>NW_004567127.1:2335114-2355114 GCF_000260355.1 Condylura cristata | reverse complement strand
AAAAAAAAAAAAAAAAAAAAAAATCAGCAAAACTTTGCCAAGCCCTAACATGGATTCGGAAGCAGGTTAGTCACCCCACTGGTCGTGAAGGAAGTCTGTGACATCAAAGGGGGTTTCACACCAACCTAGACCATGAAAGAGAAGGTTGTTCATTCTCCTAAGATCAAAAACAGGGTTCTTCTCAAAGACACAGTCAACACAATTCACCTCATTCTTACTTCCATTCTGGAAAGACAACTTTTTAATTCAAAAGCGATTCTACAGATGGTCACTGGAAATCTTGGAAGTAAAAATTAACCCATCTAAAGAAAGACCCAATAGCGTTGATAACACATGCTTCAATTTGCAGAGATCTGCACAGTGAGATGTGCGTGCCCCAGACTGGCCCGGCAGGAGAAATTTTAGAACATCTACCTGTTTCATCTAAAAAACGTATCATTAGACTACATGAAGAGTCAACAAGTCACGTATGGTGTAACAGCTGTACATGTATGTAATTTACAAGCATTTACTTACTTGGAGGGAAAGAGCTGTGCACCACCCCACTCTCCCCGAAAAAGAAAAGGTTTCCTGGTACACACTTTATTTTTTTTTTTTAAGTTTGGAGGTTTCTGCTTTACTCCCATTTCACAAAACTAGCCAGCCCTGTGGTATGCAGCATTTGAAGGAAAATGCCAAGTGACTGGATAAACCTGGTGCATGTTTCTGTCTGTCCCATTAAATCCAAGGAAAGCGACAGTCGCTCCTTCCTGTAGCCAGATGCCTTGCAAGAAATGAAGTGAGGCCCAGCCCAGGTAAACTGAGCTACAAGAGAGCAGCCCTGAACTCAGCGGGAACAGAATGAGGAACTGGGGGGCAGGACGGAGAAGTGTTAACTCACACTGGCAGGCTGCCCCGCACACTCTCAACAGCGAAGTTCACGCCGTGGCCGTGACCACCCCCGAAGGCTAGGTAGCTAGACAAGTGGATATCTGAGGCGCGTTTACAGCCGACCACTGTCCCACCCTGCCCCCAGCCCATCGAGCAGACCAGAACAGGACAAAGGTCACATCCGTATCTTCACACTCTGGGGCTCCAAGGCAGTGTCCACTTGCCCAGAGCAGGCTGAGCGCCAACTGCCTTTGCAGGGTTTGTCGACCTCGCAGAAGGCCCGTGGCATGTTTCCCATAATGCAGATTCCCAGGCATTAGGAAGCGCAGTGAAAACACGAAGGATGAAGCGGTGGGCCAGGGTAAACATCTCATGAAGTTGGTGACCGCCACGTTGATTACTCCCGAGACATCTCACCTTTGTTAAACCATTGACTACCTCTGTTCTCTGGAAAAATTACTCTTCCACGGCCCAAACTTTCTGGTTTTTTTTTAAATGACTTGATGACCTCTGCTCCCACCGCCAACAAGGCAGCAGCATCGGACATTTTTTGCTATGATCTACAGCAAGAACAGTATCTTAGGAACTCAGTGTTCTTAACTGCATGATATTTTTCCTCTGCTCCTTGTCCCCGAAGTGCCGTCTGGGCTCACGGCCCACCGTGATGACGGCCGGCAGGTTAGAAACACTGGTCTCCAGCACAGCGGTGAAGCGGGACCAGACGCCACCGCTGACCGTGTGTAACCTCCAGTAACCGCCCCACCCTTTCAAAGCCCGTGTCTCACAGGCCAAGATGAAAACACCAGGCTTGTTCTAGGGCTTAAATAGGACGGGAAGTCTTCAGCACCCTACCACCAGGCGGGGTGTGGAGCGCGAGCTCGGGAGTAATCAACGCGGTGGTCACCAACTTCATGATCACTAAATTCAAACACTGCAAAAGAAAGTAAACTTGCAGGGAGCCGGGAACAGGATCCCTGTGGCATCTATCACTTCTGACTGCAAGCAGGTTAATCCTGGTCTACGCTCACTGGAGTGCACAGACAAAGGGATTTTTGTGTATCCCCTAGCAACTGTAACAGTCAGCCCCTGGCACATAGTTGTTGAATGATTTAATTAAAACATCTGGAAGCTTACCTCAATGCACTAGAAAAACTGGGCAAAGATCATCTGCATTGGTCCTCGGCCCCAGACTCAACACCTGAGGTTGCTCTATGCTGACGGCCCTCAAGGTGCACCCCAGAGTGCAGCAACGTCACCTGGGCAGGCGTCAAGTTACCAGCGCTCTCTCTAGGCCCACAGAACCAGAAATTCTGGGGTGGACCTAGGAAACTGTGTTTCCACACACCTTCCAAAACCTGGCGCATACTTAAGTCTGAAAACCGCTACTTCAAACTGTGATGACTGGGAACCCAGCACCCAGGGAGCCCTGCACAGCCGAGGGGCCTCTAGGAACTACTTTTTCACCTAATTCACCCAAGATGCTTTAAAGCCTCCAAGCAAGCCTTGAGACTCGCTCCTCTTTTGGGTCTCCTTAGCTTACTTGTGACAGCAGGAGCTTGTACGCGACAGAAAGCCTGTTTGAAACAACTAACATTCAGCACAAAGCCAGGCTCTTAGAAGAAACGCAAAGCCCATTTTTAGATGGGCTCTCACCTTAGCACATTCTCCGGGCCCACACTGTCCCAGGTGGGGGGACTTCTGGGTCGCAGGCTCGGCTCCTCCTGAGTCTCTGCTGGGCCACGTCTGTCCCCAGCAACCTGGCACTCGTCTGATGGGCCACTGCCCTGCCAATACTCCCCTGTACTTGACCATCTGCCAAATCAACAAGAACTTTACTAAGCATCCATCTCAAGCAGATGCAGCCTTCAAAAGGAGGGAATTAAATCTTAAGAGGCCAAACTTTAAAAAGTCTGTAACGTGTCCATAAACCATGAGCCCACGGGTATCACAGGGCTGAGGCTACTCCCTGAGGAAGTCATGGAAAAACTTTGTAATTCCTGCAGAACCATAATTTTCCACAAGGTGCCTTAGTCAGAAGCCCTACAGTGCCACCCAACATGTACTCTGGTCAGCAACAACCAGATGGAAAAAAAACACAGTGATTTGGGTCAAAAGGCAGAAGAGCATTAGCACCTTCTCCACTCTTCAAAGGGCTGCTGACAGCCCTTCTAGCAACAAAAAGTTACCTCTTCGGGACAGAAAGACTCCCTGTTGCTACCAGTAAAGTAATGATCCACTTGTACATCCAAGGCCAGGCCAGGCCTGGCCCTGGCGCTCCAGCTGACCCTGGCACCCACATGCCACTCTCGGTTCTGGCTCACGGAGTCGCTGTTCAACCTCCACAAATAAACACCTGGCCTTAAAAAGGTGTAAGGCATGTAAAGTGCTTTCCCAGCTCTTAGATGTTATCTGTGCGGGATGCAAATGTATTCCCTTGAACAGGCTCCTTCCACAGAGATCAAAATGACCTGCCTTAGAATGGGCCTCTGGTTTGCTACCAACGCTAACAGAAGCGCAAACTGGGAAAGATCCTCAACATTTTCATTCACGGAAAGCAACGTGAAGCCACAAAGCAAATGCCCCCAAATGGCAAAGAAGTGTTCAGAAATGGGACCCACAGCACACTGGTGCTCCCAGGCTCTCACCAAAGTTTAAGCTGGAAGACGCGGTATTTACAAAGGAAAACGAACGAAAGCTGCGAAATAAATTATTGCCAAGCCTCAGCCAAGGGGGAGTTTAGCGAGAGGTTGGGAACAAAGAGTAAACGAGTGTATGCTTTTGTCAGGTCTGACTTATCCTTTGCTAAACACGCTCTCTTTTCATGTGGCCCCCAAAAAATAGTTGAGCCATTACTGTTGTTGATGCGGACGAGCAGGTGGTGATGGGACGGCTGCACGTCGGCAGTTCTCAGACCCGGCTTGTGTAATTGGGTGTGTCAACCTGTGTCGTTCCGCAGATGGTGATTAAACCAGTTACAACTTCCCTAAATCTCTTCACTAGGCCTAAGCCACATTCTGGAGAGCTCTTCTGTGCCAACTGAAAATAGGCACTATTATAGAAGTATTTTAAAACCAGTTCCAAGTTCTAATCCTCTTATACACACACATACCAAGCGAGCAAGAGAGAGTGAGCGAGCAGGGATGTTCTTTCAACCCAGATATTTCCAAACCGTCAAGTGTGAAATGTAAAATTCCACCAAAGTCATAAGCGATCCTTTACTACAGTGAATGTGACAAGTCTTCTCATTTCAATCTACTGTTAATTAAAAACCATCATCAATCCCCAGTTTCCTAGGAACGACACACATGTGGATGTCCATGTGCCCAGGTGGGGCCCAGCTACAAAGTCCTCCGTAGGGTGATGGAGAAGGGGGGACCCCAGCTGCTGTGCTGGACACTGGCAGAGTGCCCCCACGCAGCCCCCGGAGGGCACGCTCAGCGGCTCAGCCAATGTCCAGCTGGACACGCGACGATTCCAAATGGCTCAATGATGCACTTGGCACTCTATGGACACGGAGGGCTCTTCCGTGCTGCACACCTGCAAGAACATTTGCAGAAACGTTCCCTGAGCGAGACGCGTGGTGGGCGGGGCGTGCGCGCGGGTGGACGGGCAGCCAGTCTGCGCCGCGGACACAGGACCGAGCCACGAAGCCATCGCCTCCAGGCGGTCGTGCCCTGGGGACCTTGCTCCTTCCCGTTCTTCCCCCCGAACGGCTGGCAGAGCTCAGCCTTCAGCCACGGTGCATTTTCTTCCCCGCAGTGTGTCAGTTGCAGTTCCCACAGAAGCCAGCTACGCATTTCCTTGTGGGTGGATGTGTAAAACTACCATAACAAAACATTTTCTATTTCCTCATTTTGAGTAAAAGAAGAACTGCTGAAGTGCACTTACATAAGCGACAGCACAGTGGGGCACACCTATCTGTGCACGCCACACGCTCTGCTCAGGGTGGAGCTGCCACCGCGGGTGGACGGGGGCCGGGAGCTACGGAACCAAGTGGCACTGGGCAGTAGCCCGTCGTCTGCACTTGAGAAGCGCCGGGGGAACCTCCAGGAACAGCAAAATCACTCGGGCCGTGTAAGAAGTGCTCAGACTTGAGACATTAAGAACAGCTGAGGAAAAATTCCAAGAAACAGATGTCAGAGCACAGAAACGCATGGGCGCCAAGACAGGGCCGTGGGCCGGCCCAGCTCGGCAGCGGGGACGGCTTCAGCTGAGCCCGCCGTGCTCCGCTGCCCCCTCACTTTGGACCCACATCCTCTGTGGGTGCCACGACGCTGCAGGCACAGCCCCGGGTGGGGAGAGGGGCCCTCCCCTCGTGCGGCCGGCTCTCAAGCGCTGACACGGCTCGTAAGGCACAGGGATCCTTCCACAGCACGGGCCGGGGGGACAGAATCCCCACTCGGGGCACCGCGTGGAAATGAGAGCTACCCCAGACGTCAGAACCTGGGCCAGAAACCTGCCCCGGCCGGTAATCACCACCCCATCTAGAGCAGACATTATTCTCCGCTGAATCACCGGCCCTCCCTCTTATCAGAGCTCAAAGAAGATCATCTTTATAAAAGACACTTAGCAAACTGGAAAGCACGCTTCATTATTTCGTGCAAAATTCCCAGCACGCTTCATTAATTTATGCAAAGTTCTCAGCCCACAGTTCGTGGAACAGACCACCTCACCATCGAGTGAGAAAGGACAACCTCTCGCTCTCCCAGCCTCTCTGGCACAGAGGCCGGCGTCGGCCACCTCACGTGCCCGATGAGACAAGCCTGCCGACGCTGGACCAACTGCTTCCAGCATCTCAAACCTGTCCCCATAGAGATTCGGGCAGAAGAGACCACAGCAAAGAGACCGTCGAGTAGACACTGCTCAGTGGAGAGCTCTCGACGTAACGTCCTAACTGGTCTGGCTCCAGAGAGCGAGAGCGGTGCGTGAGGGCTGTCAGCTCGCACCCAGGCCCTCTGCACACTCGGCCGTGCTCTCGTCTGCTCCTGTGGCGACCTCAGTCTCACTCGGCAATGGAGCAGGCCGTGGAGGGAGCCACTGGGAGGAGAAAGTGGAAGAAGGAGCTGCAGGTGCAAGCACCCCGGGCTATTTCTCCTAAAGGGGGAGACACCTTGGGGCAGGTGTTTAGACTGTGGGGGCCCCCACACCTGCATGCAGTTCTGTGCCCGAAGCAGGCAGTGCAGCGTCTGGCTCCTGACACGTGTCCTGATGCCCCTAGCAGGTAAGTCAGGACGGTGAGGCTCAGACGGGGCCTCCAGTGTTCCTAATCGAGGATCCGAGCGACACGCACTGTCCTGGAGCTGGCACAGGGCAGTGCGACGCCTCATCATGAAATTTTGAGGCTTAAACGATTGTCAAACTATGCTGCTCTTCATCCGCGGTAAGGCATTGTTAAGCATAAGCAATTTCAGCAGTCTAAGACACAAAAATGTGATTAAATCCCAGGTTGCCTTATCGGTGGGTACAGGACTCCGCCAGGCAGTCAGTGGCATAACTTACAAGGAAGAGGACTGTGGGTCAGGCAGGTCGGCGCTGGCTGCCGGCTGGTCCTGTAACTGGCGGTCAGTGGTGACCAGACCTCACCTTTCAGCAGAAGAAACCGCAGCACTCCCGTGAGGTCTGGAGGAAGCTGGTGAGTACGTTCCCTCAAGGCCTGTCTCATAAAAACCCCACCACGCAGGAAAGCTACTGCTACTTCTTGGAAGCTCCATGAGGGGAGAGCTTCTGTCCTTTCGTTTATCGACAAGGGGCAGACACACTGCCGGTTTCTCCACAGTGACTTCCTGTGCCCCCGCGTTACTGCCTCCCCAGTGAGCTGTACGCAGCACGCACCTCACCTCTTTGACAGTAAGTGGCTTCAGCTGCATGTTTGGAAAGGCTTAAATTACTGGAAAATATTTCAAGTGTTTTAAGGGTATTTTAGTTAACATATGCACCACTTACATTTTCTGTAAACAGCGTGCTTACACATCATTATAAATATCTCAGACTATAAAAGAAAACCTTTCATAGTACTCCCACAACTGAAAAAACAAACTCTTTGAAATAATTATAGAGGGGGCAGAAGGGAGTGGTAGGTAGAAGGCAGTTTACTAAATCTGCAAAATAAAATTTGGAGTTTTGAAAACAAAACAAGAAACCTGACAACCATTTGCTCAAGGCCGCCTGCGCTTGAAAAAATAAGCAAACTGTCATGGGAAACAAGTGTGAAAACACGCACCCTTCCCGAAGAAAGAAACTCCCCCAGTCCTGAGTGACTAGGACCTGCTGGGTCGACCAGACGGCTGCAAAGACATCCAGCGGGCCGGGCAGGGGCTCACGGCTAACGTTTTCTCTGATGTCACTGATGCTTTCAACATGCCACACCCCATCCCTCCCTCACCTCCACTCCCCTTCCAGATCTCAAAGGCAGAAGGTGAACACACGGAATGGCCATCTAAGCTGGAGTGTAGCGAAAACGGGAAACGGGAAGCTTGGGTTAACCTGGCCCTGAGCTCTTCGGCTGCTTCCTTGGGGTTGGTTTCCTCGTCCATAAGGCGAGGATGGAATATGGGCAGCTCCGGCTTAAGGCCCCAAGGCCGAGTTTTTTCACTGACTGCCTAACAGCTGCTTACGTATTTTTATCGGTAACTAAAGCATCAACTGCTCTGGCTTCGGGCCAGTTTTCCTCATCGTGACACGGGGCAGGATGATGGTGTGGACCACACTGCAGGAGTCTGCAGAACCGTGATGGGCCCTGATACGCTGCGCCTCACGGTATCCCTCAGAACAATCAGAGTTTCTGTACTAAACGTTTAACCACACGTGGCTGGTCAATAATGAATGAAGAAATAATGTTATACCGCTAATCAATCTGTGTAACCGACATGTCTCCACATGGAGAGCAGACCCCATTAGGGGGACGGACTTCACGACAAAACCGCTGAACGTAAGGTCACAGGGAACCGGGGAAATCTGCGGGCTGCAAAATGATGCCCGATTAGCTCACTCAGGGCCAGAATCATTCATTCCCTTGTGATTAAAGAAAAGCTAGGGCGCACAAAAGCCCCTGCCGAAACAGCTCACACCAGCACCTCGGTGCTGCAGGCTCGGTGCGTCTCCAGCGCTGCACAGGACGCAGCACGTCATCTCCCCCGTAAGGACCCTAATGGCTGCACACTGCTGTAGTCTTCAGTTTGCAAGCAGTGAAACCGAAGCATGGGGTTCCTCAGGAACTTGAACCTAGCTCGTTGGCAGTCCCCCCACCGCTCTCCACAGAAGCCTCTCTCAAAGAGAACTCTCCAGAAATACAGACACAGGCATGCCCTCAAACAGAGCCCTCACAATTCGGGCCACTGCTCCTGGGAGCAGCCCCCAAAGGGCTCGTTAACTGTGGTCCACTTTGGCTTAAAGACTCACCACCCTTCATGGGAACCACGCTCCTTTCAACCCAAACTCAATCTGCTTTCCACGGTGCCAGAAATCAACCGCTGAAGACCAGGGTCACCCAGGCACCGTCAGCTGATGTCCTGTCCACTGTTTCTTAGGTATTCAGAACCACAGGAGGTTGTGGAGAGTTGGCCCCTACAGTCAGAGAGCTGAGAGTCTCCTGAAGGAAATGTCAGGTGCGCCGGCCACCGCGTCCACCTTCAGCGTGGTGGGAGGGGGCCCGGGACAGGCCTGGCTCTGAGGCCCAGCCCTGCTGCCCACTGCCTGCACTGCCCCGAGCACCTTACAAGCCTCGCATCTCATTCACCCCTTCCGGTTCCTAGGGGTGTGGTGAGGTGACCGCACACACACACACAATGTGGACAGCAGAGCCAGAGAGGCGCAAGCCCCAACCTCACCCCCCTCACTGGCCACTCCCCCGGCTGACGAATGGTAAAGACTGTCCACCCTAAAAGACAACGGGTGACTTAAATGAAGGGATAGATGTAACGACCCCGGCTGAGCGACAGGGTAAAAATTCCACAAGTTTAAAAAAAAAAAAGCTGAGGTTTGAAAAGTCAAACCACAAGTTTAAGTTTATCAAGGGCTAAACAATGGTGGAGGGGACTCACCCCTCGCAGGCTCGGTTTCCGCCTGTTCTGTCGGGATTAAAGGAGGCCCTTGTGTAAGGTGTTCTCTATGCCCGTGTGGCTATGCCAGCGCCCGAGTTACTGTTTCGTGTTCATTGTAGTGACCACTCCTGCCAAACGCTACCTTCATCTTGAAACTGGGAAACTGAAGTGGAGCCTTCTGAAGCCACAGAGGGAAGTTTGAGGGTACAGAGAGCAGAGCAGCACAGAAGAGGGCCTGGCCGGCCCGTCTGCAAACCGTGACAAAGCAGAAAGAGCTTCCAAGAGGAAAACGGGCCTCAGCACCCATTACCCAGATGGGGCTAAGGACCCCTGACCTCCGTCCAGAAACGGTGTCAGACCCCAGCGAGAGAAGGAGTTTAAGGGTCACATCTCTGCCCTCCATAAATTAACGTGGTAGGAGGGACACCCGAAGGCCATGAACTGCTCTCTCACTGGCCTTTAAAAACCGGGCTCTGTCCTTCAGAGGCGTTTCCTTCTTTGGCTGGCCCAAAACGTCCTCATTCCCCGGTCTCCGCCAGCCACACTGGGTGATAGCTGGCGAACAAGAGCCCGGTCAATTCTCAGGCTGCTCCAGAAAGCATTCACAGTGCCTGAGATGACTGGCTCAAACACCTCAACCCTGTAGTCAGCAGGAGCCCGGGAGACAAAGACAGTGGGCGCCTTCAGAGGAGCAAGCTTGGGGAAAGCAATCTACTCCTCTTTATTGCAACATTCTTCAGCAGCTCTGCTCTCCCACCCACTGTGCACACAGCACTGGCCAGGGCCAGGCTGGAGGAGGAATGGAAGAAGCAGGTGTTGACCATGGGGGGCCAGAACAACATGTTGATTCAGTCAGTTCTGGCCCCAACTAATCAATTTGGTGAAAGGAAAGGGGAGGAATCTTAGTCATCCTGTTCTCTGTCCAAACTGGCTGAGTGACCACTGCACAGGGCTTATCAAACAGGCCAGAAGGTCAGCTGCTCGGGCCTCAGCCCTGCCTGTCGAGACGCACCACACTTCAGGGGTCTGGATCTAGCAGGCCAGGACAGATTAGCAGCCGTCCGTCAGCATCACAGATTTCGCTCCAGAATAATGTACCACCGATTTCCTTCCCGTATCTTTCAATAAAATACTCGAGTAAATGCATGTTTCCTACACCCATCCAACTGACAGGCTGTTGACACATGATACAGTCAAATTAGAACTTCAGAGTAGCTACAGAAAACATTTATTAGCAGATCCACAGAAAATGACCCAGCTCATGAGAAAACAGAGGATAAAAGCAACAGCATGGTCAGAGAAGTAGCATCTGATGTGAATATTGGTAGAGATTTGCTGTGACTGTATACAGTTTAGCCGGCCATACATTTTGCAACATATTGAGGGTTGACACCACAATAACCGAAGGACCTTTTCAAATCTGTCACCAAAAAAATGAACATTGTTTGAAGAGACTCGACGTTCCAAAATAAGTAAATAAGGAGGCCAGGGAGCACAGCCAGAGGCCACAAGAAGCAGCCAGCTTCACCGTCACTGAGGAGGGAAGCGAGCCCGTGAGGGGGCTTTTACCACGTTTCAAATGAGTAAGGAGTTTTAAAAATAGAAGCTAGTTCTCCATTTTGGTGATAGGCTGGTCAGACGTGGGGTCAGGGACGAAGGCAAGCCCAGGCCTCTCTGGGGCACCCCGACCCAGGCCTCCGGCACCCCAGTTGTAAGCGGCACATGGGGGGGCCCACGGCCTCTGCTGCAGACCCCCAAAACCAAGTGGGGTGGCTGGGGGCATTCTCAGAAAGAGTGGTCAAAGGGTCGTGGCCACAAAGAAAGTCAGTTTCTGGCGACTGAAACTGGACCCAAGTCTCCCCGCCCCCCAAGCTGGAATCGGGGCCCTAGTCCCGAATACACACTAGATGACAACAGGGCTTTCCCTTGCGTACGACGGCAGGTGGTTCCTCAAGTTAAAGACGGAGGCTGATTTTGCTCACCAGAAATGGTTTCTAGAATCAGCTTGCAAAAATGGAGGAGTCAGCGAGAGTTAAGCACTGTGCCCTGTCGGCCGCAGATCTATTTCGCCAGACGACACGCTCAGGAAGGATGACTTCCTTGTCTTAGTGCCTGGCCCAGGATACTCAGCACAAGTGAGGTGAACTGAAATCTCCATTCTCTTTTTAAATCCCTGGAAAATGACAGCCATTTCAATGGCTTCGTCTCACTAGGAATCAAAGAACTGAACTCAGTGAAAACAACACTGATGTAATCAGTTCGCCGCCATCAAGAGGTCAAAAAGGAAAACAAAACGGACGCCCTGACGTGTTCACCCTTCGCTGGGTGTGGAGCCGGGGCGCTCCCCTTTGCCGGGGAGCCCCACATTCGTGCCCTCTCTCTGGGAGCGGGCTGGCGACCGCCAGTTTCCCTGAGAGGCTCACATCCCAGCGTCTCTCGTTTCCACAGGCGCTCTTGGCACAAGTACACAAGCTCACTTGTGCAAACCTGGACCGCACTGCACCACCCCGCTACCGGAGCGGGTAAATAAAGTGTGGGGACTGGCAGTGTCTGGCTGTCGGGATGAACCGGCACAGGGTTGCTACGCACTTGACGTGTATAGCAAAGACAATGCGTGTTTTTGATTTTGGTTTTTGTTTTTGTTCTGCACAGAGAACTGGGGTACAGGCCAGCGGTGCAGGGGCGGTGAGAGGACTCAGCAGAGACAGAGCCGGGGGAGGAACCCGCAGATCGACAAAGTACCCTGCTGAGGGGAGCAGCGGGGAGACAGGAGAGGTCTGCCGGGCCCTGGGGTCACTCCCTGGCTAAGCAGTGTGTGTGGCGCGAGGATCACGTCGTTTTCAAACACGCAACGCAACAATGATGTATGTGCCGGCACTGGAAACGCTCGCGGGAGGGTGATAAATGCACCGTCCGCCTCAGCGGCCTGCACGGGGGGAGAAAATGGGACCTGAGAGTGACAGGTGCCTGGAGCACTTGCGAGGCGTGGTTTCGCTAACAGTCCTCAACTATGACAAAGGCTTGGGTTTAAGGAAAGCTGAGCGATGGGAGCTACCCACACGTGCGTGAGATGCTTGACGTTTTAAAATAAAAACATTTAAAAAATAAAAATGAAAGCGAGGGCTGACAGTGGTTGGATAGTCTCAGATTTTGCTGATGAAGCCCAGGTGGCTTCGACCCCACGGAATGGGGCGGTGGTGAGAACCGAGGACCACACGCTTTGATGTAATCGCTTCTTTCCAGTTCATTTTACAGAAATCACTATTCCTTCCAAGGTACAGATACAAGGACGTCCATCAAGGCGTTTTCCATATACGTGAAAATCATAAACTAACATAAAGTGGATGTCAGCTTACTTATTTTTTATTTTTTGCATGGAAGAGCTGTAGTATAGGCTCTTATGGGGGAAGGGGTGTTGAGAGGACTCCCCAGAGACAGAGTGGGGAGTAGAAGAAGTGGATCCACTGAAATCCACTGCTGAGGGGAGCAGCAGGGAGACAGGAGGGGTCTGCTGGGCCCTAGGGGTCCCTCCCTTTCCGGGGAGTGAACTCAGGCCCTAGCAGTGATAGCGCTGAGACTTCACCCCTAGGCCACCAAGGAGGCCCTAGATGTCAGTTTAAATTTAAAAAGTGATTGATCCTTAACAGTGTGCAGTCTTTAAAATCACATGTTTAAAGATTATTTATGTATGTAGGAAGCATTCATGGTATTTCAAGTTATGCAGAAACAGATGAAAACACTGTATGTATGTTAAAACTGAAATTACTGTAATAGTCTCAAGAAAAAACCTGAGAGGTTTCAAATTGTTAACAATGTGTTTTGGTTGGAGGTGAAAGGATTATTTTTACTCTTAGGTTTTCCTTTAAAAATTCTGTCTTCTAACTTATAAAAATCACCCTCTTTGACACAGTAATTTCTCTTCTAGAAATCTAACAAAAATTTCCTATAGAGGAATATTTCTTTGCGTATGATTATGAATACCATCTACACATCTATATAGTGAAATCAACCAACTACACAGCTAACCCCAAGAAAAGTAGGGGACGAATCTCAGCACTATCACCCTAGGCCAGAGTTCGATCCCGCCAGGGAGGGACCCACTTGGCGCAACAGACCCTCCTGTCTCCCCGCTGCCCCCTCAGCAGTGGATTCCAGTAGATCCGCCTCATCTGCTCCCCACTCCGTCTCTGGGGAGTCCTCTCACTCCCCCACACTTCTGGCCTGTACCCCAGTTCTTCTCCACAAAATACAGATAAATGTCCTTGTCGCTTCCCATTAAAGAAGACCTAGTCAATAAAGCAAAGTTCACAGCAAAGAAAAATATAACCAAAAGCAATGATGGACATCTACACGCCCTCAAGCCTCAGTGAGTGCGGACATTTCTGGACAAACACGAGCACAGAGAGGGAGAGGCAGAGAATGAAAAGTTTCTGTGCAGCTCATCACACTTCCCGTCCGGAGAAGCTAACACATTAGCACTATTTAGTCATGTGACTGTTCCTATTGGGAAACTCAAGAGGTGACACCTGGTGGGGGCAGGGACTGACACGTCTCCCCCCTCCCCCCCACACCACCCCCCAGGGCCAGGCCCGGTTAAAGTAGGCTCCTTAACCTGTGAGACTGAAAAGCCTTCCAGAATCCCTTCCCAAAAGGGAGATGAGACCTGAAAGAGATGAAAAAGAGGCAGACGACAATTAAAGCTCGCACCTGTTTCTGAGCACGGTGGCAGTGCGCTCAGTGTGGCCACAGCTCTGGCCACCACCGCTCGGTAAGCAAGACTGTGCTCTGAAGGGACGCGCGTGTCAAAAGGCAGCACGGTGTTAAGGAGACAGTGTCTGACTCCAGTCCAGACACGGTCATCGTGCTTTGCTACCTCACAGAACACACGCGTGCTTTCTTCACATGAATGTAAATACAGATGCGGTGGGGAGCTCACTCTTTCCCCAGAAACAGGTTCTACGGCCCCGGAGCTCTAGCCGGTCTGTGTGAGGCAACGAGGCCTCCTTGGCACGACGTCTAGCTGATGTAGTCACAGGATCAAGTCGCTGCCTGGCCGCCAGGGTCACCCCGAGACCAGAAGCTGCCCCGGGCAGACGGCTCTGGGGAGGGCGCTTCGGCAGCCGGACACAGAGCTGGGCCCAGAGCTGGGCCCGACGGTGCTCGGGAGACCCGGGACACCAGCGTTCACTCGTGGCAGGGAGCCCCGGGATGACCCCCCCAAGAACTTGTCCAATCACATCTAGTGAAGCCCAAGCTCCGCGGAGCTGGTAGAACAGGGTTGTGCCAAGACAAGCAGGAGCGGGTGCGGGAGATGGTGGAGTGATGAATCAATCCACCCCGGCAGCCACGCTGGGTGTGCCCCGCGCCTCAGGCCCTGCCCGGCCGCGGCCAGCGCGTCCACCTCCGAGAACGCCATGGTCCCGGGCAGATGCTTCTGCCCTCGCGTGCCCTGGAGGAGGCTCGGCCTCTCACACAGCCCACCGCAGACACAGCAGGCGCCCCGCACGGGCCACGCTCCTGTCTGCACCCACCCGACAGAGGGGTCTTTGTCTTCTGCCCGAGTCAAGTTTGGGGGCTTCTCGAGCACAGCAGGGGAAGGACAGCGGCGGACAAACCCGGCAGGCGTGAGCGGGCATCAGGGTCCCCGGGCTGGAGTTTGCCACCCCCGACCCCACAGCCCTCAGCAGCGCCTGCAGGAAACCGCGTGCCGGGCACACAGGGGAAGGGCTCGATCCCGTCAAGACGCCCCGCCGCCTGCCCGCCCGCCCCGTCTCCGTGGTGAGGTCAGCTCCTCCGGGGCAGCGCCCAGCTTACGCCTGGGTAATGATGCCCACACCCCCGAGAGCGCCCCGCCCTGCCCTCCCAACCACTGGTGCTGAGGGGAAGGCAAGGGCAGTAAGGCCCACAGCCTCCCTCACAGCAGAGCCGCTCAGGCGATGGCTGAGCGCCCACGGCCGGCCGGGGACAAGCCGGACAGAGGCTGATGCCCAGGTCGAGGGGTGACCACCAAGCAGCTGCCCCACTCCCTCACTCCGCCACGGCTTCTGCCACGTGCTCCTTCTCGGCTCCACCCTTTCACATCCCGCTGTGCTCCCCCAAAAGGGAGAGGTGAGAGAGAACAGGCAGAAGGTGCCTCTGCCCCTCGGGGTGCCCGGCTCCGCCCTCAGTCTCCTTTCCTGTCCACTCCGTTTGTCTATAGGAGCCCAGACACCCCAAAATCAGAGCCATCGACTGGAGTGACTTTCATCTTCTGGAAGCTCACCTGAGGGGCTCCCTGGCCGTGGACAAGCCCGAGGGCTGACGGGGCGGACAGACCTCCGCAGAGGCAGAGGCAGAGGGCCTGAGAGGACGCCCCAGAGCTAGCGACGGAAGGCGGAAGGCAGCCTCCCAGCACCCGCGCCCCGAGTCCCAATGCTGCAGCTAGGCACTGGGCCACCGAGTCCCTTAGATACAAAATAAACTGCACTAGTCTCGGGCCAGGGCTGCTCCTTCCCCCAGAGAGTGAGGCACCCGCGGGAAGCAGCCCCTTTCAGGGGGAAAATCACCGCAGGTCCCAGGCAAAGCACCTGGCTGGCGCCATCAAAGAACAGACTCCCCAGGGGGCAAACAGAAAGCCCTGGCCTCCCCCAGATCCAGCTGCGGTGATCCAAAGCTCCCCAGTGGAGGAACTATCTGGAGATTTCTTAAACATACAAACCCCCAGACACCACTTCAGACTCACTGAATCAGTCTCCAAGAGGACGCCCGGACGTCCTGAGGAGGGGCAGTGGCTCTGCCCCGGGGGGCCGCCGGCGAGGAGGCCCCAAGTCCGGGCCGAGACCTTGGTCCGCCCAGCGGCCACCCGCCACACAGCCCCGCGGCCCCGTGGCTTCTCCCCATCACGGGGCAGGCGTCTGCTCAGCAGCAGGAACCCCGGAGGTCCCCCTCGCCACCCCGGGCTCAGGGCCCCGTGAGATCAAGTCCTGGGAAGCAGGTAAGAGCCGAGTGCAAAAGCGCCGCCCATCGCGGCGATGCAGGGCGGGGCGCTGCCCCTCGCGGGTCCACCCCTGGCCCGGCTGGCAGGAGGGGCCAGGTCTAGCACCAGCTGGACAGAAGGACTGCGTGAGCTTTGAAGCTGCTGCCCACACTCCGGGCAAGAAAAAGGAAGATTCTAGTTTCCCGCAATTCATCACGAGCGTGCGCACGAGTCCGCAGGTGAAGTCAGCCTCTGCCTCATCTTTTCTCCTCAGAGGAGAAAGGCGCAGAGAGCCACACCCTGGCTCGCCACGGCCTCCCCTGGGGCTGGCCCCACACAGTGGGGTCGTGGGTGCTGTGCCCAAGGCCGGCCGGAGTGTGCCAACCTGCGCCAGCCGGCTTGGCAGGCCAAGGAGGAACCCGTGCGACGCCCCCGCCCCAGAGCGCCAACCTGCGCCCGGTCACAGGCACACGCATCACCTGTGAAGTTCTGTGAGCGGTCGCGGTTTCCAGGAGCTTGCTTGGTGGCCAAAGGTGTGTTCACTACTAAATGTGCATTTCTTCTGTCTGATCAAAGCCGCGCTATCCAGTTCGTGCTGGGAGCAAGCCCGTGTACACAAGCAGGTGTCTCAGGTGGCCCCGGCTGAGCGCCTCACGCAGGGGCTGGGGTTGGCGGCACAATGCCCGAAGCTGTGGCCTCAGACCATCGTAACTCAGGAAGCAGCAGAAACAACTCGAATGAAAAGCAGGGGGTGGGGATGCCAGCGCCTCTGAGGTTACATTCCAAAGTCCCAGCGACCTTTATGAATTGCAGAAGTGATCAGAGAGAAACAGACAGAGGCCAAGCACACATTTATGTGTGCGGCGGTTCGACGTGGCGAGTTTCAAGAGAACACCTGGGGAAGGGGGAAAAGTGGTTTTTCCCCAAGTGTAAGCTAAGCAACGGCTCTTGCAGATGCTTTTTAAAAACTGCCTTGGAGTGCATCAGCAGACCAGAACAAGCAAAGGCCTAAAAGCAACTGTTCGCGTGAAGAATTACGGATTAAGTTTTCAGGAGAGGCAAGACATCAGGGGAGGGTGGGCCACGGGAACAGCATGCGCGTGGAAAGGGGTGACTCCTTCCTCAAGAGATAGTAAAAACAAGCACAGAAGTATTCGAGAGATACTGCTGTGTTTTCAAAGGGGTGAGCAACGACAGTGGACAAGCACGGGCAGGGGAGAGGGTTCTAAGTGCTGTGTGCGCACAAGAGGCACAGTACGGGGTGGGGCAGGCACCAGGCTGATGACACAATGGCCTCAGTGGTGGGTGAGGCACCTGGACCGAGGACCAGAAGGGGACAGTCTAGTACAACTGTCATCAGCTCACTGCTGGGGCCTGAGCACCTGCCGCCTGCAAGATCATGAGACCCAGCAGCAGACGTGGGGAAGTCTGGCTTCTGGCTCCCAGCACGGGACCCTCCCAAGGCACGGCACACCTGGCACACCGAAGAAGGCAGGAGAGCAGAACAAGAGAGTTTAATCACAAAGGGAGAAGAGAGGAGAATCTGGGAAAAGATGGGAGGGTTTTAAAATCAATGGTGCAAGCAGCATGGACCCCCAAATACACACCTGAAAGCAGAATCACGAATTATCAGTGGTTCCAACAGGACACTGTATCAGAGTCACCTGCAAGCCTTGAAAAAATACACTCTCCCTTCTACAGTGTCAGAGCCCTAAGGGTCGCGTGCCGGGATCAGCCATGGGGCTTTGGTCTACCTCAGTGGACAGGTAAGGAGGCGGCCAGCAGGAACGGCCTCAGAGAGTGGGAACGAGGGGGATGCAAATTCTGTGGGTGAAACAGAATTTCTGTGGGTGTGGTATTTTTAAAATGTATTGTAAGGCTGCCCTGAGGTATCCAAGCATATCCCACTGAATTTCAACATTTTCTAAAGCCCCTGCAGGCAGCAACCGCGTTTCAGGTGAACCAAAGTCCCTCCTCGGTGCCAAGAAATCTCCAGAAGAGTTAACAAAGGGGGATGGGCACAGAGATGCCAAGGAGGTGTGTGTAAAAACACAAGGAAAAGGAGAATCGATAATAACGCTCCTCCTTCCCCCTCCCACCCCCTCAAATAATAATAATAATAATATGGAAAGAAGAAAGAGAAAAGGGAAACAGTGTTGGGGTGAATTCATCTCCATCTGAAAGAAAAAAACAACTCTTCTGTGATTCTCCAAAAGGGGAGCGTTCACCTGAGAAAATTTCTAGCAGCCAGAAAAGCCAAGGAGTTGCCTCCCGAGGCGAAACAAGGAGCCAGGGGTGGTCCTGGTAACTGTTGAGGCAGATGGGCTGGCAGCTCCCTGCCTCAGGAACTCAGTGAGTTTAAATTAACAAAGGCCACAAGCCAAGTACAAGAAGACTCAAAACTGTGGAAGGACGTATTATACCTGGTAGCTTGGCAAACACCGATGGTAACAGACAGAAGATCCAAGAAGTCGTCACTGCTAGACTCAGAAGATGGAAGACTGATAGCAAGAACCGGGCTCCTAATCCCGTCATTGCATCAGTGTAGACTCGAAGAACACCTGTCCGTAGTCCAACTACTTAAACCCTGTCCTTTGAGTTTGCTGACACTCCACTGGCCGCTGACCGCGCTGGTGGTAGCAACCCCTACCCAGAGCGCGGCCTGAGAGGATCTCGATCTGTGTGCTGAGGCCCCACAACATAAGGACTCAGGCAGAGTGAGCCCCGTGTGACATCGGCCTTGTCATTTCACACATTCGTGCACAGCGCGGCCCGGCCAACCCTCCACCCTTTATCATTCCCGGCTGGCTAAGTCAGGTTGTTTCCTCAGCTCCACTTCACAGGCGCGGCGATGACAGAGCGTGACGGCTGCCATATTTATGAAAACAAGTTAACAGCAGAACAAGACCGGTCAGCCTCAGCCTAGCTCACGGATTTCACTCCTCTTGCCTAAATCTACACTTACGCTCAAATTTTTGCTCAAAGGGAAATAAAGGCAAAGATGCCACCTTGTGTGTTTGGCTAAATGCTTCCTGAAACCCCAGTTTTGATTCATCACCCCACAGGCTCCTGGCCCACTTCTGAAGCTCCAGAGCAGCTAGAGGGAGGAGGGAGTCCGAGCCTCTGAGAAGCGGGTGGTGCTGAACCACCCAGGCGGTGCTGAAGAACCTCCTCTCCTTTAAACATCTGTGGCTGGCATGCTGGCTGCAGCCAACAGCGAACAAAGAGAGAATTCTTCACGAGGCCTGGTCTTGGTACCCTTTTCTTTGCAAAAAGACACAGCTCATAACTTCATTTTGGGGGGGGGGGGTTGGTTTGGGAAAGGTGAGGGAAAGACCTTCCTCCAGGTTGGGTGAGGGAGAGAAGGGCCTCTTTCAGTTCTACAAACCTGCAGTAGCCACCCTCCGTTCAGAGAGAACAGAGAAGACTGCCTGAAAGGACCTTCTGCGACCCTTTTGACTGCCATGGGTTTAATATACATTCTCTTAATTAATCCTATTAGCTGAGTAATTTCATCCCGTTTTCTTGCTGAGTCCACACAGCAGAGCTGGATTTGAACCCGGGATGACAGAGCAGGGCTCCATAGACCCGGCCCCTTCCAGCGAACAGCGTGAAGAAATGTGGACTCGGAGTGTGGGTGGCTCCGGCACGATGCGATTTCCCCGCCTCGGTCCGGCCCTGCGCAGAAGGACTTGCGCGAGTGTCCAACCGCGAAGACGCTTGCCAAAGCAGCGCTTCGAATCGGCGTATCCACTTTTCCCCAGCGGCCCCTACCCCACCCCTCACCCCCTTGCCAAAAGAGCAGCAAGCGCCCCGCCAGGTTGGAGGAGTTGGTGATCGTCACACCGCATTCCTGGGGCTGGTCACAGACTTTGAAACAGCGCCAGAGTTCCGAGCTCCGCGCCTCGGAAAGAATAACAGCAGTTGAGATTTTTAAATCATGTGGCTCAGCATGCAGCCACACCAGTTTGCCTACTCTCCTGCCTCCACCTCTCAAAGACGCCAACAAAACTTTACACCGCATTCCTGGGGACCGGGGCTTCCAGTGTCAGACGGGGCGCACGGCGAGCCCCGCGCCCACCCAAACCCACCCCGCCGCCTGGACGCCCGAGCCCCCACGGCCGAGCTCGGCGCGG
>NW_004567127.1:2289064-2334023 GCF_000260355.1 Condylura cristata | reverse complement strand
CGGCCGGCCGGGAGGCCGGCCCGGCGGCGGGGTGGGCATCACCCCCACACACCCACACATCCCGGGCCAAAGGAATGCGGTAGAAGGACCAGCGCTGTCAACGGAGGAGACGGGGCGCCCGCGCCAAAGGACGTTTAAAACAAACAGAGCCGGCCCCCGTGATGCCGCACGGCCCCTGCAGCCCGGCCTTCATTCATTCCGCAGAAAGGTCTCTGGCGCCCGGCTTGCAGGGCGCTGAGCTCGGCACAGTGGACTGGCACGGAGGACCCCTGATCGCCAGCCACTTTTTAGGACCAGACTTGGCTGCTGAGGGCTGGGGGCTCAGGAAGGACCCCTGGGGAGCTGGGGTGAGGGAGGCCGGGAAGGAGTAAAGTTGGTATAGGACAAGGAGACCACCGACGGGTGTTCTCTGTGACACTACATGTAATGCGCAAAGCTGGAACCACTGGACACGTCCCCCCCTCGGGGGTGGGTGGGTACTGGGTGGGGTAAGCCGAAATGCCATTCAGCAGTGGAGCAGACAGTATTGGAGTATGACAATAGGGATAAACCTTTTACATACTCAGTGAAAAAATCTAGTGGCAGGAGAGACAAAATAGGCCATATGTATTTAAAATTTTTCACAACAATACTATATGTTTGAAATAGCGTGTTTATGGTTGCTTGCAGATATAATAAAGGCATGTATTACCCTTCTATGTAATCAGAATAGGGAGTACTTCCAGGGCAGGAGAGGGAGGCATGGGTGAAAGAGGGTTTGCTATGTATAAGAAAAGAACTGAAATAACAACCACCACCACAAAAAGCTGGTATGGGCACAGCATTCTGAGGGAAGGCACCCTAAAAGCAAAGATGAGGTAGCAGATGAGCTGTGGCACAATTACTAATGCCCGGCCGAGGAAGGGGGGCTGGTACAGATTACCCAGCACCTCGAATGGCTGAAGCCGAAGAGGAGAGACAAATGCAGTTATCACTGGTCACAGAAAAGCACAGGAGGTTTCTGAACAGGAGTGAGACGTCACGGAGAAAGTGGTTCTGGGGTCTCGCTAGGGGCCTTCCGGTTGAGTCGTAGCACTGTCATTTCACCTCTAAGGCCTGAGTCTGATCCCCGGCCAGGGAGTGACCCACATGGCGCAGCAGACCTCTCCCGTGTCCCCTCCGCAGTGTTTCAGTGGATCTGCCTGCTCTGCTCCCCACTCTGTTTCTGGTGAATTCTCTCACCACCCACAACTCTGGCCTATACCTCAGTTTTTCTACAAAGAAGTAAAATCTTTTAGAAAAAGAAAAGAAGGTGGTCTGATAACCCTATGCAGAACCGATTATCAAGCGCAAGAGGCGAACTGGGCTCCAAGGAGACCCATGAGTTGATGGTAACAGCCCTGTGTGGGTAGTGACAGCTGATCGAATGAGGTAGATGTCAGAATGGGAAGTAAGGGTACAAAATGAGACCATGGGGGGGGGGAATGTGGGGGAACGAGGGAAACCCATGGGACTAGATTACTTGTGGGGGTCTACAACTCTTGGGAAGGACAGCCGACCCTCAGAGCCTCTCCAGTTCCTATAGGGGAAAGTCTAATTTTCTAGAAGTGGTAAATAAGGGCCTTTCACTGCATCGGGCTCCATCTCTTGTCCTCTCTGCCCCCGTGGCGAACTTTACACAATAACAGTATTGAATAACTTGAGATTCCCCCAACACATCTTACTATTTCAACCTCTGTACCTTCTGTTCCCTTGGCTTGGAATGATTTCTGTGGTCCCTTCCCTCCCTCCTCTCGGTGAATTTCTAATCACTCATCCTTTAGTCTGAGAAGGCTTTGCTGACACTGTAACGAATTCCTACCCTGACAGACAGTCCCTCCACTGTATTTTATCTTACACCAATAATCTATTTTCCACACTGGACTGTTTGTATTTCTATCTTCCTAACAAGATTAGAAGGTCCTTATGGGCAAAGACCATGGGCGTATTCATTCTCAGTATCTACCACATAATAGATGTTGGACGGCACTGAACAAGTGTGGGACGGGCTGATCACAGGCCTGGGAAGTTCCAGCCTAGAATTTAATAAGCACTTCACATTAGATAAGCAAAGACTACCATTGAAAGTCGGCCTGCTGGAATAATAGCAACTCTTCTCAAAAATAACAAAACTAGGCAGGATCGTTTTGGAAATTCATTCCCCTCGTGCGAATAGGTTCAGCCGAAAAGATAATGGCCATATTCTTTAGATGCTGACCAAAGAGTACTACCTTGCTCACCCTCTTTCCTCACAATAGTTCAAAAATCACCTGCCAAACATTTATAACTATTAAAATATATTCATAAAATGAGAAAGGCTATCACCCCAAAAAGCAGACCTAGAAAGGGCTGTGGCTATAACAAAGTTTTGAAAGGAGGCAAACATTTCTCAAAATGTTCATTTTAAGGAAAGCAGTTATGCTTTGAGAACTTCTGTTGGATGTGTGAGGTTAAACTTATTATATACATTCCCACAAAGACAAAAGGAATGAGGGGAAAATGTGATGACCGGAAGGAAGAGAAGACCATGACCAAGCAGGCGAGGTTTTTTTAAAAGCCACTTTCAAAGCAGCTATGGATATAAATTGGTTAAAAAAACAAACAGGACACTGAGCAAGGGGTAGCTGGAACTGTGAAGAGAAGAACCAGCCAGGCCCACCCAGCCTCTGACATTCTGGGGAGAATTTCCCAGGGCCTCTGTGTGCAGGCAGCTGAGAAACAGACACAGATGCACAAGTAACCAGCAACCAAGAGCCGGGGTGAAACGGTGGTGGGTTTACCTCTGTGGGACCCCGGCCGTCCCGAGGGCTGGGGGCGGCTTCCCGGAAGACCTCGGGCTGGCTTCAGAATCAGAGGACCGGAAGAGGAAGTCAGTCCAGTAAAGGGGACATTTCTCCTGCGTAGAGGTCTGAGGCACCTCTGCATGCAGAGGACAGCTAAGGGACGCTTCCCCTAAAGAGGGAGACAGGAACTCGGAATGCAGAGAAGATGAGCATTGGCTCCCCAAATCGGCCCCCGGTTAGGGGCCAGAGGAAGGGAGGGTACCGAGCGGCAGCCACCTCAGGGTCTCGGGGCCTGATGAGTAACTCTCAGATGTGAATCCAGATGAAAGGAAAGATCAGCCCTGGCACTGGAAGGGCCGTTCCAGGGCGGTGGAACTGCTGAGCAGCTCCAGAGAGCTGGGAGGGCCTGGCTGACCGGCAGGGTGGACGCACTGAGCTGTGCTTTCGGTCACTGGTGTGGCCCCAGAGGTAGGCCCAACTTGCGCATGTGAGCTAGGGACCTACTTCTTTGGTCTCTATCACAAGGTCTTGCTGTAGCTCATAATTTGAATAGCAGCGGAGGACATCAAATGCCAGAATTTACATGATGTCAGCCCCAAGTGCACGCGGCCGGTGAGTTGGTGGGCTGGAGAACGGACTTCCGCTAGGACAATGCTCCTAGTCCAGGTAAATCCTGCCTTACAGGAGAGGTTGGTAAGAAAACATTCAGTGAGCCTGTAACTGACCGACCTATTGTTACCCCTTTAGATTCCAACTTCACTGATGTGAAGAAAATCGGGGCTTTTGGTCTCCAGGGCCAAATTAAAATCTGCAGACCACTGAGGGTAGAAAAAATCATGAATAAGGCCACCCTGAGCTTCCTTTTAGTGAAAACTTGAGCTGTACCATACATAGGTCTTCCGTAGTGAGCATGCACACATAAAATTGTCTCTCAAAACAAACGTAGCTAAGCTATTCTGTGTCCTCATGCCTGTCCCTCAAATCCACCATGCTTTTTAAAACTGCCAGGACAGGATCTTACTGTTTTTCTCCTTTTCCTAGTGCAACTGCACGGAACAGACATCCTTAGGTTTTTTTAGTGAACGACATACCATCGTTTTACATCCCAGTTTGTTTTTTCACAAAGTAAGTTCTCTCCCCTCAGGCATGGTCAGCATGGGTTTTCTCAACACAAAACACCCACAGTCTCCATGGGGCTCCCCCATTTCCTCTCTTGCCCGTCTCCCTCCCTCTTCCTTTCTGGATACCCCAGATCTATGGCCAATTTTCAAGGATCAAGTTTTAAAAATTGGTCTTTCCTCTATTTGCTTTCTCCATATACCACCTGTAAGCGAAATCATCTGGTGTTCCTCTTTCTCCTGGCTCGCTTCACATGGGATCACCCCTTCCAGCCCTACCCACGTAGCGGCAAATGGTGTGAGCTTGTCTTTTTGATTGCTGAGAGGTAGTCCAGTGTGTGTATACATTGGTATATATTTTCAGTAAATGCTGAATAATGAAGAGTACACATATATGCATATAATATAGAGATATGTATGATGATTAAGAAAGGCACGCTTGACAAAAGTTAGGTGTTTTGGATAGTCTCAGACAGAATCAGTTAAACATTCTAGAAGAAGAAGAGCTTCTGGGATACATACAAGCAGAACTCAGCTGAACTACTTTACCCTTCTCACCACCTAACTCAAGAACCCAACAATGTGTGATGAAGTGTTTATGGAGCAGGAATTAAAAGGAAGGTTTCTTTGCAAAATAATACTTTGCATTTGTACAGTACTTTAGGCTTTCCCAAAACACTTTTAAGTATATCACCTGGTTTGATCCACAAAGTAGTCATGGGAAATAGTCAAGCCAGTCATTATGACCCATCTTGCAGATGAAGAAACTGAGATAGAGCTTAAGTATCTTGCCCAAGGTTAAAGGAGTAATTAGTGACAGAGCTGAGACTTCTGCAGTCCCATCCTGAGGTCCCTTCCTTGCAGTATGAAGTGCGTCCCAGACAACACTGGGGGAGCTTCTGTGGGGGGATCGCACGAGCTCCCTACCACTCCATAGTGATACAGAGCAAGCCAGTCCACGGTAATTAGATCAGCAGGCAAATCCATCCTTGGCTTTAAAAGCACTTCCTCGGTCTCCCCTCTTTACACCACCCTTGCTCTGCGGCAATACGCTCTGAGTCAGACCCAGACCTGCAGAGATCACAGGGCATGTGGGGGTGGCCAACATACGAACAACATGACTGCGACAGAGATGAAACCCAGTGGGGCAGCAGGGAGCACTGTGATTACAGGGAAGGCCTCTTGCATTCCATCCCGTCTCTGCCTGCGAGGTCTGTGTGAACTCAGGCGGCCATACTGGGCTGTCAGCAGTGTGAACAGAAGTATAATCTCTCCTCCATGCCTGTAACCCACACAGTCATTCTTTGCCTTGCAAAGAGGAAGTGCCCAGTAAGGACACTGACTCTGAGAGTTCCAGCAGGCTCAGCTGAACAGAAGACAAGTCCCAGAAGGCAGGAGTTAATTTCAAGATTCCAGATCACTCTAGAAAGCAGCAGCCAGTCAGACAGCCCCTTGAAATGAACAGAGACCGAACTGTCTCTGCCCTGACTAAGGAATAAGCAATCCAAGAAACGGCCACTTGGGTTTCTTAACATCTCCTTGCACTTTCAGGAAAGTGATGACCTCAATTTAGTTGCTGTCAAGGAGAAGAAACGTTAAGATCATCTTTGAGTAATGTACGTGTATCATATGCTACATGGTACCTCTAAAACTCAGTTAGAAATCCCTGATTCTCTGCTATCTCTGACATAAGCAGGAAAGCTAGTCTAGGGATGTTCACCTTAATGCTCCCTGACTGAAAATTTTGTGGGTTCTTATATGCTAGGTAGTATTACCCTTCAGCCCCTAAGTGCATGTATACTTTTTATATATAATGATGCCCCCCCTAAAAGTGTCGGCCTGTACGCATGAGGATGTCTCCCCAACTAAAGAGTCGTGTAACCCACAACTGTGTAATTATCAAACCACAGTATTAAGGTGCTGCTTTCACCACGAGGCTTCTGCAAGCCTGGATGTGAAATGTTAAGGTATTTGTTCTCAGAGATTGTTCAATTGTTTCTACCCAACATTCTCATATTCTTCCCTTGCAATTTACCAAGAAATTCTTGAACAGTGAGGCACCAACTGCAAAAAGTTCCTGCCTAAAAATATGGGGAAGTCCTCATACTTTCTGGGTATAGATCACATCTAAGTCCCTTGAAGCAGAAGAAAAGGAAACATTTTCTTATTACACGGAATTCCAAACAGTTCACTAAATATGTGAGTGGAACATGTCAAGTGAGGAAAAGAAGCCCCATGTTTAAAAGTAAGCATTAAACATCTCCTAAAGTAATTCATCAGGAGATAATTAATGGCTGGCAACAGGTATTTATGATAGAAGCGTACATGGCCTTAACGACAGGCTTGCTTCTGAAAACATCCTAATTAAAAAGGGAAAGAGTAATTTTATAGGAAAGTACAAATCAGTGGTGTGTCTGCGTGCTAATAGGGACAGAGACAGAGGTGGTAAGTGCTGGGTGGGGCGCAGGTATCTGTTGCTGAAGATAATGATGCGGTCAATTCACAAAGGGGGGTTCTGAGCTCAAAGTGCATCATTTTGATTCATGGATGCCGGATGGATGTGAATTTGGAATTCAGCAGGTGAGTGGCAGTTCTGCCTGGGCTGAGTACCGACTTGTTTTGTTTTTGATCATTCTGATTTCTGTTAGGGATGACGTGGTATGATTGCTCTATTCTTTTGCTCAGACTGCCGGTCTCATCATCTTCCTTTCAAACCTCTGATTCCTTCCCGCTCGTCATATTTACTAAAAGTCTCTGCAAATGCCAGCAAGACACGGCAAGATGCCTGCATTTGATCTACATTACTGCAGGGAAGAACCCAGGAGTTTGGCTTGCAAGCTACAGTTGCCTCAAAAGTCTTCCTTCATTAAATTTGTGTGATCCGGAAACCTTGTTTGTCTTCTGATGACGATCACCTATGAGAATGTTCTAAAGACAATAGCTGGGGTGTCGATGCTTTTCAAGAGACACAGGCTGATGTGTGCAAACCCCAGCTGCTGGAATTACTACACAACGTGCAAGGGTCAAAATGCCAAGTTCAAAACATGCAAAAGGTAGCTTAGTTCCTCCTCCACCACTTGGGGTTTGGAGGAGAAAAGGGAAGTAAGAGGTGAAGAGGAGAACAGCAGAGGAGTCAGGGGAAGGTTAGTGTCTGCTGTGGAGTAGCAGGCACCTGTGAGAAAGGAGGGAAGTGCAAGCTAAACGCAGCAGCAGCATCCTGGAGTTCCTCCTTGCATGGCTCCTGGCTCCCTCCTCCCTCAGGAAGGCCTGAAGGCCGGGGCCAGGGCTCTAGATGAGAGAGAAGCGCCCTCCAGACACCTCCTTGACTCCCTCCAAAGAACTCAGTGCCGCCTGTGCAGACCGGTTCCCTCTATTGCACGTGCTTAGCGTGACCCTAGCAAGAGTCCGTGCAGGCAGCCCTGCTCCGTCAGCCCCTGCGAGCTAAGCCCTTCACTGCGTGGTGGTTTGTGATGCTCTGACCAGCGTGAGTGGAGGTGCTGGGATCCCCGTTTCACGAGTGCAGGCCCCGTGCCCACACGGCCTCGCCGTGGCCACCGAGCCCCCGTGTGGCCTGAGTGTCTGCACACCGTGTCATCTGCACCAGAGGCCCAGAGCCAGCTGTCCACGCCGAGAAGCTGGCCCTCCTCAGGTCCTTCGTAAGCCGACCTTGAGAGCACGTCGGGAGAAGGGGGGGTCGTGTACCTCCTTTCTGGTCGCCCGATTTGGGGTGACCAGAAGCTTCCTCCCGCCACTTCTGCCCCTGGCTGAGAGGGGCAGTTTCACTCTGCAGGTGTGCTCTGCCCCCCACTTTCTATTCTGAGAAACTTTCCTCTGAGCGTGTCAGTGTCAGTCAGGAAAGAACCAATTCCAGCTGTGCCTATCTTGGTTTAAATTAGAAACAAAAAATTCATATTCAAAAATGAAAGGAAAACCACCTCTCGAGTTATAACAGACAGTTTGGGCATATTTTGTTCAGTTGTTTCTTTACAAGCACATTCTGAGTTGTCAGAACCAGCACAGCATACTGGTTCCCCTGTTTCTCCACCAAACACACAGCCAGAATCTTTTCCCGGCCTCCCTAGTGGCGCAGGGGTTCAGTCTCAGCACTACGAAGGTGTCACGACTGGGGCCTGAGTCCACCCCCGGCTGGGAGGGCCCCCAGGACGCAGCAGCCCCCTTCTGTCTCCCCGCTGCCCCCTCAGCAGTGTGCTTCAGTCCATCTGCCTGTTCTGCTCCCCGCTCTGTCTCTGGGGCGTCCTCTCACCTCCGTCACCTCTGGCCCACACCCCAATTCTTGTATGCATCAATAGATAAAAATAAATCTTAAAAAAATCTTTTCCTTCCTTGGGCCATTGCCGTCCTCTGTAACACTGTTACCGCCTGCACCAGTTTCCGGCATCCATAATACACGGCGCCAGAGGCACCTGCCTTAGCACGGGGAGCGGGGTGCTGAGCTGTCCATCAGTTGCAGAGTCAGCCCCGCAGGAAGCCCCACCACAGAGCATCCATGGCCGGGGCGGGGGGCGGCCTCCCTGCCCCGCTTCCATGTCATCGAGAAGTCTTTACCATGCTCCGCGCCTTCTTTCTGTTCTGTTTCCTTCCCGCGAGAGGCCTCACTCTCCACTTCCCTAAGGTCCTCTCCTCGCTCAGACATCCCCTGTCCAGCCTCCCCAGCCCTTCCTGTTCCTATACCGGAGCCATCTAAGAACTCCCCCGACCTCTCAACCTCACGACTTATTTCTTATACACCCACCTACGTCAGCCCTGGCCGTCTAAGCCCTTCAGCGATTCCTTATTCCTTACTCCAGTGCCGCTGCCACTGTCCTCCCTCGTAAACTACTTCAAAACAAGGTCGTGTGTTCCCTAAGCGGGAAGACAAGAGGAAAGCAAAAACAACCCACGAGGTGTCCTAATAAAAATACGTGCAAAAGTCCATAGAAAGCCCCCAGGGGAGAGCCCCAGGGAGGCCGCGCCGAGTTAGGCCTGGCAAAGTGAACCCACGTTGCCAGGAAAAGACTCTGCAAAGGAGAGAGGGGACTGGATACACAGGACTCTCGGGGGGAACTTGGGCAGGGAACTGAGAAAGTATCACCCAGTGATTCGATTCTTAACGATTCTTTAGGAAATACCAGGCCGCTGCTCCTGGGAGAGTTGGGCCCGGGTACGAGTGGCCTAGAGAGGCGCCCTGGCTTCGGTGGAGGGTTGTCAGACTGGAGCAAGCTCTGTCCCCCAGAAGCGACTGTTCTCCACGCTCAGAAATTGTGAATGGCGCCTGGGTGCGACTGGATAATTTGCATTTCTAGAAAGTTCCCAGGTACTACTGATGCTGTGGGTCTGCAGATCATGCTTTGGAAGCCACTGGCCTAGTCCCTGGTTCTGTTCGACAAGACCTCGTAAAACGACTTTTAGACCCTCAGCTGCCAAATCAGCGATTGGATTCCTTGACTGGAGCTCAGCAACGGACACAACTGAAGGTTTCCGCATGGGTCTCCCACCTTCTAGGCTCTTTTCAGCCCACTCGCTTCACGAAAGCCCAGAGAACTGTCTAACCCAAGAGCAGACCATCGATGACTCCCGCCTCCTGTGCTCAGCCGGGCCTCAGCAGCCTGGCACAGCACGCTCAGTGCCCGGGCCCCGAGCCTGTCATCTCTAGGGCGTGATGCAGCTGCTCCCGAGTGCACACCTGCCGCCAGTCCCCAGCCAGCCCGCGCCCCCTCCCGGCCCGGCCAGCCCGCGCTCTGCCACTCCTCCTCGTGGGTCCCAGCGCAAGGCGAGGGCCTCCTCAGCTCTGCGGCCTCTTCCCTGGGCCCCTCCAGCCGGTCTCTGCATCATCTACTAGTTGACAATGGCTGCCGAGGTGGAGCCTGACTGTCAAGTCCCAGTCCACTGTACCTGTCTCACAGGAGACATCCAGGGCAGGTGGGCGCGACTCAGGCACCTGGCACGTGCTCAGTGAGTCACGAGCGACTTGGTGGGTGTCCATTGCCCACCTGGTGAACCCCGGCAGAGGGCAGGCAGGCCCGGAGGGGCAGCAGGGAGTAGAGAGAGGCTTTAATGAGCAAGAGTCCTCCCAGCCACCTGCCTCCAGGCGGAGAGGTGGGGCCACCAGCTTTTACTCCCCAGGACTCTCTTTCCTTGCTGACTTAGTGGTTTGTCAGCCAGCAGCAGTGACAGCTACTGCAGTCTGCCCTGCTCTCAGCAGAACATTCTCAGGGCACTTACGCAGGGCGAAGGAGCAAGGCTGAGCAAGGAGCATTTTGATTGCTTGGCTTGGTGAGCAGCCGCCAGCCACCAGCAGCCAGCGCCTCCCTTTCCTCTCCTGAGGCCGGAGGAATCCCAGGGAGCCTTCCATTCAACTGTCCCCCCCCCCTCCCCTCTCCCTTCCTCCTCTCCCTCCCTCCCTCCCTCTGTGTCTGTCTCCTCCCTCTCTGTCTCTGTCCAGTCTCTCTCTCACTCGCTTGCTCATCCTGACCACACTGTAAGCCAGATTCTATAGAGCTGACACAGACCTGCATTTCTCTGTGACCAGACGTTCTCCTCTTCCCTCACGATGCCATAAGGTAGAGGAAGCGTCTGACAGCCATGGCGCTCAGAACACCTCCGCCCATGGTCACCTGGCCTCTCCCACCACGGTGCAGGTGTTTCTCTGAAAGCGACCACTTCGTATGTGACACCTGCTGCGTGCCCAGGGTTTCGGCCTCCAAAGCCCCTGACCATGTCCTGCCGCGGAGGAACTTGACCTCGACTTCGCGAGAGGAGCCTCGAAGTGCGAAGAGGTTGGAGAACCTACCTGGCTCACTAAGCTAGTAAGTAGCAGAGGGAGGGCTGGAAGCCAGGTCGTGAGCATCCCCAGGCGTGTATGCTTCTGCTTATTCTAGCAGCTCGGCTGAATAGAGCTTTGCTGTAACTGCACAGGCTGAAAGTTACAGGGCCAGCCAATGTCTCAACGGGAATTTAAATTCAAGGTGTCTTGACTTACAGGTCAGTCTGTAACAGGGGGTCCTCAGGAAAAGGGGAGGTCCCAGAGTCCCTGCCCCACCCAGAGGAGGGTGGAGCTGAGACTCTGAAGAGAGACTGAAGAGGAAGGAAGCAGGATGGAGGCCAGGAGACCTGAGGGGCGCAGGGGGCAGAGAGACGCGGCTCTTGTTTCTTGGCCCTGGACTGGGGGACACAGACAGACGTGGGGGGAGACCCGCGGGGAGGTGGCTATGGCAGCGTTGACCTTGACTTTGAGTTTGCTCTTTCCTCCAGACTTGTCCGGCCATGTCTGACCCTTTTCTATGGTCCCGGCCAGAAGGTGCTTTAGACGTGTGGGGGCTGTCAGGCCTCGCTTGGGGCCAGACCCTTCGGGTGGACTTTCACCCACGAGGGATGGGTGGCGCTGGGGTTGGATTTAGAAACTACGTTCTTTGTCTTTTCTTAGTGCTGTGTTTTAACCCGCTGTGCCACCAGGGAGGGCCCAATTCTTTGTCTTTTCTGTGCACACTGATTGCATTAAAGTTCCTCTCCATGAAAGGTGGTATATGCTTTCTCTTGATGTGGCAAATGGCAGAACCTATTTATAGCAGGCAGGTTTGGGGGTTCTGGGGTGTTCCTCTCACCGCCCTGTAATAAGCCCACATAAATATTCACCATTTGAAAGGAGAATTGGAAGGGGTGTGTTTGATAGCCAAAGAATTTATGAAACTTTAAAAATCGGAGGTTACATGCGAACATGCCCCGGTACTGGAAAAGCTGCCTGACTACGCGCAGGGCCCTTGTCTGCGTTCTCCTGGGGCCATTCAGAGGATGCGCCTGCGCACAGACAGGCCCCATGGCATAGCCAGGTCCCTGTCACCTCCCGTCCTGCCACCCCGCGGCTCTGACTCCCCCAGTCCTTTCGGAAACCTTGCGCCTCTTCTCTCTGGACTACCGCAGCCAGCCGGAAGGAGGACTGATACTCGGACGCCACACACCAAGTAGCAGTGATTATTGATTTCTAAAACTATGTCAAAAATCAGCAAAACTATGTTTCTTTTTTCTGGTCAGGTTGACACTAAAAGAATAGTGTGCCCTGACTGTTTCCCTTTCCATGGCCGGCTCTTGGCGCTGTGCACAGGGCTGATGATAGCATCCATCAGAGAGGGAAACAGCGGGTGAGAGAGTCAACAAAAGCTGAAAACAAGATTTGCCACAGATAAGCCACCAAGTTGGCTGCGGGCGCTCAGTGGGCACAGGGCGCACCCGTCTGGACTCTTGGGCTCCCATCCACCCATCGCCCTGGCTCTGAGCTTGGGGCGCGAGCAGGAAATCCGAGGAGGAAAGGCCAGGAGCCAGGGACAGGAAGTAAGTGCCGCGCACAGAGGAGCGGCTAGGAGACTTCACAGAAAATCCTTAATGACCTCCATGAAAAAAATGAAGAGGAGCGTTTGAAAACCCAAACAAACAAGCAAAGCTCAGCTTCTGGAGCAGCCTACACAGCACAGTGCCTGCTTCCTTCAAGCGACATTCTGTTTACTCATCCCAGCCCCCTCAAGTCCAGCTAAGGAGATGCTGGAGTCCACTGTTCAAGGTCTCCAACTTGTTTTCCTTGGATTATTCCAACCCCTGTATTTTCCTTGCTTCCTTTTCAAAAGTAGGTTAAGGATGTGCAGGTTCCCTCAAGCATTTTAATGAGTTAGTCATGATTACAATTGCATCTTTTAAATTGCCCAACCCATTGAAAGGCATGAAAGGAGTTTCTACAAACACAAGCTGGGCGGTGTTTGCCATTTTCTTGTGTTGCAAAATGTGAGTGAGGTGTGACCTCCAAGCATGCAATTAGCATAAAAGCTGCTGGACTGGTGACAGCTAGGTGGGCTGCAGTCTCAGGAGAAAATGCTGCTCTTGTTCCTGCCGGAATACGTGTGTGGAGGCGAGAATAAATCAGAGCATTTTTGCTAAGGAAAGCAAAAGAGTCTCACACAGCTCAGGGCGCCTGATACATGGTCAAACTGTGTTCGCTAGACTGGAATCCTCGGGATCCGTTCGCAACCAGGTAACCAAACGTGGTAACCTCCATTTCCTCCCACCCACTCTTCCTGTGCCCCTCTGTAGCGTGAATTTCAGGCTTTTCACCCGTCACAGGATTCCTCAGCCTTCCCCCTCACTGCACCACCTAAGGAGACTTCTAGGCTTTTAAATAAATGTTTCTGTCACGACGCGTGTCCTTCTGGTGCAGTCATGCTGGCTACGCTCCTCCACTCGGTGCATCAAAACTTCTGGCTTTCATCCTTTCATCCTGGGCCTCCCTGGGGTGTAGCGGTCAAGCCTCAGCACTGTCACAGCGTCACTGCTGTGCCCGGAGTTCGATCCCCAGCCAGGGAGTGACCCACACGACACAGCAGACTCTCCTGTTCCCGCTGCTCCCCTCAGCAGTGGATTTTAGCAGATCCACCTGTTCTGCTCCCCGCTCTGTCTCTGGTGAGTTCTCTCAGCCCCTGCACCTCTGGCCTGCACCCCACTTCTATGCATCTAAATCTAAAAAATAAATAAATAAATACATTTTCGCACCTATGAAGGGCCTATCAGACCAAGTGGCCTAATCTGGGACACAACACAGCCGGGCAGCAGACGAAACGCCAGGTGAAATCACTTTGGAAAACAACAGGTGGCAGGCGGCAGGCACAGGAGTTTGTCTAGATCAGGCTCAGTACAGGTCAGGACAGACAGCTGGGCATGAAGGTCAGCCAAGCAGGACGCAGGTTGGAGAAGGCAGCTGAAGGCGATCGCCGTGGAAGACAGAAGAGCAAGAGTCGAGGTGGGCGGTGGAGGCCACTCCCGAGTGGCAGCACCTGGCCCAGAGACCCTCCCGCTTCCAGTAAGCTGCGGGCCGAGAGGGCGCTGGGGTCTGAAGTCAGATTAGACTTTTTTCCCTGGAGCTTAAAGAGACCCAGATTTCCAGGCTAACGGCGCCCCCCTAATGAATACTTACTACGGGGGCCAAGGCACCCCGGCCGGTGTTTCCTAAGAACTCATGCATGTCCAGCGCCTGACCCCTGCGCGTCAGGGGCGGAAACCGCCTCCCCACCAAGGCTGAGGTCTGCTGCAGCCCCAGGGCTCAGGCCACCAGCAGGTCATCAGATAAGAAGCCAGGTTTCCTTCCTCCTCAGTGGGTCACCCCTTTGGCAAGCCTTCCTCCTCTGACCTAAAAGCAGGAGCAGACCAGGGTTCTTGAGGAGGACTCTTAAAGATCCGCTTCCTAAAGCTATTAGGATTTCTGAAAGGTCAAGTCCAGTGGCCTTTCTGGTTCACTTTCCAGGCTGCTGTCCGGCCGGCTCGCACTCTGCTCTTTCCAAGCAGGACTTGCCGCTCTGATGCTGTTTCCTTCAGGCCTGCAGACACCCTCGCGACTGCTCCTTCAGCTCCCCTCCCTCCCTCTTCTCTCCAGGACACCCTTTAGCTTTGGTTCCTTCTTCATCACCCTCCACGCACATCCCTCCATATCCCTCTGTTCACATACTCCATTTACTTTCGTGAAGTTGCTGAGCCTGGCAACGTGGCCAGCATGGGGAGAGAAGGGGGGGGTCCTTTCATCTCTTGAGGGGGGACAGGTCTGTGGATGCCAAGCAAAACACAGAGCGAGGTATGTACAAAATGTCCCAGGGTCCGAATGAGCACAAGAGATTCCGTCTGAGATCTCGACAGGCATCGCAGAGAGGAAATGCTGATTGGTAGCTTGGAGAATGAATAGAAATTCATAAGACAGAAAAGGTGGAGGAAAAACATAACAAAGAGAGACACACAGGGCGGGGAAAGCATGACATGATCAAGAGAGTTAGAAAGTCCCTGTGACTCAGGCTGAAGTCAGGGTGAGAGTGGGGTGAGGAGGGAGGAGGGAACTCCCTGGAGTCCAGCATCTGGCACCTCTCAGATTTCTAGGTACCATGCAATGGGGCGTCACAGTGCCAGGCACATTCATTTTTAAAAATAAATTCGGCTCGTGTTTACCATCTCATGTATTGTCCAGGTGCTGGTGATACAAAGCAGGCCCCTCGAGAGCTCAGAATAGTCTAGATAAATCCGGCTAAGGAGTCAGTGTGTGCAATGCAAGCATGTCCATGCAGTGATGGGAACATGTCCATGAAATGGAGAGACTGGCTTTCATTGGAAGGATTTGCGGAGGATGCTTCGGAGACAAAGGGATACTGCAGTTGAGGCTTAAGAGACCCAGTGAAGCCAGATATTGTGACAGCAGATACCCCTGGCCTATGCCTGTGGGTATTTTACCTGCATGCCAGTGGGAATGTGAAGGATCTGATTCAATGCAGGAAGGATGGAAAGATTCTAGATTATCCAGGTGAGCCTGAGATGGTCACAAAGGCCCTTAATAAAAGGCAGACAGAAGTGTCACAGCCAGAGATGTGGCAATGGAAACAGGTGTGGAATGACAAGGTCCCTAACCAAAAAGTGGGCACAGAGTCTAAAAACTGGAGAAAGCATAGAACAGGGGCCTTCCTGGTGGCACAGGGTTAAAGCTCAGTGCTCTCAAGCTATCTCCAGACGCTGCAGCGTGCGTGAGCTCCATCCATGGCCAGGGAGTGCCCCACAGGGTGCAGACCTCTCCTGATCTGCCCGCTGCCCCAATCAGCAGTGTGTTTCAGTCAACCTGTTCTCTCCCCGCTCTGTCTCTGGTAAATCCTCTCACCATCCCCCCCCAGCACCTCTGGCCTACACCCCAGTTCGTGTGTGTGTAAATAAAAATAAATGCATAAATAAATCTAACTTTAACAAAAGCAAAGGATGGATTCTCTCCTGGAGTCTTCAAAGGTAAGCCAATCTGCCAATACCCTGACGTGAGCCCCAAAAGACTTCTCTCGAACTTATGACTTCCAAAATGTACAATAGTCGGTATACGTCATCTTTAAGGCGCCAAGTTTGTGGTTTCGTTACAGTAGTGATGGAAAACTGACATGGGTGGTGAGGGTGGAAAACAGTCCGGGTAGACAGCATACGTGAAGGCCAAACGCACAGGGTAGGCTGGCCCACGCCTGGCAGGGCCACAGCGTCGTGTAGGCTTAAGGAGCCCAGGTGAGCAGCAGACAGTAGGCGGGGATGTGAGACGAGATGATCTAGGCCTCCGGGGTGCTGTCCTCTCTGGGGGCTCAGCTATTGCTGTCAGTTTAGAAGGTAAACGGAAGGCACTTCATGTTTTAAGTAAAAGTACTGGATGTGCAGCTTTTGAGAGAAAGGTTGACCGGGGAAGAGCTTGGGGCTGGGAGGCTATTTAGGAAGCCTTCACAGAAGTCCTGGGGAGAGTTGCTGAGACTTGAACTAAATCAGCGCGAGTGGGAGGAGACGTCAGAACGAGGCCTCCGAGGGACAGAATATTGCAGACGGAAATAAAGGGGTGAGTCTGAACCGGGCCTTAGTGCATAGGCCCAGCTACCTGCCAAGAGGGAAAACTGGATGTTCTCCCAATACCTCTTAGATTCACATTTTCTTCACTTAGACTTTTATTATGTTTTAAGATTTATTTTATTTATTTATGCATACAAGAGCTGGGGTGTAGGCCAGAGTGTATGGGGGAGGGGTAAGAGGATTCGCCAGAGGCAGAGCAGGGAGCAGAACAGGCGGATCTACTGAAATCCATGACTGAGGGGAGCATCCGGGAGACAGGAGAGGTCTGCCGCGCCCTGTGGGTCACTCCCTGCCCAGGGATCGAACTTGTGCTGCAGTGGCTGCTGACAGCTTCATGGTGCTGAGACTTAACCCCTGCGCCACCAGGGACACCCCAACACACGCTGCACTAAGCAAGAAAGAGGCTCCCGTTGGTGCTGAATGAGTGAGGGGCTGAGTGTTAGCCTGAGGCGAGGGCTGCGGGGGCCGAGGGGGGTTGCGGTGTACGGGTGGGGGGAGGGAGAGCCAGGCGACAATCCAGCTTTGTGAGGCTGATGTCAGCAAGATACTCTGAACCCAAGGTCTTCACTTATGAAGTGGTGGCTATTCAAGCTCATCTTTCAGTTCTCTTTAGCTCTAACTCTCTGTAATTCTGTAAGGGAGGTTCCTTTTCTTAAAGTTTGCAGTCAATATTTGTTATTACAAATAACAAACCCCCTCCAGTTTGCAGAGCTGAGGGCCAGGTACTCTGTGCTCTGTGAAACATGAGTTGACCCAAAGTTATATAAGCCATTCTCTAAACAGTCAGCAATTACTCACAGGGGAAGGGAAGGGGGCTGGTTCTGCCCCCTTAAGGGGGCACAGAGTTCCCGCCTCCATGTTTATTCCTTTTCAAAAGAAAACTTAGATGATGGTGACAGTAAGACCTGAGTGATGACAAGCACATTGTGAAAACAATAGAAGTTTGAAAGAAACTCAGTAGTTTTACCCACCTTCAATTGATTTCTCTGTTAGCACAAAAGAAAATACAGAGCTCTAGCATCTTCTCTGTGTCTCTTTGATGTCATGAATGTCTTTAGCTGAGTAGCATGTTCACTGAAATGCCTGCTTCATCGTTGTGTTGCTGACATTATTGCAGAAGTTAAAATCCAGACTCTAGCCAGAGTCGACGCCTGTTGGAGAGAGGAGAGAAGTTTTCTTACTTTTCGTAGTATTCAGTCTTCCTTGGGATGAAACTACAGCCCTCAACATGTTATAAAACATCATGGGGGGGGGAGGAGCTGATGATATGATTTTACTATGCCTTATTCAGAGGTTGTTCTTAATTAAAAAACAAGTTTCCTCAATGCACATCCCCACAATGCTCTTTCTCCATTGCTATTGCTATTATTGGAATATAATTACTTAAGTTTAATTTATTAGACTTTTTTATAGACTTTGCACTTGTATTTAAAGTCTTTTAAGCTTTTCCTAAGAAATAACTTTTATATGGAAAGTTGAGATCAAATATATAAATTATCTAATTTCTAGTACAGTCCCTTTCCATCCAAAAGCAAACTCTGGCCCAGTCCTCACCACCAACGACGTGCAGAGGGCCTGTGCGCTGCGTGACCCTGCCACGGGTCTGGCCGTGACTTAATTCTACAGCGAAGCCTGACGCAGTCATTTAGAGGTGGTTCCGGTGGGGGCCGCCTTTACTGTGAGTCTTCAGAAGAGGAAAAGAGAGAGAGAGAGAAAGTAATTGTAATAAAGTAAAAACTAAAATTAATAAGCAACTATAAACCAGAGACATTCCACGGGCAGTGGGGAGCAGGATCAAAACTTGGGGTGGGGGTGGCCGGGGAGAGCACTTGGACTGTGGCGATGGCACAGGGGGATGGGTCCCTCCCTGGGGCTACAGCCGAGATGAGAAAGCACACATACATTTCACAAAAACGAAGAACGGTGTAAAAAATACTTTTAAAAAAAGCAGAGAAAGAAAGGAAGTCTGATGAAGTAAAATCAGAATCAGCAGGCAACTCCAGATCAGAGACCCCTGCAGGGGGGCGGAGGGGAGGGCCTTGGAGGGGCGGGGAGCGCAGGGCTGTGGGGGTGGCGCCCTGGGACTGCTGGGGTTCACGGGAAACCACGCCTTGTACAGAAAGGAAGGGTGATGTCATGACTATATTTAAAAAATTAAAAATCTGAAAAAATAAGTAATTAATTAAAACATATCAGACAGCCACTGCAAAAAGAAGAGGAGTGGGAGCCGGCTTATTAGTCCGGGGCACAGAGAAGGCGCCCGAGCCAGCCTGTTCTCCCAAAGGCACTGTCGTGCTCCAGATTCCTCGGAGGGGCGGGTGGGGCCGCTGTCACGCCAGCAGCCCCTTGGGCTTTGACTTTGCTGAGTGGATCTGTTTCCAGTTGTGTGGGTTGCTCTTAGAGAATAAGCAAAGAGGCGGATCCAGGACTCAGAGCATCATCTGAGCAAACGAGACACAGCACACAGCGTTGTGGTTCCCTCTCCAGAGGGCCCTGGCCTGTGCAAGGCTTCCCCGCCTCCATCTGAAAATGTGAGAAGGAGCAGGGCGGGCTGACCAGGGCTGGCCACCCCCGACCCCCCACCTCCGAGGAGGTTATTCAGGAAGAGCCTTTTTCTCATTAGCTTATTTACCCTGAAGAGCAGCTACTTTTCTTTTCTTTTCTTTTTTTAAAAGATTTATTTATTTATACAGAGCTGGGGTACAGGACAGAGGTACAGGGCAGTGAGAGGCTTCATCAGAGAGAAAGTGGGGAGCAGAACAGGCAGATAGACAAAGCACACTGCTGAGGGAAGCAGCGGGCGGGTCAGGAGAGGTCTGCCAGGCCGTGTGGCCACCTCCCGGGTGGAGGATCGAACTCTCACTGAAGCGGTTGTCGCCAGCTTGCTGTGCTGTGTTCTAACCTATTGCGCCACCAGGGAGGACCATGTCTACTTTTCATTTGTCGAATGGCCTATGAAATGCATCTGGGATAGAAGATTAGTCATCCTTAGGGATCAAAATGTCTGTGGCAGTTCTAACGTTCACAGCAAGTTTTGAGTCAAAATACACTCTCAGAAACTTAAACATAGTGTAATTATAGCTTCTCTTTCATTTCATAAAGAAATTCAAGAAATATTGTTCCATAGAAAATTGGGCTCTCCCTGGTGAGTTTGATCCCCAGCCAAAGGTGGCCCTCAGGGTGCAGCAGACCTCTGCTGTCTCCCTGCTGCTCCCTCAGCAATGAATTTCAGTGGAGCCACCTGTTCTGCTCCCCACTCTGTCTCTGGGGAGTCCTCTCATCCCACACCCCCACTTCTGGCCTGCCCCTCAGCTCTTATATGCAAAAAAGAAAAGAAAAATCCACAATATGTATCTATATATGTTGTTTCTTATCTCCAAAGATGACAACAAACTTAAAAAGTAATCTTTTTTTGAAAAAAGATTTATTTATTGATGCTTACAGAATTGGGATACAGGCCAGAGGTGCAGGGGTGGCGAGAGGATCCACCAGAGACAGAGCGGGGAGCAGAACAGGCAGACTGCCGAAGTCCACTGCTGAGGGGAGCAGCGGGCGGGTCAGGAGAGGTCAGCCGCACCCTGTGGGTCACCTCTGGGGCGGGGATCGAACTCACACTGAAGCAGCTGCAGCCAGCTTGCAGTGCTGTGCTTTAACCTGCTGCGCCACCAGGGAGGACCTCAAAAAAATTCTATACAGGAAATAATAAAAAAGAAATGCAGTCACTCCAGATGAGGTTCTGTTTCCCACCTAAGATGTAGAAGAACCTGGAAAAAAATGACAAATTACTGAAATGTTAAAATATCACAGACTAATATAATAAATAAATCTGAGCTTTCCTGTTTCCCCAAGTGTATCAAGTGTGAAGATGCTTGTCTTATGCCAATCCTGCATTAACTTAAGAAAAGACTGATGAGAAAAATGAACCTTGAGTTATTTAATGCATAGGAATAAATAAATGTGATGATCTTATTGAACATTAATTCAGTGGCACGGGGTCATCTTCACATCCTCACGGTCGACCCCGCTAAAACCACACTTTCAAGGCCGGTCCCAGACCACTTATCTTCACTAGCATGACTTATTTTGTTTCTCACACAGTTACTATCCAAACAAAAAGAGGACAAGAAGGGATGATTTTTAAAACTAAGCTTCCAGAGAAGGCATGCAGCTGGCCAAAGTCACATGAGGAAAATTGTTCCTCTTCGCTCAATCAGGGAAACGCAAATCAAAACCATGAGGTACCACCTCCCACCGGAGAGAACGGCACAAGTCAGACCGAACACAAGTGTTGCAGAGTGTGGAGAGGAACGAGGGACCCTCTTAAGCACGTTAGAAAGCACTGAGGGTTTGCAAGCCCCTCCCGCTCACGTCACACTTCCTCGTTGCTACTTTTCTCAATGTAAACCTGAAAGTATTACTTTTTTTCCCCCATAATTTGGTTTGAAGAGATACCATCTTTTCAACAGCTGGCTGGCTAAAGTCAGTTGAATTCTGGCAAGAACCTGGAAGACTGAAACACAGACATGTGTAATAGCGAAGAAAAGTTTGATTCCTACCCAATCAGCACTGTGACTTGAGTAAGTGAAATTTGAAGAGTCTCCTAGACTAGATTTGGATAAGGAAGAAACCCTCCAGGTTCAGTGGAGAACAGTGTGGAGGTTCCTCAAAAAATCAGAATAGATCAACCTTATAACCTGGCAATTCCACTCCGATGTATATAGTGAAAAATACAAAAACTCTAATTCAAAAAGATATATGCGTTCTTATGTTCCCTGTAGCATTGTTTGCAATATACCAGCCACCTCCAAGTATTTTTGGATAAAGAAAGCACAGTGGAGTACTACGCACCTGTAAAAAAGATGAAATCTTGCCATGTATGTCCAGAGGATGAGACTGGGGAGGTTAAGTAAGTGAAATTAGTCATTACTGGATGGTCTTACTTCTATGTGCAATAGAAAGACACAGGAGAACAGACAAAAACAAGCCATAAAGAACCCTTGGATTCTGATGGCAGAAGTGAAGTTATGGCATTAGGTGGGGTGGGGCAGGGGGTGGAGGGTGGCCCTGGACTGTGGTGAAGGGTTATTGGTACTCTGGTGGTGCGTGTGGTGTGGTAACATACTTTCAAAGAAGTGTGAACTCCTAGAATACATAAAGTGTTGTCAACCAATATTACCTCAATCTAAAAAAATCAGAACTTGAAAAAATAGAAAGAAATATTTAGGATAAATCTATAAAGAATATATATTTTAAAAGTATTATAATGAATACTAGTCAACTACTTAAAAAAGAAAATGATCTCTTGCCATTTCCGACAACACAGAGGAACCCCGGGAGACAGGAAAAGCAAAGCTCACATGGATTCACTCCCATGTGGTGTACAGAGGAAGCAAATAAATTTAGCACAGCAGAAGTGTCTAGGGTATAAGGCCACTTAGTAAGCACCGGAAGGGATGAGCAAGGGAGGACGGGTAAGTCCAATAAATGGGATAATTGTGCGGTGGTCGAGGGACAATTGATTGAAGGTCAGAATTGGCCTTCAACTGGTGAACGGCATGTGCTTCTCCGGTTATTGTGCAGTGTGCTATCGATTTAAGAATTAAATGTAGGCCCCCTGGTGGTGCAGGGGTTAAGTCTTGGCACTATGAAGCTGTCTGCAGCCACTGCAGCACCAGTTCAATCCCCTGCCAGAGGTGACCCCCAGGGCGCAGCAGACCCTTCCTGTCTCCCCCTGCTCCTCTCCGCAGTGGATTTTCAGTGGACCCACCTGCTCTGCTCCCCACTCTGCCTCTGGTGAATCCTCTCACTCCCCCTCCAACACCTCTGGGGTACACCCCAGTTCTTGCATTGCAAAAATGAATAAATCTTTTTTAAAAAAAAGTAACTTTAAAAAACTAAACTCGGGCCCTCCCTGGTGCGCAACAGGTTAAAGCACAGCACTCTGACGCTAGAAGCAGCCACTTCATGAGTTCAGTCCCCGCCTGCCCCGGAGGTGACCCACAGGGTGCGGCAGACCTCTCCTGACCCGCCCGCTGCTCCCCTCAGCGGTGCGCTTTGTCAGTCGGCCTGTTCTGCTCCCCACTCTGTCTCTGGGGAATCCTCTCACCGCCCCTGCACCTCTGTCCTGTACCCCAGTTCTTTCTAAAACAAAACAAACAAAAAAAAACTAAACTCATTGCTTTTAGAAACAACCTTAACAGATTTCATTGGGTACCATTGTTAGTCACTCAACGAAAGTCCCAAGCATTTAAACATCAAAGAGTTGTTTGAACACCTGCTTGGGATGGGGCTGGGGTAGCTCAGTCTGACTCAGAGCAGGGGGCGGCAGCCCGGGGGAACCCCCACTCACTGTTGCCGTGGCCCCCGTGCGCCCCATCGCACCCTCCCCTGAGAGCAGAGGTGAAAGACTACTCTGCCTCAGTGACCTCATCTGTAAAATGAAACCAATAAAAACCAGAGTTTTGTGACATTTGAATGAGCTGGCACATGGGAACGGAATTAAAAACTCCCTGGTGTAGACTGTGCACTTAATACATGTGATGATTAAATGACACTATGGATTCTATCTTAAAATTCTTCATGTTGGGCCCTTCCTGGTGGTGCAGCGGGTTAAAGCGCAATACTAAGAATCGAAAGCCACTTCCACATGAGTTCGGTCCCCGCCTGCCCCGGAGCTGACCCACATGACGGTGCGGCAGACCTCTCCTGACCCGCCCGCTGCTCCCCTCAGCAGTGTGCTTCGTCTGTCAGCTTGTTCTGCTCCCTACTCTGTCTCTGGTGAATCCTCTCACTGCCCCTGCACCTCTGGCCTGTACCCCAGTTCTGTGTGCATAAATAAATAAATCTTTTTAAAAAATGCTTCATTGCAATCAGTGATTTAAGCTGTAAATAAGGCACAAGAAAGAGACTATAATAATACAGACCACAGATCTAGAAACTTCTCAAAGTGGCTCCTAAAATTTTCTGTCTCTTGGGCATTAGAGCAGAGACTGAAATCTTTTCAGCTAGAACCTATACCTATAATCATGTAGCCAAAATTATAGCTTGAATGTGAACTTTCATTTTGGCTCCTTAATGGCTTGTTCTCCTATTTCCCCCCTTTTCTACCAAGGTAACAAATTTTTCAATAATATAGTTTGAGCTCCAGTTACGGTAAAGTCACTGGACTGGGCGTTGGGTAGGAGATATATGTGTGTGTGTGTGTGTGTATATTCCCTTCCATCTGTTTGACAGTGAGGGCCATCGTTGGTGATTACACCAGCCCTGTCTCACCCACTCCCTGCCAGTAATTAAGAGCACTGTGGCCTGGGAGAACGGGGTGATCTTGTAGGTCCGGTTGCAGGCTCAGTGAAATGGGGGCACACACCCTAACCTGGGGAGTTCACTGCCAGGTTGCCCTTATGAGCTAAGAGGTTGCCAAATATTGTGTCTTAAAGTGTGGTGTGTGGGGTCACCTCCCCAGACTCTGCACATTTAACATCCTTACGTTTGACTGTAGCTGTCCCTGTGGGGTTTCGGGTCTGGCTCTGCCACACAGGGGTGATGGAGACGCCCCTTCCCCTATGGGCTGCTGCTTCTCCCGTGTGATTAGGAATAGGCTTGTTTTAAGCATGTGCTTTCCCAGCGATTCGGGTACACTGTCACTTTTATGGCTGATGAGCAAAACCCCTCACTTGCCAAGTTAGAACTGAGTGTTTAGAAATGACTTAGGAGAAAACATAGAATCGTTAATTGGCTTATCAAACATAAGTATGAGCACAGGGAAAAGCGCAAATGCCGAACAGGACCTCAGCCTTCTAGCCCTGGCTGGGTCTCCCCACCTGACCCGGTCTCCCCACCTGACCCCTCCCTGGGGCCGTCTGCCCTTGCAGCTGTTGCCTGCCCAATCCTGCAGGCAGCTAGCGCCAGTGCGCCTCCCAATTCTCTCTCCAGAAAAGAGGGGAGAAATCAGGAAGTCGTTTATTTAGAGCTCGATTCCCAGTACCTAGCCCATACCTGGCACGGGGCCCGGAATATAAAGAACACTCAGTAAACACTGATTGAAAGAACAAATAGGCTGTCCCGCCCCCAGCATCCAGGTGAGCGGGGATGGATTTCACCTCCTAGGTTTCTTGCACACATTCATCTTCAGTTTCCCTACCTTGCCCTCACGAGGTGTGGCTCGCCACCCTAACTGGCCCTTCTGACCTGGTTATCTGCCCCGGCTCCCCAGAACCCTAGCAGTTAACACCACCCAGCCAGCTGAGAGGCTGTGTTGGAGGGAGGTGGCGGCCTCACCCTCTTACCTGGGTGGTAACCACCCCCCTTTCCCTGAGTGGGGTCTGTTTCACAGCCGCCTTACTGCCTGGGAATCTCATGATTGCCAGCGCCTTGTCCTAACGTTGAGAATCTCCTCTCCCGGAGGTTTCTAGCTGCTTCCTGACTCAGGCCTTGGACACTGTTGCTAGAACCTTCTCCATGTTATGACTCAACTCTGACTCTTTTTTCCATATTTTGCTCTCATCTATTCTGCAGTTACAACCAAGGATGAAATCCACATTAGTATAATTTTTATCACAGACTTGCTCAAAGGTGCATGGGCTTGCATTTACTGGGGCTGTTTTTTCCTTAGTACTCAAGAAAGGCAGGCTCTTTCTGAGAGAAACTGAAGGCGCTGTCTTCTAAGAAGTGCTTCTTTCCTCATTTTATTTTTATTGACTACTTCTAGTATCATTGAATTCTGTTTACCGTATTTCTACTTCACAGATCCTATTTCAATCATATCAATCAAGGCTCTCCTTAGCTTGTTCCTCTATTATAACAATACCACCTATGTGATCTGACCTAATGTACTAGTTTATACTGGTCCTGGCCCTTATTACCTTTGGGACCTGGGGCAAGTTGCTTTTGCTCTAATCCCTAGTTTCTTCATCTGTAAAATAAGCATATTATAGACGGTACCTTATAGGGTTATTATAAATGTACGCTAAAATCCTACGTTCCTCCAGGCTACGAATTCAAATGTTCATTCCAAATCTTAATAGTTCTCATCTTCCTCCGAATATTTTTTGGGAACCCACAAAATGGATGAACTCTATAGAGAGCTATTAAATACTCTATGCCAGTCACCAATCTAGACTCTGGGGAGACAGCAATAAACACAGAAGAGGACACGACTTTCACTCTAGAGCAGGAAAAGAGAATTTTTTTTTGAGAGATAATTGATTTAAAGAAGGAAGAGGAGAAAGCTGAGAGGGATGAGGAAGAGAAGGAGAAGAAGGAATAATGACAGTGGAAGAATAGAAATGGTGTTAAGTGGACTAGAGAGAAAATGAAGGCGCATGGTGTCATGAGGTGGGGTGCAGGGGTGTTGAGTTTTCTGTAGGATGCTCCCATTGAGAAGATGTCATTTGTGCCAAGACGTTGAGTCGCTGTGTTCTTGACCTGGTGGTGCCTCTCTATGCTTCCAGGCAGCGTACACACACACACACACCACGGTGCTGACTGCGGCAGCACCGAGGCGAGCTAGAAATCCACCCCAGCACCCCAACTGTAGCCTTGCATCTCCCCCAGTCAAAGATGCTTTTGCAAAACAGGAAGTAAGAGTTCAACTTTTTCAGCATTCATGACCAAGGCAAAGAGCCACCGAACTCATTGGCTTCACCACCATGACCACTAGGAGTTGCACAAAAGACGTTTTCTGCCACCACAGCCTACCCTGTGGGGCTGGCTCTGTGGGGAAATTAGAGGTAGTGCACCCTTCAGGAAAAGAAGGGCTTGTTCTGGATGTTGTACCCAGTCACCCCAGGGCATAGCTGAGTTTCCCAAAATGGCCCTTTCTGTTACAAGAGGCTCTGTTTTGTTTTCTTCTTGGAAGACACATACAAGGAAACTGGGCCAGTGCCTGCCCTTGACCGTCAGACCGGCCACAAGCTTCCAGGACCTAACCCAGCCTCACCATCACAGACACCTTCCTCAACAGGTGGTATTTTCTCTGGAAGCCCCATAATGTGCCACCCTTGGGGAGTCCCATGTCCCAGACACTTTGATGCATGACTAAAACCCTGCTGAAACAAAGATTTGAGTTTTCTTCTCAGTGAACTTCTCAGCTCCCTTATAAAGCAGTGAGTCTAATCAGTGCCTCAAGGGTGGGAATATTGTTTTACTTTGCATCTCAGATATTCCGCCCCAATAGCCCCTGAACTGCATAGTAAATACAAACACTATTTATGAAGTTCCTAGTGTAATGCTTCTACTTAAGCAGGTACTCAAACACCAGCAACTGTCCTATTTATGTAGGTAAATTATGAGATGATATAACTTAATTTTTGTAATTTTTATTTTTCACAATGTTTTTAAAAATTACATAATATAGAATAAGAAACAATTTAAAAAAAAAATAACTCTTGCCATGTGTTCTTCCTCTCCTGTTTACCTAAACTTCTCAGAAGAGTAGTTTTATAATTACTATTTCCACTTCCTCTGCTTGCTTCTATTTCATTTCTGCCACAACCATTTCTTTAAAACTTCTCTCGCTAAAGCCACCCATTAATTTTTAAAAATACTCCATCAGGAATATGCTGGTGGGCATGGGAAGGAAAGACACCCTTGAGGAACTGATGACCTGGAACAGAGTGAATGTGAGTAGAATTGAGACCAGGTAGCAGGAAATGAAGCCATTGCATCCAAGTTGACAACAGGATCTAGAACCAAAGTGGAATGCAAACACTAACCCTACTCAAGACACAGACTGCCTAGTTAGAAACCAACTCACCTAAAAAGAGAGTCCAGAGACAAGCCAGCTCCAAACAGATGACCAGTTGACCAACCAAGGGAGTCCCAGAAGGAAAGGTGCAAGGAGGTAGCAGGCCAGGCGGAATTCCAAGCTCAGCAAGTCATGAGCTTCGTTTGACTGGTGTTGCTCAGGACGCCTGATGAAAACCCTCACCTACAAATCACTTTTCAAAGGTGAGAGATGGGCAACCAGGAGCCCTCCTATACTGGATTATGTCAACAAAGTGCCTGCCACACCCAACTTCCTCTTCAAGATGAAACTGCCCCACCCACAGCCCCCTGCTCTGAGAAGCAGAGCTAGATTGTTCTTTACCCAGGGATGGCTTCTGATTGGACCAGGGACTGGCTCCTAATATTAAGACTGCCCATCCAAACCAGGGCTTGATGAAAAAAGTGAGTTTGGTTCAGCAGATTCTCTCCTGAGATTGGAACTGGGAAACATGGAGATGCATGGGGCTGTTAACCATGGAACTGAGGTTGAAAGAATGCCATAGAATGGAGTAGGGGCCATGGGGGGTTATTCAAACCAGCATGAAGAGGAAGCTGAATAGTATGATAAGGAGGCAGAATTTATGAATAAACAACAATTATGTAATAGAGAAAATACATAAAGAGAAACCAGAATTTGTTTGCTGGAATAGGATAGAAGAAAGCAAACCTGTAGCAGAAGTTGAGAAAGGGCTCACCACTGTCACAGAGATCCTGTCCCTGGCTCCACCAAACATCACTTTACTACAGCTCCTGCACTCTTCACCAGGACAAGCGCAACTTCCTATAGTCTCTTGCTAAGTCTCCACACAGCCATGGACTTGACCCCATTGAGAGCCAAGGTGGTTCACCGAAGACAAAATGCCTTCTCCCACAATAACATCTCGCATCCTGGGCACTCACCACACTTGATCTTCAAGGTCTGGATGCCATGAAGTTCTACGGCAAGTTCTGTGCTGGAGTCATGGACTATTTCAATGTCATTTAGCTACAAATGATACTTTGGATAGTAGCCTGGTCCTAGGCATTCCAATCCATGTCAGCCCAAATGCCAAGGGCCTCTACAGCCTTCCAGGGTCAGGAAAATGAACAGATGGGTTGCGTAAGGCTGTCCGTTGGAAGGGATGGCCCTAGGAACACCTGAGGTAGATTTTGTTAGATAGAATTTTGTGGCAAACTGGCCATTGTCGTTACAGCAAAATGTTTTAGCCAAATACAACAGCTGACTCCAAAGAGGAAGAGATGGGTGGTGCAGGCTTGCTGGTCACCTGCTCTCAGGGCGGCATGATTGCAGGTGTTTGGGATCAGCCGTGATCAGCTCAGGAAAGTGGCTACAATCAACACTTTGTGACTTCAAGTAGGGTCTCTGTGCAAAGCACCAGACTGAAATGAGTCCATGTGGCCTCACTTATTCCCATGGCCCACCAGTGAGGTTAGTCAGGGTACCCTAATGCAACTTTTCTCTTGGGGACACAGTGCTAGTTTATTCCCTCATTGTGTGGGGTGGTGACTGGAGAACTGGGACAAAAGACTAGAAGCTGAGATACTGAGCACAGAGAAAATTGGCTGGGGTATGACCATAGCAGAGTAGCTGAAGGCCCAAGCTTTAAATTAACTGGGGCCCAAAATTTGACTTATTCATGATGAGGTCTTTTGTGTTGCTTCTTTTTTTTTAAAGATTTATTTATTTTTACATGTAAGAATGGGGTACAGGCCAGAGTTATGGAGGCGGGGGAGGGGATTCACCAGAGACAGAGTGGGGAGCAGAACAGGCAGATCCACTGAAATACACTGCTGAGGGGAGCAGCGGGTGAGACAGGAGGGGTCTGCTGCACCATGTGGGTCACTCCTTGGCTGGGGATCGAACTTGTGTTGCAGTGGCTGTGGACAGCTCCACAGCGCTTCACTTCAACCCATTGCTCCACCAGGGAGGCCCATGATGAGGTCGTTAGTAAGCCAGTCTTTTCAGCTACAGATGAGAAATAACGTAGTATTTGTTTCCTTGACTTTTGAAGATTAAATGAGGAAACAGATGCCTTGCACAGTACCTGGAGCAATGACTGATGGGGTTGCAGACGTCATTACCAGCACTCCCCAGCCTGCACGTCAGGTGGGTGGAACACGTGTGTAGCGGGATGAGCTACATGGCCTCCTACATCCAAACCTTCTCTCCAAAGGCGCCCATCAGTCAGCACTGAGCACACTGATCAAAATCCCCCAGTGCGTGTACGCTTTCCTCGATACCCTGTAGCCGAGAGAGTAGCAATAATACCGCAAAGAAAGGCTGCAAAAAAATGGTGTCGATGAAACTGTTGATGCACAGAAAAGCAGTCCTGGGAGGAGGGAGGCAACGAATCATGAAAGCAAAGTCTGCAGCCAGGACTTCAGCCACGCGGCAGACAGGCAGAAGCAGAAGGACTCAGGTATTCCTTAAACGCTGCTGTCGCCCACCTGGGGCAGGGAGCCGCGGGCTGAGGGCTCAAGCACTCTGGTCAGGAAGCAGCTCTTTGGAAGCAAACACTACTTTATCCATCAGAGGGCGAGAGAGCAGACCGACTGGCAGAACAAAGCAAGGAGAACCTTCATGAAGCTGCCCCGCCAGGCCAGCCCGAGACTGGGCCAGGGGAGCGGACCAGATAGGGGGTCCCCTAGGGGTGTCTTCAAGACATGGAAAGCTCCAGGAGCTCTCTAGGAAGCCTATTTATCTTTGCTTGTGCTCTGTGCACTGTGCTAGAACTCACCATGGCCAAGAAGGCCACAGGCTGGGTTTTGGGAGCAGAACCAGGGCCTGCCCCTGACAGCAAGGCCTTCCCTGCTTCTACCTGTCTGCCGCGTGGCTGAAGTCCCTGCTGCAGACTTTGCTTTCACGATGTACCTCTCGGACTTGCTTCCAAGAGGCCCTGGTCTGGTTTAGGACTCCACAGAGATGTCTGGAAGCTACTAGGGCTGAGTGACTGGGAAATACTCATGGCAGAGTCTCCCCGGGGTGTCTCTCTGCCGTTCTTTGGTCACAGGCTTACAACAGAGCCCATCTGCCCCAAGGGACCAGTGCCGGGGGGCGGTGCCCACCGCCCGAGGCAGAGCGAGCCTCCCTGGGGAGCTTGAGCTGAGCTTCCAGATTTGTACTGATTGCTCCGGGCGAGTGGACTGAGCTCACTAACAACATGAGGCCCTCTAGGCCTGAAGGTCTGGACAGCAAGCCACTGCCCTTCCCAAATGGGGATCCTGGGGGGCTGGGTGGGGCCCCTCCACCTCGTCGGCAGCACCAGTCCCCCAGGCTTCAAGTGGAACCAAAAGGGCTCCAAGCTGCCTAGAGCAGCGCACGTGGCTGAGACTTCCGCTCTCAGTGTCCTCACGGTGACAGCAGCGCACCTTCGGGTCATCGGGAGCACGGTGTGAGACAAAAGGCAAAGCCCGTGACAGGGCCTGGTGCACTGAGCACCTGCTCGTGGTCCGGGGGCCGGAGGTGAAGGGAGTCCGGAGCTGCCTGAAAAGTAGTGTCAGCTTCAGCACAGCGGGCTGACTTCCTTCTCTTTTTCAGGAGGTCACTGCTAGGTCAGCTGCACAGAAAGCACACGGAGCTTTAAGGCATGTCTCGGGCAGTGTAGGTGTCCTCAAGTGGTCAAGGCGCTTCTCACTCCAGGTCAGACACCGGGCTACCCTGAAGCTGGCCCAGAAATGCCTCCCATTTCCGGAGACAGTTAGGGGTGCTGCTGCTGCCGAGCCCAGGCCTGCTGGCCAGAGGAGCAGGCGACACCCAGGCAGGGTGTGTGTGTTCCAGGGTGTATGAGGAAGGCCAAATGTGAGCCCCAGGAAGGGCGGAGGACACGAGTCACTTGGCCCTGCCATGGGTCACAGACACCCAGGTCTCCACAGGTTACCCTGACACTTCTAGAAAGCTGCCTTGTATTGTCACCCACATGTGGTCAGTGAAAGGACACCAAGGTCACAGGCGCTCAAGTTTACATTCGCTCAAGGTTACAGGTGCTCAAGGTCACAAGCATTCAAGTTCACATTCGCTCAAAGTCACAGCCGCTCAAGGTCATAGCCGCTTAAGGTCACAGGTGCTCAGGTCCATTTTCTCGGCCATCTAGAGCTGGCCCGGCTTGTGAGGCAGCCAGACAGGATCAGGACCCCAGCAGTGCAGCATCTTCCTTCTCGTAAAATGTTCCAGTGCTCCCCTAGAGGGGGAGACCCTGACACCCCAAAGCTTCTGAACTCCTAGTGGTCTCAGGGCAGAGGGATCTAGTTGCCAGCTAAAACCAGGTACCCTGAGTAAATATCAATTTCAAGTAACTGAGTGTTTTCCTAGTTCTTCCCAGATACTGTGTGACACATATGTGCTGAAAAGTGATCGCTGTTGATCTAAAATTCAAAGGTAACAAGGTGCCCTGTATTTTTACTTGCCAAACCTGGTGGCCCTGTGTGTGTGGGGGGGGGGGTGGAGGGGGATGGGTGCCTGCTGCCTCTACCTGAAGAGCTCCCCAACAATGGCCCACCCCATCACCAAGTCAGGCAGGCCAGGACACCTACCAACGCTCAAGGCGCAGCTGGCCACTGCTTGGGTGTCATGGACTCCGGCTGGTGAGCAGCTGGGAGAAAGCCCCGTGGAGAGCACATGGGGTCTGCAGGCGGCAGGTAGACACCTCCCTGCCTTCCCAAAGCAACGAGAAGTCTGCTGCCTTCAGGGTTTTGTCCCCAAATATAAACCTTATACCTCTTCAGACTCGCGGAGCAGGGTTAAAGGCCGTGAGTACCGGGCAGGCTCCCCTGAAAACAGAGAACCTTCTCTGGCAACCCTTGAGAGGGCTGCTCAGCACCTGTGCACCCAGAGCCAGGAGCACCCACGGCCCGTGTCTTGTCATACCTCCAGCACAGGAGCTGCAGCTGTTTCCAAGGCCACGGTCCCCTGATCCCTTCTGGAAGATGAGTGGCAGGGAGTTCGAAGGAAAAGCAGCTTTGTGCATGGAGGACACGGTCCAACCCAACGCCCGCGGGGTGGGGGTAGGTTGGCCCTGGGAGGGGGTGCGCTGTGAGCCCGGCTTTCCTCTGCTGAGACAACAGGGCAGTCCTCAGACCAGGGCACACAAGCACACAGTCCAAAAGCCGTCTCCAAGGCCCAGAAACAGAGACCTCGCCACAGGTCAAAAAGTCAAGACGCCCCCAGAGGCAGTTCAGAGAGCTAACCAGCCACAGGCTGTCTCAGCGTCCCATGTGACCGGCCACCTGAGCTTCCAGGTGGGGACACCGGGTGACAGGTGCTCGTGAGGACGGAGATGTTGTTGGGGCTCAGGGTGGCCCTGGAGAACTGTCCCCACTGAGCTCTGGGCCACGCTCCTGTCGTCGTCACCCTCTCCACGCTTTCTCCTCTGGACCTTCTGCCCTCTGGTCTCCCCCATCTGCTTCCTGCCTCCCAGCGCTCTTCCCCTAAGCTTAAAATACTCATCTTCCTCAGGGTTTTGCCCTTGACCTTCTGCTATTCTCTTCAGTTTATTTCCATGATGACAGATTTATTTCCCTCCGCTATCATGGCTCCCACTAAGAGGGTAATCAGTAAAATGTTGGTCGTAGAGACGAAAACACACACCACTTGGGTCCTTTTTGCAACGTCCTAGCCAAGGTGTGGGTGGAATTTTGGTTTGCATCTTTCAACTTCTCTAGGCTTCATATTCTTAGCTACAGTAGGGAGGTAAATAATGCCAATAGCTTATATGGCTGTTACAAGAATTAAGTAAGAATCACCAGGCGCAATTCCCTGGTGGCACAGGGGTTAAGCTGCAGCACTACGAAGCTGACTGCAGCCACTGCGGCATGAGTTCGATCCTGGCCAGGGAGTGACCCACAGGGTGCGGCAGACCCCTCCTGTCTCCCTGCTGCTGCTCCCCTCAGCAGTGTACTTTGTCCATCTCTCTGTTCTGCTCCCCGCTCTGTCTCTGGTGAGTCCTCTCACCCCCTGCACCTCTGACCTGTACCCCAACTCTTGTATGCTTAATATATATATATATATATATATATTAAAGAAAACTGAATTTGCAGTCAGTATAGCATGGAGATCCAGCACATGACTCTGGTGCCAGAGAGTGAGGTTGGAATACTTTTTTTCCTGTTATTTACTTGCTGTTCGACCTGGGTTAGATTTCTTTGTCTATCATTGTTTCCTCGTCTATAAAAGGAAATAATATGGTGTGTGAAATCACAGGTGTGGTGAGAATTCAGTGTGTGGATGCACTCGGGGCACGTTGTCAGTAAGTGTTTGCCATTGCCCAAACCCTTTCCGTCACCCCCAGCATGGGCAATGTTGTCTCCACCGGAGACCCGTGCAAGCACGTACGTGGGGAAATCAAGTCGGAAAGTCACACAGCTGCTAAGCTACTTGGCCGAATGTCTCTGCACCTTTGGCCTGGGGGGAGAGGGGATTTAAACCAGGAGGGAGAGCTTGCTCTCTCTCAGGGACAGAAGTTGGGGCTCCCTACTGACGGGCTGTGTGAACTTGTCAGGTCTCTCAAACATGGAAGCTCTTTGCTCATCTGCAAAATGGGCACAAAACACAGGCCGTGCTCCGTCCAGGTGCTGGGAGGACACGCGGCTGCAGGACAGGTAACACCGCGGAGCGCTACAGGTGCAGTTTGGCAAGGTGACGCGGTCACCAGGGCTGTGCACGCAGGCAGACGCACCCAAGGCTTCTCTTCTTGGTCAAGCCCAGTGGCTCCTGCCAGAGCACATTTTTGCTGAGACCCTTCAGGTTGTCTCACCTCCCGCACCAGCCTCTCCACCACCTGGTGCATTGCCCACGTGTGGCAACGTGCTGGGAAGGGAGCGTGAACACCAGGCAGGCACCCTGACCACAGACCCTGGGCCCAGAAGGCAGCGAGCGTGGGGACTGTGCTTCTGTAAATATGGACCCTGGGCCCAGCAGCCACGGATATAAGGGGGGACTCACGGGGTCTAGGGGCTCAGCTGCTGTCTCCCCGCCTGCTGGCCCGGACTGGGCTCCTCGGGATGAACATCTTTACCTTGGTTTGATTCTCCAACGTTTAGGCGGTAAAGTCTGCTTTTCTGCAATGAAGCCACGTTGGGAATACCAAAGGCTCCCAAACTCTTTTTGACTGACCGGCTCAACAGTGAGCCTGCTGGCCTGGTGGCTGCGCCCGAGGCCTCGCGCCTCGTGCCCGTCCGCAGCCGACAGGCCCTGGGCCTGCGCCTGCCCGGCTCCAGCGGGCGATCTGGTGGGCGACCCCAACGTGGATGCAGCAGCTGCTGCTTATCTGTTGTTAGTCAGCGACCCAGACAGATGAGGTGTCCGTGGTGACCTTCCTGCCTCAGTGAGTGTGGGAACCCGGGGCTTCCCAGGGCCGGGGGGTGGGAACGTAAACAAAATGGCCCCTGTGCAGTTCCAGGCCAGCCTCCCTCGACTCTGCCCTAACCTAGGAGGAGGCGCAGAGATCCGCTGGGCAGCAGCCTGGGGTGCGAGGGAAGAGGGCCGCTGCTGGGGGGCTGGGGTCTTTCTACCCCCCCAGAGGTGGCCACTTCCTGCCGAAGTCCCCCCACCAAGCCGCCCGCTGTCAACAGGACAGACAGAAATACATCATCTGGGTGGAGACAGCCCGTCCCTCCCTTCCCCTCCAGGTTTATCGCTGTGTTCTGGCGGCTCGGATGGTTAATCACCTGTAGAGAGCAGAGGTTCCGATTTCTTTAGCAAAAAGGCAGCAAACAAGAACCGCGAAATAATTCATTGCCGGCCCTTTTCATCTGTCTGCACAAGACTCGCGGGGCTGGGCCCTCGGGATGGACATCTTCACCTTGCTTCGCTTCTCCAACGTCTTGGTGACACAGGCGGTTTTTCTTATGTGGCTCCAACCCCGCTGCCTGCACGAGCCCCGACACCCACCCCCACCCCAGCTCTCTGTGCAGGCGCCTTAGCCCTCCAGGGCGTGTGCATTCTCGGGCGTGCTCACCCCTCCCGGCTCTTCATTTCCACGATGGCCAGCACCTGCCTGCCCTTGAGCTACCCCAGACACGCCACGGTGCAGGGCGCTGAGGAGCCAGCCGCCTGCGCCGGAGCTGGGTGGCATTCTCAGGACCTTCCACGGGCCGTGCGCGCCTGAGTCAGAGCCAGCAGGTGCCAACCCCGAAGACCCAGGCCGGGGAAGCTTCTAGAGCTGCTGCTCGGGAGAGGCTTGTAGCACTGACATTAGTTTTGTGAAGGGCTTGGGGGATGGGAGGAAAGGGGAGGAAGGTGGTGTGTGTATGAGGGCGTTGCAAAGCCAGAGCAATTTGCAGAACCAAAAATGAACAGGGCGGCCGCCTCCCTGCTGGGACCCGCAGCGAGGGGACTCCAGCCCCGAACACGACTGTCCTCTCGCCCACCGCAGGGCCATCGTGTGTGGCCTCCGTGGCACTGCGCTTTCCTTTAAGATGGCAGTCACAGCTGATCCTGCAAACATGGGCTTGGGCCTGGGAAATTTCCATGACTGAGCCTCTCTGGACTGCCGTTCCCCAGTGGAGATGTGAACTCATAACGAGCAGCGGAAACATGCCGCAGCGCTTATGCGAGCCAGCCCCACGCTAAGCCCTTTTCCATTTCATTCTGTCAAACACCGAGATGCAGGCAGCATCTTTACAGCTGCCTTTACAGAGTCCTGGAGAGCTGCATGTGGCCCTGATCACAGATGTGCTTCCTGAGGAGCTTAGCAGAAATGAAATAAATGTTCGGGGAGGACCTGTGTCACCAAGACCTCGTCTGTGGAAGGCCGCTGCAGCTCTGGGCTGGGCGGCCTGAAATGCATTTAATCTTTGTTTCTGCCTCCCGAGCAAACCAAACAAAAAGCAGTAGCAAAAATGAAAAAATGTTATCACAGAAGACTAACTGCCTGGAGTGCCAAACGCGGAGAATCCCACGGGCGACCCTGAACGCCAACTTCACAGTCTGCTGCCCACGGCCGCCTGGAACACACAGGCAGGTAAAGGAGCGAACGCTGGGAACCAGCTCATGAGGGACCCCGCATCCACCTCAGCGCCCACGTGGGGTGAGGAGCCCCAGAAATCCCGGAGCCCAGAGCAGCTGCCGCCCCAGCCTCGGGGCTGGAACAGAAGGCGCGAAGGGACTGGCACCCTCGTCAGTGCGCGTGTCACTGTTCTCTCCTACTCTGTCCTAGCGTGTCCCACCCCGTCCACACATGACTAGCACTGTGCGGACGACGACGAAGTGGGCACTCGTCAACTTGTGACGCCAGACAAGCACACGTGTTGGTCAGTGCACAGGGCCCTGTGTGTCCGAGAGCGTGAGACGGTGTCACATGGTTGCTCTCCCCACCTGGCAAAGCACAGGGTGCTGGTGGAGGAGGAGAAGCAGCACCAGGATTAATGGAGGGGAAAGAAGATAGCTGTGGGTTGATGTTCACAGGCCAGAGGAGAGCAGTGACTAAGAAAGTCACTGAGCTGAAAATGACGTGAGCTCAGGCATCTCTCGGGTTACTTACAGCCCCTGCACATGAATTTAGTAAACGTTTGCTTAAACGCCTTTAAGGTGTTCTGAGCTTTAATGGCCACTGCCCCTGGGCCCCGTGGGGGTTAAGAGCACTTGCCGGTTCAAATCTGGGTTCTAGCAGCTTCTGTGTTTTACTAGCTGAATGATGTCAGACAAGTCGTATATCTTGAACCTGCTGTTTCTATGCCTTTAATAATGTGGGAAGGGAACTGTGTAGCAGCTCATGGAGTTCTTGTAAGAATAAACAAAGAAAACTGAGTTTGTTGCCTTCAATATTTAGCAAGTGGTTACTTGATGGTGTTTCGCAGGGGAAGCAGATGCACAGAGAAGGCGACTCTGCCTTCTGGGTGCCCCCTGCACATGGGTGGGGCTGTCTCTGGCCCAGGGTCTTTGTGCTCAGCCCCCACACTCACACGGACGTAACGTCCAGGTGACAGTGAGTCTTCATGCCTGGGTGGCTAGTTTGCACCGTCTCTGCCAAACACTAGCAAGCTAGAACTCTCACGAAAAGGTTGAGGTAGACGTTCTGGAAAATCACTCTAGATCTGGGATGATGGAAGGAAACCCAAAACACCGTGTAGGAGGAAGAAAAGACAGGCCACCACACCATCTGTAGTTGTGGTTTTGTGGGTTGACTCTGCAGATGGACATGCCACGGTCTCTGGTCCCATGTTGGCTCAGGCCACTCCCGCCGTGGTCGGCGGTGTGAGCTCAAGCAGGAAAGTAATATTAAATCCAAAAGCAAATCTGCTTCTTACACCCTCACCTCCCATCCATCTTCTTCTCTCTTTCAATCTCGTCCCCTCAAGCTTCGGGAAGCCAGAGTGATAAATGTGTTTTCTTTGCTCCATCCCATCACGGAGACAATGGGGACACAGCTGCACCGAGCCAGGAGCCAGGGCCAAGCGTGACGTGGTCACTAGCAAGCCTGCGGGCGAGTGAGATCAATCTTGGGGTTTGGGTTCTTTATCTACAAAATGAAGAGGAAAACAGGACCATTTATGTCGCTTTATTTAGCCTTTGAAAATAAACAAACAAATAGCCCTGCTGGATAGACACTTTATCTGTATTATGAGAAAATAAAAGGGCAGAAAAACGAAGTGCCACGGGCCCAAGGGGCAAAGAGAAACCTGAACTGAAATCTGAAGCTGGGGCTGTCACATATGAGCAATCCCCAACATTCTAGAATGCCTCTTCCTGTTCCTGTAATATGCCACTCAGCGGGGGAGTTAATTAAGAGCTGGCTGAGTGACAGTGAGTCATTTCTCCATCATTCAGGGTCTTATTCTGGGTAGATAGGGCTCTGAGGAGATTTGCTACACCCCTTATTTGGTCAACTGTTACATCATCTGTAGACCCTAACATTCTAAGAAATAGTTGTATTGCCATCGGAGGAAATATGATATTTGCTTTCTGTCTAAATGCTTCTTCCACTAAGAAAAAGTTTTCTGAAAGCCCTTCCTGTAGCCTTTCTTGGACACTTAATACTTATATGGTCGACTTTACATTCAGCTGATGAGGTCTGTTCAATAACAAACCAAAGATAGTTCGCACTTAGATATTTAAAAGACACAAGACCCATGTACAGTCAGGAAGTAGCATGATACTAGGAAGGGATTTGATTCTGGAGAAGGACGAGGGTGGGAAGGTGGTGGGTCAGGAGCACAGGGCGAGTAGGTAGCTGCTCACCATTGTAGCGGATCTGTCTTCTTTATTGTCAGTTACTCTGAAGTTGGACACAAATAAGAACTTGACATAACCTCAGCTATAACCTCTAAGCATAATGGCTGGAAGAGGGGTGTTAAGTAGGGCATGCCTCTCCCTACAGCAGGACAGACAGGAACACTGAGTGCTATCACCTCTTCCTTTCACAGTCCACCAGGTTTATCATGGAGCCTCATTCCTTCACATTGTAGGAAGTTCCTTTTTTTAATTGACATCACATTGCATTATAACAGCATATACGTTTCATGTGTTCATTGTGGAGAATCAACATGCATGCACACTACATCCTATAGTGCACAGCCGAGAATCCAGATCTACTTATCATACCATTATTGCCTTCTTCCCTCCCCCCCACCCTGTGACTCCTAAAAGATCATTGAGTCTAAAGTATATTTTTGTTGTACTGAGTGCATCTCTGAGTCCTCTATATAGCACATGAGTAAAATCACATGGTATTTATCCTTCTCTATCTTACTTATTGCATGAAGTGTAATAACCCTCTGGGTCCACCCTTGCTGCCACAAATGACAGGATCTCAGCTTTTCGTAGCTGAATAGCAGTCCATGGTGCGTCACGCCATGTCTTCTTTCTCCAGTTGTCCGTCAGTGGGCACTAAGGCTGTTTCAGGTCTTGGCTGTCATAAATAATGCTGCAAGGGCATACCTCTCAGATGAAATGGTTTTGTATTTTTCAGGCAAACTGAATCATATGGAATTTCCAGCTGTAATTTTTGGAGGGGAATCCCCAGGCTGCTTTCCATAGTAGCTGTACCGATCTACATTCCCACCAGCGTTTCGTCAGGCTGCCTGCTCACTGCATCCTCTCCAACACTTACTGTTTCTTATCTTTTAGGTAAGGTGGGAGGTGACACGCGGTCTTGATTTCCATTTTTCTAATAATAAGAGTTACGAGCAGCTCTTTGAAGGGTGTTGGCCATCTTTGGCCTTCTTTGAAGAAGCATTTGTTTCAGACCTCTGTCCATCTTTTAAATCAAACTGTTTTTTTAAATGTTGAGTCTCATGAATTCTTTGTATCCTTTAACATTAACCCCAGTCAGACGTATGACATGCAAGCATCTTCTCCCATTCGGTAAGGCACCTTTTCATTTCTTTCACCATGCAGAAGCTTTTTAGTCTGATGTAACCCCAACCTCTACAATGTTTGCTTTTGTTCCTCTTTCCATTGGAGCGATATCCCCACCCACCTTTCGAAGGCTAATGTCAAGAAGTAGCAAAGCCTCTGTTTTCTTGTATGCATGTCATGGTTTCAGGTCTTGTATTCAAGACTTGAAAACATTTTAAGTTGATTTTTGCATGCAGTATTTGATAGTGGTCTAGTTTCACCCTGTGTGTGTGGCTCTTCAGTCTTCCAAACCCCACTTGTTGAAGAGGCGTGCATAATAGGGGCTCCAATATATCTATGGGACTGACTCACCCCACCCTCATGATCGAGTGTTAAATATCCCAGAAGGCAATATGGGGGAGGGCTGGAAAAAGGGCTTGATGGTCGGAAGATGGGAATGGTAATAATGGAGAGAACCAAGGTGAGGATCTCACAGTCAAACTCGATAGTGGGAGTGGCAAAGGGCCCACAGGAAGGAGCAGAGCTAGCGCTGGAGAAGACGTAGCAGAAGTCGCCCAGGGAAGATGATGGCGTCTGGATCCTCCCTCTGCGTTTCCATCGGTGCCAAAATAGAGCCGATCACACTGGCACTTTGGGGACAGTCTCTGGCATCCCACTCTGTTTTGGTCCCTCCGTCTCTCAATAGTCCAAACCATCACTGCATCCTCAGTGACAGAGGATTTCTCTTTCTGTTTTCTGTTCCCATGGAGAGCCACTTCTTGGGCACAGGAGCCCGAGGATTCCAGCATCCGCCCTCCTGGACCCTCTTCCTCCCCAGTGACAACTTGGTATCAGAGAGTTGGCGCAAGTGGGGGTCTCTGCACACCCATCTTTTCAGATGAAGAAGCTGCAGTATGAAGTCATGAGTAGCTCACCCAAGGCCGCATACAAGTAAGTAGTGAAGAAAGCGGAGCAGACGCTGGAAGGCCACCCATTCTCACCTGCAGTTGACCCTCAGCAGGTACCAGAGTGAGGATGGGTGGGAGGGAAAATGCACCTGTGCCCCCCTTTGACTCTCACCATACAGACTGTCTACTTTGTGAGCCGACGCGTCCAATCCGCCACCCCAGGCTGCTGTCATTTGACACGTGCCTCCCTCCACATACCCGTCTTTGGCTTGTAGCCCTGGAGACCAGTATGATGCACTGTCGGCCCACAGACCATGCCACCTTCTGACCAGTGTTCCCATTAGCTATTCCTGGGAGAGAACGAGCCAGTCCTGCTATTCTCCACACCCTGGTTTGGGAGAGGTCGATGGCTGGAGCGAGGTCACAGATCAAGTGAGCAGCATGTGGCTTAAATCCGAATCAAGACCCTCCGTCCCAGCAGCCTCGGTCGGAGGGGCTGCCTGACCTGGGGCCCGGGCCACATTCCAAATGGGGCAATCTGGTGCGTGCTGCCTGTCTGAAATTCCCCTTGTGGTTTTGCTCACATCTGGTGTTTTTCACTTCTCTTTCTAAACACGTGCTTTGATCCTATTGCTGCTGCAGCAGGAAGATGTCCATGGCTCCAGGAGCGCCGTGAATTTAGCAAGAGGTGGGAGAGACCCCCTCGGCAGGACTTCTAAAAATAAACAGTAGCAGTGCTCGCATGTCACGCTTGAAGCACTTCCGGAAGCCCCTAAGTTGAGGCATTTCTGCACAGTCTCTCTGCAACCCCCCGAACCCCAAGTGCTGGAACTGCTGACCCTCCGGTGTCTGCCGGTGACCAGCTGGCCCGCAGCCCTGGAGGGTCTTCCTTCCGGTCATTCTCAGAGGAGGCCAGGCTGGCACGTGGCTCGGTGTCCTCCCTGCCATCTCTGCAGTCACGTTCCCCCGTCGGTTTGCACAAAGCGAGCTGAAGGCACTGAGCAGACTTGGCTTCCAGAGAGCCTTATCTGCAGTGAGTTTAGTTTTCCTGTTTTATTTATTTTATCAAACTCTGTGACTCATTCTACCCCTTACCTTATCTTAGTAAGCCTGCTTTTTATTATAAAAGCTCTTCCCTTCCATTTAAAAATCAGGGGATAAAGAATAAAGCAAGAACCCCAGGCCTCCAACACAACCATTATTTGTTTTCCTGCAAGCTTACTTTCCATGTGTAAGTCTGTGCGTTTTGCTTATTTTTTTTTACAGTGTCAGAATTATAACTTATATGCAAAATCTGTGGTTGCCTTCTGTCCTTAATAATTTATTATAAATGTTTCCCCGTGTTGCTGCATAATCTTGCAGCTTTTTTGTTTTTTGGCCTAGGAGAACTGGGGTGTAGGCCAGATGTGCTAGGGGTGAGAGCATTCACCAGAGACAGGGTGGGGAGCAGAACAGGCAGATGGATGAAGTGCATTGCTGAGGGGAGCAGCGGGGAGACACGAGAGGGCTGCCGCGCCCTGAGGGTCACTTCCAGGTTCGGGGATCAAAGTCAGGCTGTGTCTGTGACAGCACGGAGACCTGATCTCTAGGCCACCAGTGAGGCCCAATCTTGCAGATATTAAATTGGGACTGAAAGGGGCACATAAGTCTGGCGTAGGTTTGGCGAAGAGAATGAGCAAAAGGCAACAGGAAGGAACCAACTGTGGCTATCACTGGGCCTGATTCATCCCTACGTTGCTAAGATTTAGAACAGAGAAAACATCGCTGAGGACAGAGAAGCAAAAACAGCTCAAAACTTGGGAGTACAGGCCCTCTCTGGGGGCGCAGCGGGTTACAGCCCAGCACTGAGAAGCTCAAGCCGCTTCCGCATGAGTTCGATCCCCGCCTGCCCCGGAGGTGATCACATGGCGTGGCAGACCTCTCCTGACCCGCCCGCTGCTCCCCTCAGCAGTGTGCTTCGTGGATCTGCCTGTTCTGCTCCCCACTCTGTCTCTGGTGAAGCCTCTCGCCGTCCCTGCACCTCTACCCTGTACCCCAGTTCTGTATGCACAAATAAATAAATCTTTAAAAACAAAAAAAGCCCACAAACTTGGGAGTACAAGGGCTAGCTTCAAGTCCCAAACGGCTAGGTTCAAACTTTCAGCTCCCCTCCCTCCCGTTGAGAGAAATCGCAGGCGAGGCTGGTGTTTGGGGGGTCACTACCCCACCAACTCCGAAAAAGACCTCTTCTCACCTGTGGCCAGAAGAGGGGTGTCTGGGGACACCTCCAGGAAACTGCCCACGGCCGTGGCAGGCGCTGAGGTGTGAGCCGCGCATCCCTGAGGCTTTCAGAAAAGAAGCCCGGAGGCGGCCTCAGTGGCTGGGTCTGCATGCAGCACCCCGTTCCTTCCCGGAGGAGACCAAACCGCAGATGAAGAAGCGTCGTCGGGGGTTGAGGCGTCCCGGCGCACACAGTCTTCCTGCAGCCAGCCCTCGCTTTTCTGTCCCGATCCTCTGGAGCCCAGGGGTGCGGCTGCTGTGCTTCTCCCCCCGCCGAGCTTCAGGGCTGCTGGAGGCCTGAGTTGGCCCCTCAGGAGGGTCCTGGCCTGCGACAGGTGGGTGAGGGGCCGGGTCCTGTGGTGGGAGGAGCTGCTCTCCCCACTGTGTGCACCCCGTGGCCTCACAACGGCGCCCCTCGGACTACGGATGAAGACACTGGCCCCGGGGATTTGGCTGAGCGCTAAGACAAATCTAGGGATGCAAAGAAGAAAAGACCCAAAGGAGCTGAGAAAAATACGAAGCAGAATCACCCATCATCTGTCCCCCCAAAGCACTGCTAACTTTGTTAAAAGGATTTGTTTACCTATGCACACTGGGGTACAGGCCAGAGCGGGCACGCTGGCTCTGTGCCCCGGGTCTTCGCGCCCCACCCCGTGCCTACATCTGTCCCCCCTCCCCATCTCTGCGTGTGGGCGTGAACATGTGTGTGTTATGTCCATCACATACACAGGTTGCTTTTGTTTTCAAGACTGGTCACTCTGTCAGATGAGTGCAAAGCAGCAGGGCTCTCATGACAATGCATCGCTGACCAGGTGACCCCAGGTGACCTCCCCCCGCCCCTCAGTTCTGGAGGCTGCAGGCTAAGATGGAGGTGTGGGTAGAGCTTCTCCCTGTGGGCCCTGGGGGCTCTGCTCCAGGATGTCCACTGCCCCGGCGGCCTTCTCTGACGCGTGGCCCCCCTCAGCCTCCTCTGCCCAGCACGCGGCTCCCCCGTGTGAAGCTGTTTCTCCACACGGTGTCCGCGTACCAGGTCTCCGGCCAGACTGGCCCGGGCCTCAGCCTGCGCCAAGTGGCCGCACCCAGGCTTGAGCATGACCTTGACAATGATTCTCTTTCCGGATGAGTCCTCATGCTGGGGGGCTGGACTTCGGAACCGGGGAGCGGGGCACAATTCAACTCAGCAACTATTTATACAGCCTGGCGCTTTACTTTAGTGGTGTTTTGCTTCCTTTCCCTCACGAGCATTTCCAGGCCAGGGACATGTTTGCAGGGAAAGGGGCTGGACAAGGCTGAAGGTGCTTGTGGGCAGGGAGCGAGGCCTGAGCAGGCATCCTGGGAGCCGCTTGCTGTGGGGGGACGGGCAGTGGGGAAACAGAAGCTGCCCATCGCCATGGTTACGCACCAGGCAGGTTTGCCCTGGGCTCTCAGAAACTGCAGAGGAAAGGAAATGTAACAGGTACAGGTGTCACGGACTCCGCCCCCACTCCAGATGCTGGAACTCCAGATCCCATCAGTACCAAGGAGAAGCCGCCGGGATGTGAGGGCGGAGCTGAGCAGCCAGGTTGGGATAAAACCGGACACGTGGGCTCTGGGGGGACCTGGTGGTTCGCGGCGGATCGTTTTGGCTCCCCATCGCTTTCAGCTGCCGGTGGAGTCCAGGTCGGCAGAACTGGCGGGACATCCTAGTTAACCTGTGTTTCTCTCCCTCTTTCCCTGGGTTATTCCTTTACCTTTCTCCTTATAAATAAATCCATTATTGAACCTTTTGAGTGTGTCCATAATACGATTGAGTCGTAAGCGCGCGGGTGAAGACCCACAGACGGGCAACCCAATTCACACTGGGGTGCCCTGTAACAGAAAGACGCCACAGTCAGGACGGGCCAGCCTCCTTCAAGACCAGGTCGGGCTTCCCGGGACCGTGGAAGGCGACACCTGAGCAAACCAGAGGCAGACAAGACGCGACGAGCCAGGGAAGGCTTGGAGGTGGGTGTGGAAGCTTCCGCAGGAGGAAGCACCAGGACAAGGCCGTGACGGCACCTGACACCGTCAGAAGCATGTGCTTTTCAAGTCTAACTCTGACCCGCTTTCACTGGAAGTTGGGGCTCCATCGCTCAGCCTGTCTTTCTCAGTTTCCTCAACGGAAAAGGGGCCTGATCACCGCAGGTTGCTGTAAGAATAAAACTGAGACGCCGCGTATCGAGCACTCACTGCAGCGCCTGACGTGAAGGAAGCCAGCCACTCATCCCTTCCGCAGACATGTATTCTCTCCCGGTTGGGGCTCTGGTCGGTGCTAAATGGACAGAGGTCGAGGCCGCAGAGGTGGCCCCTGTCCTCACGGAACCTGCCCTCTCAAGAGACAGGCAGACACTTGAGCAAACACGCATACCAGCAAATCCATAAACATAAATCATCTGAAGAGAAAGAGCGTTTCTCAGAAAGGCGAGAAGGCAGGCTGGTTTC
>NW_004567127.1:2250917-2287853 GCF_000260355.1 Condylura cristata | reverse complement strand
GGGCTTGTTGGCGTTTGGCTGGGTCTAACCTTTATTTGTTTCCCTAGAGTCCCTCGTAGGTGGGTTCCTGCTCTCCGGACAAGGCCTGGGAGAGCGGTCTAAGCCGGAACCAGACATAGGAAGGTGAAGAGAGGAGACTGATCGGGATATGGGGAGAGTCACTGGGCCAGTGGGGTGGGAGTGGGGAGGATGAGCAGCAGCAGCCGGCCTGCTGCTGGGGCGGGGGAGGCTGCAGACTGGGGGGCTGCTTCAGGCTGAGGTGGGGTGAAAACCAGCCTCTGGGGGGTTAAGCAGCAGCACACGGAGGAAGTGAAGGACACAGAGTCATTCTGTCCGGCTTACTGTGAGGAAGGAGAAGAGAAAGTCGGGGTGAAAACTAGACTGAAAATTTCTTCTTTGTGAATTTTTATTTTAATGTGGAATTTGGGAGCTTTTTCTAGGCTGAGGAGAAGGGGCCAAAAGCAGGCCTGAGTTTGCTCTCAGGAGGCCTCGCTGCTGTGGGCTTCTTATCCTCAGTCAGGACGCGCCCGCCTCCGGCGCCCTGACAGAGCCGCTGACAGAGCCGCCCTGACAGAGTCACTGACTTAGTCCTCAAAAGCGTGTACACAGTGTGTCCATGTTTTATTTCAATTAAAACTATAAATCAAGACGATCCTATTGTTAAACTCCGGATTTCAAGTTAATAGGCCTTTAAGATAAAATGTCAAGATTTTCCCCAAGAAATTCATATCCAGAACCAGTTGAGAATTGTCCCACACGTAAGTGCTATTAGCTGCCCCGTCATCGAAGCTGGGTTTCATTTTTTTGAATGGGACACAATCCTTCCTATGCACTCTCCTGGGGTCAGTTCTTTGGGTCAGACCCTCCCAAAGCGGCTGCTCGTTAATGGTTCGGTTTGATATCCACAGTTTTTCTCAAGCTGCTCAAGGCTTCATTTCCAAGTTGCTTATAGTTTTTGTCCTGTCTCAGGAGATGGAGGACAGCAGTTCCCCTGGGGTGATGGGATCAGGGAACAAGAGAGTTTTATTTTACCTTGCCAGCTTCCTTATTAGCTAGACATGATGGACATTCTCTGTCTCGCTTCCTCCCTTTTCATATAGCAGAAGAAAAAAAGATAAATTAATGATTTTATTACCCTTCTATCAAGGTTAAATATGCACATAGCTTAGAGAGTCAAACATTGCTAGTTAACAGTCCCCCCCGCCATTTCTGAATCCTCAGAGGAAATCACTCCGAATGCTTTGACTGATCGTTTGCCCCCTATCTCTTACCAATACTTCCTTATTTTATCTGTTGACTCTCCACTGGGAAAGATGGGAATTTAGCTTTGACTCCTTCCCATAACGCATACACGTGCATTTATTCCCTGGCACTTGACTTCTATATCTTTATTAGATTGATACTACGTGTTTACATTATCTTGAGCAAATAAACTCTATTCACACCTGTGTTATATAAAAAATGATGATCATTTTCCTTTCCTGGAAAACACTGCTTTCTCTTGAGTTCAAAATTGTCTTTTGTTTAGTCTTAGTTTTTCTACCCATACGTGACACATTTAATGCTTCCTCTCCTCTGGTTAAGTCTCCCCCAGTATCTTCAAACATATTTGGTCTTCCATCAGTTTAATCATTTAAAAAAAAAAAGATTCTTTTTTTTTTTATGCATACAAGACCTGGGGTGCAGGCTAGAGGTGTGGTGAGTGAGAGGATTCACCAGAGACGGAGTGGGGGAGCAGAACAGGTGAATCAACTGAAGCACTGCTGAAGGGGGCAGCGGGGAGACAGGAGAGGTCTGCTGCACCCTGTGGGTCACCCCCTGGCCGGGGATCGAACTGGTGTTGCAGTGGCTGCCAATAGCGTCACAGTTCTGTCCTTTAACCTGTTGCGCCACCAGGGTGGGCCCCATCCATTTCATCTTAAAGGAAATTCATTCAAAGCAATGGCCTAGGGAAAAGGGCTGGGGAGCTTTCGGGGTGGGTGCGGTTAGTGACATACAGCTGAGGAGGTGGAATGGTCATTTGAAAAGAACGAGGCACCTTGCACTGAAGGATTTACCTCCCACTTGTATGATTAAGCTTCAGAGCAAGATATAGAACAGATGTCGAAAGACCTCATTGGTGCGTATGGTGCCTTATGAGGTGCTTTTTTCTGAAACATGTAGACATGCTTATATGCGTGTATAAGAACATAACTGGAGGAATAAAAACCTGACAGTTACGGCAGCCTCTAGAGAGGGACCTGAGAAACTGAGATGAAGGAAAGGATACTTATTTTTTTGTGTGCCGAATACTTACTTTACTTTCTGTTTTTTAACCAGGTGCATGTTTTTAAAAATACGGATATGTGGTCAGTGTTTTTAGTGGCAAAGGACAGAAACGAAGTCCAGTTAATATAAACAGAAAACAATAGATTAGCTATTGGGTGGTTTGCAGACTCGCTAGGAGTGGGACCCAGATTTAGAGGTGAGAAATGACTTCTAGAGTTATACTGCCAAAGAGCCCATGGACACCCCATTGTCCCCACCAGGGACACCACCGCGGGGAGCAGATGCCAGGGTCTGACCCCTGCTGCTGAAGCCACGGCCACTAAAGCATCTTGAAACTAAATGTGGCTATTGCCGCCCCTGCCACGCCTTACGGAACAGACCCGGCTGCCGTGGCCACTTAAGGTCACCACTCCCCGAACCCTCTGTCTGTCCCTAGTGGCAAGGAGGCCGGAAAGAAGGCTCTGACATTCCCCCGGTATGACGAGGCTGTCTTTGTCCCCACAGCGTGGGGAACATCCCAAACACAAGGGTTTAGATGCCTGGGGTGTAGAGCCAGAGAGAAAGACAGCCAAGGGAGCTTCCCAGCAACTCTCGCTTGGCTGTGGGGGAAGCATGAAATCCTGCTCTGGCTCCCAGGGGCCCACCCACTTCCTCAGCCACAGCTTTGCAAAGCGTGGATTCGGAATCGTAGCCCTTCCGGTACAAAGGGTCCTCTCGCGGCTTAGCTCAACCACCTTGCGTCAAGGATGCGTTGCCAGAGGGAAAGCAAGCTGAGACCCTCTGAGGGCGTCTGGACGTTCCCTGAGTCCTGCATGCTTGGTTGGCACCGGGGACGAGGCCAGGCTCCCTCTGCTTGGCTTGGGTCTGGCGAAGCCTCAGAAGCCTGCTTCCTAAGGCTACACTGAGGCCAGCCTCCCCGGAGCCCTGTGGCGCGTCCCCGAGAGCGCGAGCACTCGCCGGACAGCTCCGTGACGTGAGGGCCACACACATCCAGCCCGCAGTGCAGAGCCCCGCCCCATGCCTGCACTAATCATGGAGCCAGTGGCCTGTGCCCTGGATGTGAAGGGGCAAAGATGGTGTCCTAGGCCCCACTGCATGACAGCCGTTAACCTGCGAGCCCTAATCTCTCATCTGTCGAGAGGGAGCAGTAACTGTCCTTCCAGGACGACGAGTAACAACTCCGCACACCTGCTGCGTTTTCTTTGCCCACACGCGCTGGGCAGGAGTCAGCTCGTGAATCCCCCGCCACCGCGCGGGCCGGAGTCGGCCGGTGCAGGAGCTGAGTGGGCAGAGGAGGAGACCACGTCCCTGCAGCAGGGGTCCCACAGCTGGGACATGCGGAGCCGGCATTTGGGGACTTTCTGGACTCCCAAAGTCAGCCCCCCCCGACCTCCAGATGCCGTGGAGGCCGACAGGTAAGTGGCGTCCACGCAGGTGCTGCTCGTGGCAGGGTGGCCGTCGCGGCCTAACTCCAAGCGGGCTTTCACACGGCCCTGAACGTGGACGAAGCAGGATTTGGTACGAAAGAAAAGGTGGGGAAAATGCTTTGACTTTCTGTTTTTCGTGCCTGGAAGCTGCGACTGATAATCTGGAAAGAAGCCCCAGTTGGAAACCAGACCAGACTTGCCCGAGCGTCACCCCACTCTGGACACATCATTTAAGCCAGCTTTCCTCATTTCCAGGGCTTCTAACAATGTATTAGGAACTCAGCAAGGTCTTGTCTGACCAACCCCAAACCCCACTCTAAAATGCCCCGCAAGGAGAGCCTGGAGAGGGCCGGGGGGCAGGGGGGTGCTCAGGTCAGCGAGGCCTGTGGGGGCCACGGAGGGAGGTCGGCCCTGCCGGGGCTGGCCTGGGCCGGGCCGGTAATTACAAGGAAAGATCGCAGAGAAAGTTTCTGTTGTGGTCGCTTCCTTTGTTTACTTTGGGCAGTTCTGTCATTTTTTAACTGACCCTTCCCAAATGAGATCGTCAGTTTTCAGCTGGGTAAAGTCAGAGCCTTGCGACTGATGGGGCATTTGAGTCCTCTGTGGCTCGGTGCTGGAGGGCGGCCAGGGCAGCTGGCCCTCCCCCTCCCCTGCAGGGAAGTGAAGCCAGGCCTGCAAAGTTGCTGACAGTGGCCAGCAGCCTGCAAACCCAAACCACCTCCCCCCAACCCCCCACCCCCGTGTAGCTAGCAACACGCAGAAAACAAAGCCGCAGGCTTCCAGAGGAGGGAGGCTGCCTGCCCTCTGAGGTCCTTCCTGGCTCAGGCTGAGGGCGGCAGGATGGCTGGGGGAGCTGCTGATGTCTGCTCTGAGTTGTAGCTTTAAACACACACACACAACTTTCCTTCGTGGCTTCACATAGTTGGTTCAAACCCAAAGGTACATATTTGCTTTGCTTTTCGTATTAAGTTTGAACAATACAAGTGTGGTCGTTTGAGAGGCAGCGAGGATGGAAAGCTCGTCTGCGTACTTTTCCTAAACTTTCCAGTTTCTCTTGGCCTCTGAAACCCAAAGAATGGATTCCTTTACGCCTAAGATTGGAAACATCTGGTCACCACATCGGAGCCAGGCTGGGCTGACTGACGTGGGGCAGAGCCAGGTGGGGCGGCCTGCTGGGTGATGAGGTTTTAAGTCTCGACGGGACTGAAAATTATTAAATTCACCCTCTTTATTTTCTTCTTATGGAGACCGGTCCGGAGATGACTTGCTTGATGTAAAACACCTGTCAGAGGGGACCCAGACCCCAGGACCACTAGGGCTCCCAATCAGCCGTCTAAATATGTGGCCGGCCTGGGGTGGGAAGGGGCTTGGCTATTTTTTGATTGTTTGTAAAATTCCATCACGCCCTATTTGCTACACCCAGCTGTGTTCGTGTTTGATACTTTTACCCAGTTTTCATCCACTGGGTCCGTCTCCTTCCCTAGAAGAGCAGGATTTAGTGTCCCGAAGGCCCCTGCTCTCTGCCCATCGCATGTCCATTTTCTGCTCTCTTAGGTCTCACAGCAGTCTATGAGGGAGGTATTATTGTGCTCTTGTCCCAGAGGACAAAGCCAAGAGTCCTGGCACTTGCCTCAGGCACTTGGAAAATGATGGGCGTGGGTCCGGGAGGCACTTCTCCAGCTCCCAGGCCGCAGGGCGGCTCAGTGCCCGCCCCAGGGCAGGAGTGCCATATCTGTGCACTTTCCCACTGTGACCGTCATGGGCGCATTTTCACGATGATTACTGCTTGGATGTGTTTGTTCACTCACCAGACACTTAGCACAGGGCACCTCTGTGCCCAACCCAGCCCAGACACTGGGTACAGTCGCGAGCCTCCGATAGATAACACAGTTCCTGGGAGGAATAGCAGAGGGAAATCTAGATAAGAAGACAGATTAGGCCCTCCCCGGTAGTGCAGGGTTTAAAGTGCTGCACTAGGAAGCTGTCCGCAGCCGCTGCAGCACGAGTTCGATCCCCGGCCAGGGAAGTGACCCACAGGGCGCAGCAGACCCCGTCGGTCCCATTACCTGCTCCTCTCAGCAGTGTATTTCAGTAGATGTGTCTGTTCTGCTCCCAACTCTGTCTCTGGTGAACCCTCTCACCCTGGGCCTCTGGTCTACCCAGTTCTTGTATGCATAAATAAATAAATCTTCAAAACTATGCTAAAACAACTAAGAAAGAAGACAGAGGCTGCCAGGTGCTGTGGAGAAAGATGAACAAAGAGGGTGGCAGGAAGTGCTCGGGCTGGGAGTTGTGGCCATGTTAAAGTAGATGGTCAGGAGCAGACAGCTGAAGGGACCAGTCAACGGACATCTGGGAGGAGAGGGGAAGCAAGTCTATGGTCCCTGCGGCAGGAGGAGGCCTGAGTGTCCAGGAGCAGTTACGAGCCTGTGTGGCCAGAGCGGGGGTGCGAGGGAAGAGCAATGTCAGGAGAGTCGGAGACTAATGGGCACCAGACGGCCGGGTGGGGCCTGCAAAGGCCACCAGCTTTTATCCCCAGAGCAGAGTGTGGAAGCTTTTGAACAGAGGGCTGACTAGGGGCTGAGGGACAAAGGGGGAGCAGAAAGGCCAGTGGGGGTGACTGAGGCAGTTCAGGTGAGAAAGGATGTGCCGTGGACCCTGAATAGCAGAGGTTGTGGAAAGGGACGCAGGCGGTCCGTCCTGACAGAGGGGCCAGTTTACCTACCATCCTCACAAGCGTAAAGTACACCGCCACTCGGGCCCTCCCTGGTGCGCAGCGGGTTAAAGCGCAGCACTAGGAAGCTAAAGCCTCTTCGCTTCCGCATGAGTTTGATCCCCGCCTGCCCCGGAGCTGACCCACAGGGCGCGGCAGACCTCTCCTGACCGCCCGCTGCTCCCCTCCACAGTGGAATTCGTCAGTCGGCCTGTTCTGCTCCCTGCTCTGTCTCTGGTGAAGCCTCTCACCACCCCTGCACCTCTAGCCTGCATCCTAGCTCTGTATGCATAGATAAATAAATCTTAAAATATATATATATATATCTGTGCCCCCATGTTAGGAATTTCAGACTTCTCCTGCAGGTGCCGTTACGTGCGGACACGGCCGCTCGCCGCCTTTCTTGTCTCGTCACCGGCTATGGCTGTGCCTTGTAATGAGCCCTCGCTTTCTGGCTCTCCGGCTGCCATCTCTCCCACCTTGGCTTGCTTCATTTCTCGCCGCTCCCTTCTGCTTGCAGGGAACTTAGGAGGCGCAGGGGTAACGAAGTGGTAAGGTTTAGGACTGGCCACACTGGGAAGAAAAGATAAAGCAGAATTTCTTCTCTCCCTCTCTTTTTTTTTCATCCTACAGTTCTGAGAAAGGGCCAGATGCTTCCCTGAATCGGATGAGAATCTCCTGTAAGAATCAACAAACTAACAATACTGCTTACTTAGAGACTTCTTTCTTCTCCTGGGGACATCAATGGATTTAACAATTTCAATTATCTTTCACAAAGACCCCTGGTGCTAGATTAAACTGCCTCCTCAGAGCAAACATTGCTCTCACCAGGGTGGGAAGTTTACCAGACTTTTCTGTTCCTTTATTCCTCTCCTTCCTCAACCTGGTCTCCCTTTCAAAGTCTCCTTCCCTCACGCTGCTGCCCAAACTCCAAGGCATATTTCTTCTCAGTGCTTTTTATCCAATTTCAATTCAAGTAAAGAAGAACAAATGTTTAATTATCTGTTAAAAGTGGGGACTTTTTAATGACTTTTAGGATGTTCGTTTCTGCTGATCCTAAAATTCATCTAGGAATCAAGGGGCTTGAAATAGCTAGATGATCTTGAAGAAAATGAACTCACCGGGAAAATAAGTAACTAAGGCCGTGAGGTATTGACCTAAGTATAGACAGTGGGACAGATTTTTAAGGATCCACAAATAAACCCTAACAATACAGCCAAATAAACAGCCAGGACATTTCAGTAGGGAAACAATAATCTTTTCAACAACAGTGCTGGGATGATTAGATAAATCGATTCAAAAGAATTAACTTTGAATTAATTATCCAAAATCACACACAAAGTCTAACTCCAATTGGATCATAGACCTAAATGTAGGAGCTAAAACGATAAAACCTTTAGGAAAAAAAAAAAAAAAAAACCCAGAGGATGAGACCTGGGTGAGGCAGTGATTTCCTAGATTCAACACTAAAGCACCAGCAGAAAAAAGAAGATTGATGAGTTGAAGCAGAAGAGTAAGAACTTTTGTGTTTCCAGGGACACCAGAAACAAAGGGAAAGGACCAGCAGAGAATGGGGAAGAATCTGGAAATGGTACTTCTGGTGTGTGCCTAGAATTTTAAAAACTCTTACAATTCAGTCATGAAAAAGACACATTTTTTAATGTTTGAAAGTGACCATAGGCCTTTTTCTGCAGAAAACAGGCAAGTGGCTGATAAGCACACGGAATTTCATTAGGGAAACGCAAATTAAAACCCCAACAACATACCACTTCCCTCCCACGGCATCGGCAATGATAGAAAGGGCAGACTGTAGCAACTGGGGGTGAGGATGTGGACAAGTGGAACCCTCAGACACGGCTAACGTGAAGGTGAAGCGGCGGCCCCGCCTGCCCCTTGGCAGTCCTCTGAGATGAAGCCCCCTGGGAGAGCGAGGCAGGAGCCCCGTCCATGCAGGGTGGACCTTGAGGGGTCTCGGCTCTCGCTCACACACACACAAACTTGAGGCAAACAGAGAGAAAAAGAAAGTAGATTAGTGTTTGCCTAGAATTAGGGGCACACAAAGGTGGAAACGGAGTGCCTGCTAACTGGAACAAAGCTGCTTTCTGGGATGATCAAAATGTTATAAATTAGTGAAGACGAGGGAGGAACGACACGATTTAAAAACCATTGAAGTTAGCGTGAAGCGCACTTACAGTACATGAACTTTCAAGAAAAGCTTTTTTTTTTAATTTTATAAGCTTTCTTTTTACTTTTAAGATTTATTTATTTATGCTTACGGAACTGGGGTACAGGCCAGAGGTGCAGGGGCGGTGCGAGGTTCACCAGAGACAGAGTGGGGAGCAGAACAGCCTGAGTGACTAGGTACACGGCTGAGGGAGCAGCGGACGGTCAGGAGAGGTCCGCCGCGCCCTGTGGTCACCTCCGGGGCAGGCGGGGATGGAACTAGCAGTGGCTTGCAGTGCTGCGTCCTAACCCGTTGTGCCACCAGAGAGGGCCAAGAAAAGCTATTTTTAACAAGTGATTTGTTGTTCACTATTGGAGAAAGACACCAGGTCGCTCCATTCGGTCCCCTAAGAAGGATGAAGTCGTGTCCACCTCATGATGAAGGAGCCTGCTGGCAACCTACTGGTCTTAGAAGCTGGAGGGGGAGGAGGAAGGAGAAAGGGTGAGATGAGCCAGAAATGAAGGCACAGAGTCAAAGAAAGTGAGGGGAAAGGGAAAGTCCCCACGACTGGCTGTGTGGGGCGACGGGAATCACCTGGCAAAAGTGTCTGAGCCCTGCAGCCCATGGGAACCGGGCGTCACGATGGTGAGGCCAGATTTTGAGCAAAAGTATAATTCTATAGCAATGACATAATAATGGCTAGAAAAGGTCCAACGAGGATCGCTTTCTACCAACGGGCTGGAACTAACTTTAGGGAGCGTTCGGGAAGCTGCTCCTTTGTCCAGCTGGTTTCTGGCCTGGCCCTACCCAAGCAGCCCACGATTCGCTTTGCTGTGGATGCTGCGTTTCTCAGTGGTGCCCTCCCTTTTCTTTGTCTGGACAGTGCCGCTTAGGGCCTCGAACATACCTGACGTGATTTGCCTGACTCTCTGAGCAGAGGAGACTTTGGGTACGTAATTAGTTCTTGTATTAAAGTGCAAAACAGCCCTATCCCCTCCTCTACAGTTCTTATTTCTTTGAAATATCTGTTCACGGGGATCTTGTGTTTGTCTTATCATCAACATAAGACCTCCGTCATGAAGTACTAAGCGATGTAACAGACTACATTTTCAAGTGAGGCAATGCGAACCAAATAGGAACATTTTAAGGACTCCCCCCCACTTTTATTTATTTGTTTTTCTAATTGTGTTTATTTTAGAGAGATGACTCTGAACATGTCCACTTTCTTTTTTCTTATCCATACAGAACTGGGGTACAGGCCAGTGGTACACAGGGCAGTGAGAGCATTTACCAGAGACAGAGTGGGGAGCAGAAAGGCAGATCGACAAAGTACACTGCTGGGGGGGTGCACGGGGTGACAGGAGAGGGCTGCTGCGCCATGTGGGTCACTTCCGGGGCAGGGATTGCACTCGCACTGAGCGCTGACGTGCCCACAGCTTGGCTCAGCTTCGCAGTGCAGCGCTCCAACCCACTGTGCCACCAGGGAGGGCCCTGAAACGTGTCCACTTTTTAAAGAATTTAAAAATAAGTATGCAGGCAATTGGAAACTCCTGTCTAGTAACACACACACACACACACACACACGCACACACACACGCACGGTCCCCCAACAGTCCAAATCACACCACGGTTGGCCTCTGCCTTGTATGCTTTGAGCCTTCCTGCTGAAGAGCCTAGGTCTTCCTCATGTGCAACGTAGAACAGGCAGAGACAGAACAGGCAGAGAGTGGGCATCCCCCTCTGCAGCCCTGGATGGTGACAGAACAAACAGCTTGTGCACAGACTTTCAGTGTGCACCTTGGTTCTTGTTTAACTTTCACCTTCACTTTTTTTGGTCGATGAGAGACTCAAGCTCAGGAATCAAGTTCTTTGTTTGAGATCTCTCACTGGACTCTTTCTCCTCAAGTATGTAAACATACTCCAACCTCTCTCCATTTATAAAAGAGAAATGAATTCAATTTAAAGAAATAAATTCTTTTCCCACATGCCCTCGGGCCAACTGCAGGCTCTTCTTTCATAAGTAAGCTTTTCAGAAAGTAGCTGTGCTCCCTGCTCCCCTCTCTGCTCTAGTGTTATTAGCTTTCCTTGTCTGAGGAATGCACTGTGCTAAGTCAGGTCACAAGCTGGGACACCACACCTGGGGAGCACAGCCCCCCAGCTCCTGCAGTTGGGGTCACGAACCACTAATACACGTGAGGGTTGCATCAGAGGAATGTCCTTGACCCCTGAAAACAGGGGGTGAAGCCCACCAGGGTTGGCAGTGCCTCTGAGCTCCAAGCAGCCTCCCTTGTAGGGACCCCCTCCCTCCCCCTTCTCTCAGAAGGCAGGAGTGTGGCTGGGAGAGGGAGGGGAGCTCGGGAGGAAGGGAGGATAGTTTGAAAACAAAACCATCCAACTACAAATTCCTTTCTTCCTCCCTTATTATAATCTCTTCTAACTCCTGTCAGGATTGCTAAAGCAGAGGCCACATTTTTACCATCGGCAAATCTGGCCTTGTGAAAGAAAGTGGCTGCCTTTCAGAATCATTTCTCTCACCTCCTGTTTCAGTGCTTAAATCTCTCCTTTTAAGCTTCATTAGTGATCTAGACCATGGAAGAGTTTCTGGGTTGCAGAGACCAAGGAAGCTGAACGTGACAGGAAGAGTTGAGGAGGCTGGGGGTGGGGGGGTGGGGCCTGCAGGAGGCTTCGCCACCCCCCAGTTCCCCTCAGACTCCATCCTTGGCATCTACAGGCTAGCAAAGTCGGTGCAAAGAGGCCAGGGGTAAATTGGGTACACCCCAAGTTCTCTCTGCCCTGCAGCTGCACGGCACCCTATTTCCTGTTCTGTGACCTGAAGCGTGAGTCCAGCCTGCTGTGAAGACACAGCGTCTGCTTTCAGCTGAGCAAGCAAGCTCTCCTCCAGGCCAGGGCAGTCACCCTATTCTCAGAGCACCCCACTCTCAGGCTCTTGCTGCCCCAAACAGGGCCCAATTCTCAACTCCCCAGATTCTGAGATCATGAATTAAACAGTATGAGACCCTATAACTCCAAGGCGTTCCCAGGGTGACCAGGGTTTTAAATCTAGACTGTTCCTCACACTTTCCCACACTCCGTCCCCCTGACTACGACTCAGGCTGTGGAAACACTATATCTCCTTTGATAGCAAAGGGGACAGACATGAATAGTCAGGGCAAGCCCGGGGCAGCCCCAAAGCAGGTGACTAGCTCTTGGGTGCTCCCCTGCCTGCCTCTGTCCTCCCTCTGCTCAAATCAGGAGTCTGAAAACAGCCCTTTGTCCCCAAATGTGAATTTCAAGTTCTCTGTTCTGTCTCAGAGGGCCTCAGCTTCGGTTAGGGAATGAGCGTGTTTTGGCCTCTCTTAAGAAAGTCCTTCGTCTTTCAGGCCAGTAGCCAGGGCGTTTTTAGGGAGCACGGGGCCCTCACCCCGGTGAGAGACACCTGAGGGCTCCCCAACCCGGGACCTCTGTGCTGTCACGGACCAGTCACTTGGGCCAGAGTGGCTTGTTTCCGGGGCTCTCGGCTGCTGCCTCGGCTGGCCTTTGTCATCACCCACCTTCTTGGGCAAGTCCCTGGTCACACTCCCGGTGACCCAGGAAGGCTGGAGCAGGGCAAATGGGGGCCAGGTGGTGCTGCGGATTCCGCAGCCCCTGCGGCTTCTGTCTCCTCCACAAGACGCCTCATCAGAGGGTGCGGCTTGGGTCGCGCTGGGCACTCAGCAGCCTTGTGGTGGGATCGGTTTGTGCTTCCTCCTGTTGCTTTCGATTCAAGGCTTTCCTGTTGCAGTCTGAGTAGCTCTTCTAACCGCAGCCCCACAGCAGCTACCATGGCATGCAAGCTGGCCATCCAGGGCCAACTGTAGGGGCAACCAGAGGGGCCGAGTGGGGAGGCCCGAGAGGAGCGTGGTGGAAGGAAACGAGCAAAGGGCTCCCGGATAGAATGTCACGATGAGTAACAGTCAGAAAACAGCCCAGTAATTTGAAAAATATGTCCTGGTTTACATTCAGGGGTGGTAAAGGCCATCGTGCCCCCAGACAGCTAATTCGCATACACTTTCAGTAGACCATATCCTTGACACCCCCAACGCAGAGACGGTGTTATCCACTGATGTCGCCTCGCGAAACATAATTAGACAAATAAATGAGGTGTGGGGCAAAGTCTTCCTTCGAATGTTCCTGTTTTGCTACATGACACAGCACTTCAGTAAAGAAATCTATTTGTTGGTGGATAAAACCCAACAAAAACCAATACTCCCTCAGCTGTATATTGCAAAGAAATAAGAATTATATAGGGTGGGATAAGGCAGTTTTGCATTTTGATTCAAGAACGGATTAAAAGTGAAGTACCCAAATTCAGTTCTGATTTGAGAGTAAGCTAGATCACAACCTGCGGGAGCAGTTTCTTCATGCAGAGGCCCCTCGATGAGGCTGGTCCAGGCTAAGAAAAGCCACTTGTGAGGGTGGGGAATCCAGGGGCAGGGGCCTGTTGGGAACAGGGGGGTCAGCTCTGCAGGGAGGCAGGCTGCTGCTCACCGAGGACTTGGGGGGCACGCCAGGCTGGGCGCCGGTGCGTGAGGAGAGCAACTATGGGATTTTAAGGACACGAGTTGACCAGAATTGCACGTATAAAAAGCTTTGGTGGCTGGTGGGAAATGATTCAAGGGGAGAAAAACTGGAGGCAGGAAACTAACAAAGTCTTACAAAAACCCAGAGAGGACCACGTGGGTGGAGCAGGACGAGGATAACCGGCAGACCAAGGAGGCACAACCCCATCCAGCTGGGCTTGGTTATTGGGGCGCTGGGAGGGTGAGCTGAGGGGCGACTCCCATGGGTCCCAGGTTTCTGGCTGGGTGGGTGCTGTGGCAGAGACTGAGACAGGAAGAGCCTGAGGAGTGGGTTGATTAGTGTGGCTTCAGGAATTTCCCGCTGGAAAGGCTCTGCAGGCATTTGACTGAGTGAGCCGGGCGCTCAAGGTGCGCCTGAAACCCCAGAAGGCGGCAACGGCATTTTCCACAGGCGGTGTAGTGGGAAGGTGGCCGACAGGGGACGGGACCGCGTGAGCAGGGACATCAGTGTCCAGTCGGTAGAGAAAGCGGAGGCTCCTAGGCCCTGACCGGTGATGGTTCGGCTGGGAAAGCCGGTGACACGCACGGAAACCCAGGGGGCCCAGGGGCCCCTGCTGGCTCGGCTGCCCCCCAGGGCTAGGCTGGATCAAGCCTGGGGTGTCTGCGGGTCACAGAGCGGCCAGAGGGAGCCCATGCCCGCGAGCGAGGTCGGAGAGCGGGGGCGAAGGCATGGGCCGCAGAGGCGGGCTCGCGTTCCCTTCCCGGGAGGGCCCCTCACAAAGTGAAGGGGGTTATGGCCGAACGAACAAGAATCCGAGGAATATGTATTTTTTTTTCCGGAGACAAATTCAGTCGGGCTGGAAGTCAGGAAGTGAGTGACTTGTTCCGTGCGCGCCAGACCAATAAAGGCGGCCTGAGCGCCCCATGCCAGCGCGGGGGTGCTGGGCTGCATTAAGCCAAGAATGTGATGCAATTCCGAAGAACAGGAAGAGGGTTAGCTGGAATGGAGAGAGGACTGACTTGGGGGCCGCTGAGGAGTGGGTGGAGTGGGAATGAGTCGTTTTTACAAAAGAGCGGAGCCAGAAATGAAGGGACAGAAATGGAAGGGATGGAAAAAATAGCTGAGCGTCTTCCCACCGCCCTGCCGACTTAGTCAGACGAAAAGCGTCAGGGTCGGCACTGGCTTTTCTGCCACCTAATAGGACAGAGGAGATACCCACCTCCTGGGCTCTCCTGGCATGGGGGTGCCCCTGCGACTTCTCCTCAAGCAGAATACAGTGTGCGACTGCAGACGACAAAATCTATCTGTAAAATGAGGCTGTGGATGAGAAGACACGTGTGAAAGCTGCTAAGGGACAGTTCAAGTGTCAGCTGATGTTTCTAAAGTATAAAATCGCAAGGATCTTTTAAACACTTTTGAAGAGTAAGAAAGGTTAGACACAGGTAACATTTGCTCCTGATAATACAGATACACAGTGACATATTCAGATGCTGATGAGAATTATTCTTGGCATGCAGGAGGCATCTTAAATCAAAGGAATCAGGTCTGAACTTAATTCCCTCTGATAAAAAAAAAAAAACATCTACATGAGAATCAGTGGTACATGAGGTCTAAAAACCTGGGGCTAATGGGAAAACATTTTTGGGTTTGTAGTGACTCATGTCAAGGCATTACAATGCAATTGAACAACAGTCCCAATTTTTTTTTTCCCCAGAAGCTAGAAAAGGCAAAATATTATTTGAAGTCAGTCAACACTTGTTGAACGGTCTTGGATGTATTGGGATTTGTCTCATCTGTCACCACCTAAGACCATTGTTTTTTGAAGACAATTTTTACAATCTAGTTATTTTCCTCTCAAGGAAACACGAGTTTTACTTTAGACTTGGAGGACGTGGCTGAGAGCCTCGGGGTTGGAGACTGACTGCCCTCTTCTGGGAGCAGTAAGTAAGCAAGGCCTGAGACATGCACCCTGCTGAAGGGCCTCTGCAGCCCCAGAACCAGGCAGGGAGTCTGCCCATCGAGAGCACAGAACTACAGAAACGGGTCTGGGGTTGCGGAGGCTCAGGCGAGATGGCGCTGGTCACGGGAGTAATAATAGTGTGGTACTTACAGGTCATGTCCCAGGGCATCAAATTCTCACCACCCTTTAAGTAACCTGTGTGAAGCAGGTAGATGGTCTCATTCCCGCTTCGCCCATGGGCGGCTGAGGCACATGTCCCTAAGCGATGAGCTGGCCTGGAAGCTATGTCTCCCACCCCCTTCTCACCACAGAAGCTGCCGCACGTGATGCCAGTGATTTGCCTTCGCTGCAGCTTCGTGTAAGTCTGTCCTGCTCCGGCACCGTTCACTTTCACTTCAGGGTTCACGTTACCGATGAACGTTAAGCACACTGGATTGTGCTTCTAGCAAGGGCCCAGTTACAAGAATAAATGTGACAACATAAATGCCACAACTAGTGGACAGGCTGTCATAGGACATCCTAAACCTCTGCTGGAAGTTCTTCAGTCTTTTTTCAAAGAGGCTTTAGCAAGCAAAGTTTTACCTCAGTTCCAACTCTCCACTTAGGGAAAAAAAGGCCTACAAATAGTGCTCGTCGTTGCTTACTTTCCTGTGCCTTACCACCTGCCCCTGCAGGCCAGCCCGGCGCACCTACCTACGGGGGGAGGAGGATTTAGCAGGTGCGGAAGTTGGTGGAAAGCAGGTCTTAGGCCAGTTTCTTCAGTGTGGTAGTGTCTTCTTATGTTTGTCAAAATGGCATTATTTACCGCTGAACTTGGTACCTTCTCAGGAGGCAAACATGGGAGGCTCTTGTGACATCCACACAGCACAGGGGCCACCGGCCCAAAGGCCGCGGTCAGCAGCTAACACCTCCAAGCGGGCCTCCGCCCCATCGTGGGCTTGTGTGTCCAGCTCTGATTTCCGTAGTTTCCTCCCCTCTTCACTCTGCTGCCGCCTTTCTCCTGGCCACAATGTGCTCACTCTACGATGGACTCTTCCTTGATTGTGCCTTTTTCCTTTCCCATTCTACGAGGCGACACCCCATTTTACCCCCCTTTTCTCTTGTCATTCACATTATGTTCTACCCACGACTTACAGCAAAGTTGTTCCCAAAAAAATGCACGTCATTCTTGACTCCATGGTCTCAAGCCGCAAATGCATGCTAGTACCTGCGACCTGTCTGTCCCTGTGCTGGGTGCCAGGGCTCACAGGTGGCCACAGCTGAGTTCTACCCCAGGGGCCGCACCTGGTATGGAGCCCAGGAGATAAATACACAACTGTGATTTTACCTTGGCGGGCTCTACACTAGAACTATGAACAAGTTGCCAAGGGGGGACAAAACTAACTCCACCCAGGTTGGTGGGGAGGATGAGTGTGTCAGAGACTTCATGAACAGAATGTTAGACTGGGTCTTTGGAAGGTGAGCAGTTTTGGAGGCTGGAAGTGGAGGCTGGTGGGGCAAAGGAACACACACAAAATGTCTGCAGACAGGACAGCATCAGCAAGGCACACAGAAAGTGGTGAGAGAAGGCGTCACATGCGTGCCTGAAACACACGTGCGTGGCTGAAACAAGGTGGCAGTAGGGAGGGGCGGATGTGTCCGCGATGGTACGAGGGGGCTGGATTATGGAAGGCTGACTGGAGCGCGTGACCTTCACTCTGCAGGGAATGGGGGTGTGACTCGCTCTTTAGGAAAAGTCCTGGTGTGAATATGGTGCCGCTGAGTTGGAAGAGGGACACTTCTAAGGGAAGAAATAGGGATGAGAGTCCAAATATTGCCCAAAATCAGGCCCAAAGCAGTGACAGTGAAACTTTCTGGCAGTTATGGAAAACAGAATTTAGTTACCAATTGAAAGGCAGAGGAGAAAATAGAGGAACCAAATGTAATTTCATGAAGATCATGGTTCAGTGCACTGAAGTATTTACAGAACAGCCACACACAGATATCCAGTGAAGCAACAAAAAACTGAGGCCTGTACTCAAGTTTGCAGGAAGACAGGTGTATTTTAGTTACCAGGAGCACATGGGATAGCTAATGCTCTAAACACAGAGGACAAAGTACAAGTGTGCTCTGGGAAGAATCCTTGCAACGTGTCCATTTTACACAGGTTCCTGAAAGTGGGAGCGTAACTGCATTGGTTAGAGAGAGAATAGTCTAGAATCATCAAAAGGTAAATTGAGGTCTGAAAATACATTGAGTATAAAAGTTGCTTTTGACATTCTCACTAAAACAAAGCTAGAAAGATAAAGAGGTAAAATTAAAGGGATAAAAAAACGTGAGGGAGGGCAAGAACAAGAGGTAAAGGTAAAAAAGCAACAAAAAAAGGGGGAAATTTACAGATCACTATGCTAAACCTTTTGTGAATCACGTGTAGAACATGACTGAAATCAAATGAAAAAGCAGCACAAGGGAAATGATGTACTACAAACCTTGGATAAGAGGCACTCAAGGATTCAAGAGCAAAAATATATAAAGAAGTAAACAAGTGGGTGGGGCAGTCCCTGCTGGCCTAGCGGCTGAGTCTCAGCTCTAGCACAGCCACAGCCTGAGTCTGCTCCCCGCCGGCGAGTGACCCACGGGGCGCACAGACTCTCCCGTCTCCCTGCTGCTCCCCTCAGCTGTGTGTTCAGTGGATCTGCCTGTTCTGTTTCGGGCTCTGTCTCGGTGAACCCTCTCACCCCTTGCACCGCTGGCCTGTACCCCACTTCTTCTATGGAAAAGAATCTGAGACTCGAAACTCTTAAAAAAAAAGTAAACGAGGGAGACGTGACAGAAAATGAAAAGGAGCTGAACAGTAAAATGAAATCACGTGGAGGTCAAACTCCTAACAATTTTGCTAATCTAAAATGAGAATTCAGGTATAGCACTTGAAATCAACTTTATTAGAATCCAATGATTAAACAGCTAAAGATAGTTTTGACTTAGTTCAATCCTGCTTGACAGTAATGAGCAAGAACACATCCGAGATTCAATTTGCTACCCTCTCATGCAATGAGCTTCTTGGGGGACATTTACAGTACAAGTCAGTTGGTCCCGCTGTAAATGCGCTATTACTGGAAGTGCAGCATTTATAACTTTTCCAACCACGGCTCTTTGCATTTTTGCTGAGCTGCCTGAAAAGATAACCTAGTGGGGTTCTTTGTTCTGTGAAATACACTAACCAAGAGTCTTAATTATGTGGCCACCCAGCCTTCAAGAGCTTAGTCATAAAACTCCCAGTAAGATGGGAAGGGAGATTTTTTTCTAATCGGTTTATTTTTAATGTGTGTGCAGAAATGATTATCTATTTGTGTTCATCACTTGCTTCTGGAAGACTTCCTACTGATAAAAACAGAAAATATAAAGTTTAGGATCCTAAAATGTGACTTTGAGGAACTGGGATACAGATCCCTGAATACCCCAGAGGAAAATGACAATTCTTTTTTCAATAACGTATTTCCTCCACACTTGTTACTTAGTCCAAAATGCAGGATCCTTTAATCTGCCATGGCTGGACAGTTTTCAAGGCCTCCAGGTACTCACCTTTGAGTTCCACATCTACATATCTGGAGTTCTTCACTGAGGGGGGTGGGAGGGGTGCCATGGACCACCAGGTCAGGACAGGCTTTGTGGAGTTCTTAAATACACAGACATAACGTGTGATACAGGACTAACACGTACATGTGAACATCTTTCCTGGGATAAAGGGAATAAATCCTTCACTCAGATTTTCAAAGGTTTCCCAAAAAGCTTAAGAATCATGCTATACTGCTACATTTTAACATTTGTGGTATTTCTTAAAGCATTTTATGAAAAGCTACTTGTAACAGAACTTCCACATCTCCTTCTTTGTCACTCAGTCTTCAATCCACCACAGTGACTTTGTACTTCTCTGGAATTACTTCTGCTTCTATGCTTAAACCCGACTGTTGTATTCAAAATACATTTCTTAATACCTATTTTGTTTGACTTCTTGATCAACTAGCGTAGTGCAGAAAAGCAGGCTCTGAAACCAAACTGCTGAACTTCAAATCTTAGCTTGTATCACTTTTAAATCTTAGCTTGTATCACTTTCCAAGTTACTAAACTCTGTGCCCGAGAGTAGTGTCCTCTGTAAAGGCTCTTCACTCATGGCGTGAACCGTTCTTACTTCTGCGCAAGCGTAAGTTACAGAAACCATTATGTGCCAGTTACTATTTGGCATCTGGGAGAAGCCTTTCTTGAAAATTGCATAACATCTGTCTCCTTATGTCTCATTCCAGCTTGACAGCTTCCCGGTTTCCTCTCCCTACTTCCAAACACATCGCTCTGTTTTCACTACGGCCAGGAAGATCACTGATAGGATGCCATCTCCTGCCAGACTGCTGGTGGAGTGCTAAACCCGGCAGCATGGTGGGCAAATCCTTATGACAGAAAACCAGTCCTGCTCGCCCCCAGGTCTACAGCTACCCAAGAAGTTAACCCCAAACATGCCTGACTCTCCCTCAGGACTCTGCCCAACTCAGTTAACCGTCGACTACCCGCTTTCCTTCTTCTCTTACCATCCTTCCCCAAGTCAGCTACGCCTTCCTCGCGCGCCCGCCCCTCTGCTGTGCTCTTTCAGGTCCCTGTTTGAGCCCTAATATGTTTCACCTAGTCAGGTCTCTCTACTGCCCCACCAAAGAACAGGTGCAGGAACCGTATGCCAATCCTGGCCTCTCATTTCCTATGCTGTAATTTTAAAACACTTCTTGTTCCTTTGTTCCTCACCCCTACCTCTCATTTTTAAAATTAACCCATTGAATTTGAACAGAAATGTACCTACTAAGGACACTATACATAAATAACTAGATAACAAAACTTCACACTGACGGGAACATTCTAGAAGTATTTATTTCACTGCTGACCATCTGGCTGCAGCTGCAGCTCTCGCCCATGAACTGCCACTCTCCAGTCCTGCAGGCGCACCGACGGTGGCACCACGGGCTTCTCAGCCCTTCAGGGCTCGCATTGCTGACATCATTACTGAGGGGCCAGTCTCTAGGGACGCATTTGCTATAAAATGTAACTTCATGTTTCGTGCATAAAACTCCATCTGGCAAATGTAGGTCCAAATGGAAAGAAAAAACTTTTTATGCTAGTTCTGTAAGTTATCAGGAATAAAATAAGCATTTCCTGTTGCCTTGTTAGTTAGGAAATAGGATTTATTTTCTCCATCAGGACAGTAACTTTGATATCCCTTAGAGTTATAAAATTGTTTACTGGCTACAGTTCTTTTCAAAGATATTGACAAGTAAGAAGTTGGCTCTTTATCCTGCACAATTTAAAGAAGTTATCTGCAGTGTGTATAAGAGATAAAGGTTATACTGTAGACCCTTGTGATGATATTTGAAAGGCCTATTCTCCCCATTAAAAAAATCCTACCTCAGAAAGTAAAAGTCCCCCATCGTCCCTGAGCAAAAAAGTGGGGAAAGCATAGGTGCTTTTGATTTGTTAGTACGAACCACTGAAAATGAATTATCTACTTCTAGAACATTCTCAGACAAGCTGAGCCTATTGAAGCAGGTATGAGGTGCTCTAGGGGCTTCCTCAGGTAAATGTACAGAGCAGAACAGCTGCTCAGCAAACATTTTAATTTAACTACATAGCTGAACATTTGCCATTGTGAAATTGATCCTGAGAGGATGCTTATGGGATATGGTAGAATAATTTAAATATCAGCAAACTGTGGAAGGAGGAAAACAGTGGGGGGAACTGTAGTGGAGAAAGCAAGGAAGGGGCAGGCCGAGTGGTTCCGGTGAGCCGGGCCGTTCTGACTAGGCCTGGGGCCTCCGGCTGTCTGCATGCCACACTCACTCTCACTCGAATGTAAGCCACCTGCTGGAAAGTAAAATTAAGACTGTCCCAAACTAATTGAAGTATTTTAAGGAGTAAATGACAAAGAACATTTCGTTTCTGAATCAAGGAGTGCTGTAATATCATTTCAAGGCATCTTAATACGGTTCGTTTACCCCTAAAGCAGTTGTGCAATAAGCAAAATAGTTAAAAAGGAACACAATAAAGGTCAGCTTCCTACAGGGGCCCACAGACAGGGCCTTGGCGGCACAGCAATTAACCTTCACATACTGGAGTCTTGCCTGAAAGGCCAGCAAAGGACTCAGGTTACTGAAAATCACAAGTGTCCCCAACAAAAGGAATGTTGATTAGCTAGACTCAAAAACCTTCCCAGGGCACTGCCTTCTCTGACGAATTTCAGAACGTCACTTAAACATGCTGTTTAAGCTAAATCTCACCCATGGCTCCATGAGAGACTGAGAATGCCCCAGTCAGTGCTGCTTTAAAATGTAAAACACTGGGAGGGGAAAAACAAAACAAAATCAATCTACTGTTCCCTAACTATATGGCTTAGCACCCAGAGAAAGCCTCTGCCCCCAAAAGAGACTTCCTACTTAGGGTTAAGCATCATGAAATGAGGTGTAACCTTTCACTTCCAGGGTCTTTTCTTGCAAGGTCTTTAGAGGCAGAAGTTCCACTTGGGTTCTAACACACATCTCTGTGAGCTCAGCTTCCTGAAAACACACTTGCCAGGCTCTAGGCTCTCCCTTGCCAGTGACTGGACTCATGACTCACAGCCACCAGAACCGCACATACACTATTAACATGATGAAAAACACCGCCACGGCCGCAAGTTTGGCGTATGTGGACCGCATGTTCAAGTATTTCGCATCCTGGCGGTACTTCTTGGACAGGCTGGACAAATTGTTAGCCTTGGAATCCAACGCTGTCAAAAAAGGAAAAAGAAAAACATTACTTAATCCCAGGAAGAATCGTATCAAATATATTAAGACACAGAAACGATCAAAATGAGTGGCACTTTGTCAAACAGTTCAAATCGTTTGTTTCAAGGATTAGGTCCATAATCCGACAGCTCGAGATCCTGAAGCAGCCACAGGCACTGGAAAACCCCCAGATCAAACCGTGCAAATTCCTGAGGCTCTACAGTGAGGTGGTTAGGAGCATAGCTCTGGTCCCAGACTGGTTCAAATTTCAGCTGCACCCATCATGTGGTGCCAGTCAACCCATCTGTCGCTCTAAGGCCCAGTTTCTCCCACTACCCCATTTTACTGGGGAACAATGGCACCCACACGGTTTGGCGTATGTGGAACGCATGTTCAAATATTTCACATCTTGGCGTACCAGAAGGCCTGGGAGTGTGGGTGCTGCTTGGACGTGGCAAACCTTGACACGTGTCAGCTGACATCAACCATCATCTTAAGCTTTGCAGGGTCTAAACTACATTCTCTCATACACTGACTATTAAGCTATCTCTCTGGTGACTACTGCTAAATTTCCAAGGTTTTCCACAGTACAGGTTATTATGAAAGTAAAGCTATTAGAAATACTACTTTTACAGACACAAAAGCTGTACTGTAACTGAAATACAACCACAGGTGCATGAAACCACCAATATCTACTAAATTCAGCTTTTCAATATCTTCTAACAAAGTTTTATGTTTTTATAAGGAATTTGTAGTATTGCGATCCTTTAATAATTGTTAACGGCCCACTTAGAGAAGTAGCCAGGTAGACACAAGCTCAACAGGACTAAAATATCGGGTAATTTAAATGATAAAAACAAACTAGAGTTTGACATTAATGAATTCTGATCACACTTCCCATTTCTTTAAATATTTGACAACTATTTTGCATCTGAATGTTCTTTCTTCCCTGCAAAATGCTTTTGGAATAGTTGATGTTGCTTAACAAAGACTGGTTTTGATTGAGAAATGTGGTATTACTTAATAACACAGGCATGACAGCCACTTCTAATTGGCAACTTGTCCTGCAAGAAAAACACCGTCACATAAATATGCATTCTTACTGGGGTGGGGGGAGAGATAGACTCTAGCCAGTCTACTAAAGGGCATATTCTACAGGGCAGAGGTTTTTAACTACTATGCTTATTGCTCCATCTCTCCAGGCTTAGAACAGGACCTGGATATAGTTAATTCTAAGTGCTTGGTAAGTATTTGCTGAATGAATCTAAACTTGTGGAGAATACCTGGGCAGAGAAACAATTATTAGGGCATATAAAACAAGTAACAGTAAGAAAATTCCTCTACACAGGAACACTCTAAAATATAAAAGATAAAGCTATTGCTTAAAGAAGTTGTTTAGCAAATATTTATGCTCTAGGCACCATGCGAAGTGTGAGAAGATACAACGATAATGAAAACAGCATGGCTAGCCCTGCCTCTGTGGAATTTATAGTTGTTATTGTGACAACTTTGAACAGAAAGATAAAACCCAAGGTTTAAAAACAATCATACGTAAGGAGCAAAAAACAAAGCATGATTTGATCTTGCTGAAAGAACCCATATGAACTCTCCTTGCATCTCAGATGTAAAGCAGACTAGTTCCAAAACTTTAGAAATTAGAAAGATGCAAAAATCGATTCTTACTATGAAGCTTAAAGAGAAAGGAAACGCTGCCTGGAGCAGGCTGAGCTTGTCACTGTCCTCTGCTCAGATGTGCTCTTTCTTCCTCTTAAAATTCCACCCTTCAGGGCCCTCCCTGGTGGCACAGCGGGTTAAAGCACAATACTGAGAAGCCAAAGCCACTTCCGCATGAGTTCGATTCCCGCCTGCCCTGGAGGAGACCACATGGTGTGGCAGACCTCTCCTGACCCGCCCGCTGCTCCCCTCAGCAGTGTACTTCGTCGATCTGCTTGTTCTGCTCCCCACTCTGTCTCTGGTGAAGCCTCTTGCCACCTCTGTACCTCTGGCCTGTACCCCAGTTCTGTATCCATAAGTAAATTAATTTTTTAAAAAAAAAAAAAAATTCCACCCTTCACCCCTCCCAGTCCACCTAAATCCAAAAATACTTTCTGTTCACATCAGCTACTTCATTCTATGTCTTTACAACTCTTCTGTCTAAGTCTGTTTAAAAGTATTACACGCAGAAGATGGAAAAGGATTCCAGAACAAATTCTGCAAGGCACTTGCAGTCTGACTTTCAGGAGCTACTTACCTTTTCTGAGCCTCCGTTTCTACAGCTGAAATGCTAGTATATCACCCTTATCACAGGGACCGTGCTGCAGAGTGAAAACGCACGTGAAGCCGCCAGCTTACTGCCCACCTCGAGCAAACGCCCCCCAACACCGCCTCCCTCACATTATTACTGCTCTGCAGCTTGGCTCGACTTCACAACCAGCCGAACTGAGCTAGGGGAATACCTGGCCTCCCTTTCTGTTAGAGAGCAGCTGTACAGCAACCAGCAAAGCCCCAGAAGCTGTTCGCACTTCTGATAAGCCGAGCAGTATACAAATTTTGAACTTGAGAAAAATACCTGAACTAGTCTACTTTATCCCAGGTAGAAATTGTCAGCCTCTTATGCTAAAAATTTAGTCTCATTCAAATTGGATGTTAAAATTGTACGCAAGGACAACTAAATGAAGATCACACTAAAAGAAAGCGCATTTATTCGTGAGTATGTAACACATCCAAATCCAAGACTCATTAAGTATTCCTGTGAGCATTACCGTGAGAAATGAAAGAAACATACAACGGATATGAAGCAATTAAATGCCCCCGCTTTAAAGCACGTGCCCCACATGGAACATTAAAATAGTAGGTAGATAAATTTTTCAAGATAAACTAGGCACGTAAGCACACACACTCCTCATTATGTGCTAAAAACATCCCACAGCTCATCAGTGAAGTCTCACTCAGGAGCTACGCAGGAAGCCACTGCCATAAATTTTTGTCATTTCCTCTTTCTTCTTTTCATTTCTGTAAATATTTACCAAATCCTATAAATAGCTTGGAAGTAGTAACTGCTTCTAGTGAATGAGAGACCATACTGTCCCAGCACACAAAAGCGAACCGTGTGGCCACAGACACTACCCCTGCCCACAGGAGACCACTCCTCAGCCCCGTTTTCAGCTACCTGAGAGGGCTTCTCCCCGCTGCAGCACCTCCTCGATGTTGGCCACCATGATCCTCTGCACGTCCTGCAGCTCAGTGTTAATGGAGCCAAGGTTTCTCCGAGCACGACTGTCAATGTAGAGCTTCTTGGTTTTCTGGATGTAGGTGTCTACAAGGAGAAAGTAGCCATGAACAAGCCTTTCGTGTTCATCAAAGTCGGGAATAGGAAGTCCTACGTTTAGTTCTGGTTCGACAAGTCCACATGTTTAATCAAGCTCTTGAGTAAAAAATTAGAATTTTGAGCTCTTCATCTGTAAATGGTAAATACGTGTGCAGATGACCATTCAGGAGAAACGCCCTAGCACATCTTCAACTTGGCAGGCAGAAACACCTGCTTCCTGCACACCTTCAAACCAGAAATACCTGAGAGAAATTGAGGCCCGTTAAAGTTTTCCCAACGTGGGAATTTCCAGCCCGAATTTGAAAACAGATTTCATTACTTGACCCGTTTCCTGAAGAGCACACTGGCAACAATCTAGCATCACTATGGCCTGACGGGGCAAAAGAGCAGCTACCAGCAGAGGCTGAGAATTACCGCCCCAGCATTTTCTGATACTCTGTGTTTGTGCGTGTCGAGACTAACTCAGCTCAACCACTACATGCCTGCTGAGGAGATCTTCAGCACAGTTCTTGATGTTCATGACCTAGCGGAGAATCAAACAAAATAACAGGATGGCAAAGGATAGCAAGTAAAACCAAAGAGGACTACGGGTGAGGAGGAAGCCTCAATTTATTCAAAAGATCAAAAGGCTACATACAGAATGGGAAAAGGAGCAAGCCAAACTTTAGTAAGCAAACATCAGAAAAGATGTTTCCCAGGGTAGGGAACAGCTTCTCTGTATGGTTGGCTCTGGTGACTGAGGTGCAAAACCTACCAAACTCTATAAAGGAGTAGGGTCTCGACACTGTGGGCACCTTCTTCCCGTGTTGCTCATCAAACTCTGAGTGCAGGTCTTCCAGGTAAGCAAATGCCAGCTTCTTGGGGAAGGCAGCTTCACACAAAACCAAGTAGCATACCCCCTGCTCGATGATGTAGCTAAAGACAAAGAGTGGAAACGTTAGTAGCGTAGCGATTGTTCAACAGTTCGAAGCAGACTCTCGGTGCCTTACTGATTTTAAAAATATAGTCTAGACTATGTTCTTTCAGGTTAACACACAATGCAAAAGTCAATTCCAAACCATAAATCCATGGAATCAGAAAGCACACATCTTCCTATCCAAAGATACTCAAAAAGGCTACTTAGACATATTTATCACGATTGTTTATTCACACGTAATTCTTCAACAAAAATATCTTCAAACCTAAGACTTTTTCTTAACAACCTTCCATCTACCCTTTGATTTTGTTTGATAAACCAGCACACACAATTTTAAACTCCTTTTGGCTGTAAGAAAAACAGTGGGACTGGAAGTCATGGTGGCTCCTTAAAAGTTGGAAGATTGCCACAAAATTTCTATGAAACAGCAGCCTCGGGAACGTGCTCCCTCCTTGGCAGGGCGGGAGGGCTCCATCCAGGTCCTTTCTCTGCATCCGACGCACCCGCGGACTGCACAGGCCTATGCTCAGGGTCTGTTCTCGCCTCTCTCAGGAACTTTAAATTAAATAGATAAAATAATAACAGCTGCTGCCACTTTGCTATCGTTGTTGTCATTATGCTGCCCTGACTCTTGCTTGGGAATCGGAGTTAACCAGTCTCCTCGCCTCAGATCATTTTCTAAGCCTCCAGTTTTATTCCTAGGGGTTCCTTGGTACCTATAAAATAAAACCACATTCCTGAGAAAGAAATGTTACCTGCATCGGTGTGATGAACACACCATTCACTGGCGCAGGTCTGCAGGCTAACCCATCGGTGCGATGTGACTGAACAACCAAGACTTTAGTTTAGCTGATGACAGCCGGGAAGTTGCTTCCATGGAAAGACTACATATTTAAAGTTATCCTTACTTTACAAAATTGTTACCATTCTCTCTTTTTTTAATTAATTTACTTTTTTACAGCACTGTTCACTCTGTGCACTTCCCCATCTCGGCTGCAATCCCTATGGACCTTCCACCACCACGGGACTGTGGTGGAAACTATTACCATTCTTTGTAGGTATGGCTCATATTTACTGGCGATCACGAAGAAATCAGGTTATACTCACTGAAACGTCATGGCACCAGCTTCCAAGGTGCACCTGGTAGGGGACTGTTCGTTCAACTTTCGGAAGAGTTGCTTGGCCTGACTCTGGTACTGCTGGAGGTCCCGGCCAGACTGAAAAAAAAGACACCTTCATTTAAGAATTTTCCACCAAAAAAAGTTGTATCAATTAGTAGGAAGCATCAAAGGATACTATGTGAATAGGATCATTTATAGGACTAAGATTCACATTGACAAGAAAAATGGCTAACTCTAGAGCAAACTCCTCGTTCAAGAAAATCACATTAGTCAGATCACATAAAACTTTCAAAGGCCAAATGGACATCAGTAAACGTGCTGAGGGCTCTGGGGTTAAGAGGGAGGGTGAGGGAACGGGGACACATGGGATAGTGGCAGAGAGGGAGGGAAGAAAGAAGGAAAAGGGGAGGGGAAGAGGAGACAGAGAGAGAGAGAGAGAGAGAGGGAGGGAAAAGAGAAAGATCGAGGGAGGGAGGGAACAGTTCAAACATGCACCCAGGAATTTAAAAAAAAATCACACTAGTCATTTGCTAAGCAGCAGAGGTGGACTACGTCAATCCAGTGTGCTTCCTTCCATTACCACGTCAGGCCCGTCTCACTTGGCCACTGACACAGAACTGTACAGAATGTGTAGTACTCGGAGGAAAACCCTGGGAACGGCAACACGATGAATCTTGACTTTTGTACTGGAACAGCCAGTAAACTTTTCCACAAAGTGCTAGAATATTAAGCATTCAAGCAAAACTAAACGTGTGCACCATGACTACAGAGTATCTGAGCATCGTAACTACAAGTGCATGAAAAGAACATAAAGTAAAGGTTGGAAAGCCAGCTATCCTTTACTGAACAAATACACTTGGTCCCCAAGTTCGAAGAGCAAATGTTCAGAAAGCAAGAGATAAACGCATCCAAAAAAGAAAACAATAAGATTTGGACGCTAGAATTACAGCTAAATTTTCCTAAGTTAGTTTACCTTTTTTTTTTTTTTTTTTTTTAAGAGAAAAAGCCTACTAGGGAGGACAGCAGTGTCACTAACCTACTAGATTCAAAGGGGAGAAGTGTATGAGTAACAGAAAGCACGCACACTCTACTTATTCACAAGATTAGGGGAAAACCACCTTTGCCCTGAGCTGGGAAAGGTTTTATCTTATTTTGGATTGAAGGATAAACACTGTTTCTCTTTGACAGATGCTCAACAACTATTTAAATAGCGAAGTTAATTCCAGATTTTCCCAAAAACTGGATCTGAGGCCTAATTTTAAGATCCTTTAAATAGAGAACCACTGAACTAACAGTAAAAAATGAGAAAGCAATGATAAAACCTACCTTTGCAGCTAAGCAAATGTACAAGTACAGGGTTCTAAACTATAATAAAAATGAACAGAAATTTCAGCATAAGAAAAAAATCATGAGGAGAACCTGCAGGTCACTCTTTTATTTTTTAAAGTTAACTATTTACTGAGATATAACTGACATCACTATGTTAGTTTCAGTCTTATAATGACAGTAGTAGATCCACCTATTAGTGATACCCTATTTATTATTAGATATTTATTATTTATATTTACACATCTAAATTTATTATTTATTAGTAAATCTAATTCATAGGAAATGTTTGCACAACCAGGTAGCAGCCCCGGTCTAGATCTCACAAAACAACAGAGCCACAGACCCTCAGTTTGCTTTTAAGATTAAAGGCATGAAGGGCCCAGAGACAGTCAGTCTACCTAAAAAAAAAAAAATTAAATTAGATGGCCTAATTCTCTTTCCTACTTCATCTGGAACAGACTTGATGAACTCTGCATACAGTGTATGGAAAGGTATCTGTGAGTAACCTAATAAAGACGATGAATTTCTAGACAAATTCTGGAACTAACAAACTCTGGCACTAATCTGAGGCCCCCCAACAGCACAGTCAGGATCTGGATCTGTGCAGGCACAGGGTGCTGACACCCCACACCATTACAACACTCTTCATAGCGGTCACCCAAGAACGTTGAACTGGCTGTAGCAAATATTTTTACAAGCATGTTCAGCTAAGCTCTTATCGCTTTTCAATCCCTGTTGAACTCAGCTGTTCAAAGGCCAGTGCACCACGAACCAACCATCTCCCTCCGAGAGCAATCACAGGAAGGTGGAGAATCAACCCTCGCTGAGTGGGGCGTGCAGCTGCTCATTGCACAAGGCTAGCTTCCTGGAGCTCCCTGATGCTTACTTGGCTGTAGTCAACACCTTCAAGTCCACAGAGCCGGAATAAAATGGAAGGTAAGGGAGCATTCTGTTCATTTTGACACAGAAGGGAAAGATAAATGAAACTGCAAACACCTGAAGGTGAGACATAGTGGAAAGGAAGAAAAAGTATGAGTTAACGAACCTGGGTTTGAAAGGTTCACCTCGCTGCTTGCCCTGAGCCCACATTTCTAGATAAGCACGGCCTAAACAGACTCAGACACTCTCGTGAATGTCTTTACTTTTATTTGAATAACTGTTCATTTCCAATAAGAAGACATTTTGTCTTTTTATCAATAGCCACCTAAATATCTATTATCAGTGTAAATATGTTAAATTATTTGCCCTTGACAATTAAGGTACTTAACTATGAAACTACTTGGTGGAAATAACCATTTCTTTAGTTCTGTCTGGACTCCTACGAAGTAAATAGATATTAAAAATTCTTAGAACAAAGCAGTAAAGTGTAGCAGTCAAGCACTAAGGCTCTAGTCTAGTGTCAGACAATGGTTAAAAATCAGTGATTCTCAACAAGGGGTGATTTCTGTGCCCCACACTACCCCAGGGGCATTTTGCAATGTCTGGAAATACTTCTGATTACTATATTACAGCTGGAGGCTGCGAGGGCAGTGCAGAACTGTAGAGGCCATGTTGCAGCCAGACACCTTTCCACATACAGGCCAGTTTTCCACCACAAAGAATGATCACCCCAAAATGTCACCAAGGCCAAAGTTAAGAAACCCTGATGAAAATCTCAGTTATGCTATTTATTAGCTGACCTATCTTCTGATTTATTAGTTAACCTATTATGCAACTGACCTATCTTCTCTAAGCCTCAGAGCTTCTATATCTATAAATGGGAATAATCATCATATCTATCCTAACACAGTTGTGTGAAAACTGAATGAATGAATGTGCTCGATAAGTGCAGCACAGTGTCAAGTATACAGTAGGCACCTGGCAAATGCTCTGTATACTATTATAATAGTAAGAGTCTAGGATTCACATTTTGCAGATATTAAAAGCTTATAGTGTTATCTAGAAAAAAAAATTCCTAAAGTATATCACTATGAATTATAACCACAAAAATTTTTGTGTAAAATTTCTTTCCTTTCCATGCAACCTATCTTGGTAAGCCAATACCTAACCTAGAATTAAATTTAGAAACACACAATATATACGCAGATGTTTCAATAAAGTATCAAGGGAGGGAATATGGCCCTAATATTAAGTCGACTTTCAAATCCACTTGTATTCTCTGCTCAAATTGGGACTCAGCTTTACAGTGGGGAATTGACTAGATCCCCTCTCTCCCTAAAAACTATTTTTTTGGTCAAACTACATATCCTTCAGAGAGTCTTCCCCCATGCCATTTCCATTATGTTTCTGAATTCATTTCCACATACTTCACTCCTTCTGCAGAGTGATCCTAGAAGATTCTCCATAAACAGCACAAGAAAAACATTTCACAGTTGAAAAATCAGGGCCAGCTATATTTTTCACAAATGATAAGACTTTGTTTTTGTGAAATGAATAAAAAATATTTCACTTGGCAGGACCTGTGGCTTCCTAATTGTATTACTATTCTAAAAGTGAAGGCAAACATTACTACATTAAACCTATAAAAGAACATTATTGAACAGAAGCTTTCCTTGCTTCTAGACCCTACAGTCAAGTTAGACGCCATTTCTTCTGGAAAGACCTTCCTGATCTCCCAAAACCAAGGTAGGTAACTCTGCCTTCTTCAACGGTGGGCTCTTCTTCCTCTCCATAGCAGTTATGTTGTAATTGCTGGCCAGTTACCTGGCTTTTCCACAAAACTGGAAGCAACAAGAAGGTAGGAATGTGTCCTCTAAATACCAGCCTTACTACTATGCTTGGCAGTTTGCTGTACTTCTTTTTTGCATAAATATACGAACGAAAAGTCCAAGAAAAGATAGGCAAATTATTTGTTACTAGAATCTTCTTAAATCTTAAGGACTTTTTTTTTTAAAGTAACTAGATATGCTGTATGAGACTGTAAAATAAAATGAACCCTCATTCTCAGCGTCCTTTCTTCTAAGACCCTTGCTATAGAAACTTGTTTCTAAAAATCTCCCTTCCTGATTCTAAGGCACAAAGCTGCTTCTTTTCAAGCTACCTCAAATTGCTGCTGCAGTTTTTAAATCAACGCATTTTTGAACACCCACTAACATGACACCACTAGTGGGAAAGCTGTGGGATCACTATGATTAAGATCTGTGGCTTGCCTGCCAAGAAACTCAATTTATTGAAAAACAAAGAAAAATAGTAAAGGTAAAATTATAGGGATATTCACACAGGGGTTCTAATTCCAACAGCAGAAATGTAGTAAGGCATACTCGAGGATGTGGGAACTGGAAAGAACCTGAAACGAAGGTATTGTACTGATCTTCAAGCAGTTGCCTCTATGTGGCAATATTACCTCGCCCACATTCAAAGGATGTCAGCAAGCCAGGTCAAGGATCAGATGCTACCCGGTGTGAAAAGGGCTGGAGAACTTAGAAACCGATTTTTGCGGGACTTGCCAGTCGGCAGTCTTGTCATCAGCACAAAATTTGAAATCCAGTTTTAAACAAATTCCCTAGGATGAAAGAACACCGGGTGACCTCGAGCAGCCGAAGCTATTCCTAATGAGAAACGTAACGCAAAAATCTACCCCCGGCGGCAGGACAAATTTCTCCTTACAGGTAGTCTCTCCACTACCAAACGAGAAAAGGGCACTTCTGGGAGCCTGGAAGGTCGGACGATCTGCCTCGTCCTAGGGATGGGTCCCTGGTGCCGAGCGCAAAGCGCGTTGCCAGGGACCCGGGGTCGCGGGATGTGGCAGCAGCTCACCTGCTCGTCCTCCTGCATCGAGGCGGCCAGCGGCAGCCCGTCCGCCACCCGGGCGATCATCGTGAGCAACACCATCTTCACAGGCGACAGGGACCCAAACACTGGTCCCCAGTGGCCGCAGGCGTCGTCCGGGGTCTTCCGCGGCGACTACAGTTACACCACCACCTCACCGCCCGAGATCCTGCTGTCTGCGTCTCCGCTTCCCGCTGAGGTGGCCGGAAGTGAGCGCCAAAGGTTTCCACTACCGGTCCCCAGAATTAGCTTCCCACCGAGAACTACAACTGACGGCTCGGTAGTTCCGCGATCTCTCCTCGGTTTTCAGAAACTTCCAGGACCCCGCCCACTCTCCTGGATTCCGACTTCGGCTGTATAAGCGTTAGTCCTGGTACGGGTGTGGCCCAGAAACTGAATTTTCTTGGGAACGAAGGCAGGACCTAGTAAATACTTAGATGAAAGGAGTGTGGAAAAAATCAGGATATGTATTTTCATATTTGATTTTCCTATTTTCTTTATATTATAAATAATATTTTCTATATTCGTATATTTCTAGGTAGAGGTTTGGAGGATTTTTTTCTTCATTTATTGCTGTATCCCTTGAACAGTTTCGGTTTTTTAAAAAGAAGTGTTGTTTTTGCATACAGAAGCAGGGTACAGACCAGAGAGGTACAGAGGCAGTGAGAGGAGTCGCCGGAGACAGGGTGGGGAGCAGAACAGGCAGATCAATTAAGTCCATTGCTGAGGGGAGCAGTGGATGAGACAGGAGAGGTCTGCGGCACCATATGGATCACTTCCAGGGCAGGGGATCCAACTCACACTGAAGCAGCTGTGGCTAGCTTGCCGAGCGGTGCTTTAACCCATTGTGCCACCAGGGAGGACCGACACTGTAATCTTAAGCAAATTAAAAAAAAAAAGTATCATATATAACTAAATGACCAAATACAGGACCTAGCAATCACTTAGGTGCACACTCTTTCTTTCCAAAGCTGGGATCGCTGTGCTGTCTTTCATGCTAGGTAGCGGGGCAGCCTTGCTAGAACTTCCAGTGACTGAGCATGCACCCCCTATTCGTGACTTGTAAACGATTCCACCTGAGGAAGTGTTCACACCTCTCTATTTTTGGTGTTCCTATTGTTGGAGGTAAAGAGTGGAGTATTTGGAAAGAAGGCATCACAAGGCAAGAAACGTGGCTCACACAAGGTCAAAAGCTGGAGGTTGGGGTTGGGGGAGGGTATGCAAGTGATAAACATAGTGGCCAAACCAGCTATAGAATGAGAAATCCTTAGGCAGCAACTGCTGTAGCAAGTATCAGAGTGCTGTAGTGTATCAGAGGTGCAGAGCAGAGGTCGGATATGGAGCTTGAGGGCCATTTTAAGGAATCACCCTACTCACACTCTAGAAATAATCAGGTTAAGGGAGTTAGCAACTCCACAAAGGAATAAACTTGTCCCAAAGAGAAGAAGACTCTATCTCCGGGCAGTCTCGGCACTGGCAAGGGACAGCAGCCTCCTGCCTGCCTCACCGTGCAGGTGTTTCTCTTCACAAATTTATTCCTTTCAGGAGCAGCTTTTTCTGCCTGTTTGTGCCTCTGCAAGTGTCCCCAGTGTTTATACTAAGCCTGTCCTTTTGGACATAACTAACACTCTGTCTCATGGAGAAACTCACTGCTTGCTGCTGAAAGGGGAGCTCTGGTGCAACTTTCCCCAGAGTTAATCTAGGGACCCCGTTCAACACCTGGCCTTCACCTAGCTCAGGGTATTATCTGCATCTCAGAATTTTCATGAGTATTAGATGAGAAAATATAAGTCCAGAGGTTTTGTAAACTAAAAAAGAAGTCATACACTGAATTTATTGTTATACTAATTTTATTAAGTGCTTACAATTGGTGTTTCACACTTCTCAGTGTTTTATGGATACTAGCTATTAAGCCAAACAATGTCATGTGGCTTTTTAATATTAAGCTTCCCTTTGTAGTTGGATAAAAGCCTCGGAATGTGATCTTTTCCCAATATCACACAGCTAGTAGTGCTGGGAACAGGATTTGAGCTCAGGTTACACTACAAGCTTGTGTTCTTAATCTTGATGCAGCTCTTTCTTAACTATATATTTTGTGTTTTTTTTAAAGATTTATTTATTTATGCATACAGAACTGGGGTACAGGCCAGAGGTGCAGGGGTGGTAAGAGGATTCACCAGAGACAGAGTGGGGAGCAGAACAGGCAGACTGATGAAATGCACTGCTGAGGGGAGCAGCAGGGAGACAGGAGAGGTCTGCTGCAATCTTTGGGTCACCTTCCTTACCAGGGATTGAACATGTGTTGAAGCAGTTGTGATTATCTTTACAGTGCTGCACTTTAACCAGTTGTACCACCAGGGAAGGCCCTTAACTATAATTTTAAAGCCCACACTTTTGTTACTTTCTGTACCGCTTTGTGGTTAGAAGGAGAATATAGTACTATCTCTTGAGAGACTTTTGGGAAGAAGACACAGTAAGATCCAGTAACAGACTCTGCACAAAAGTTAAAGGACTGGAATGCAGAAAAAGCAACAACAAACATGAAATGGAAAGCGATCCTTGTGTATACAGGCCTCTACTCTGGTGAAATCATGACATCTTACTTTTATAAAAGCCTATGGAATTAAATTGCGGTAACGTCCCACTTTATAAGGACACGCTTGCCACAATCTCAAATGATGGTCATTCAGCCTCTGACGCTGTAACAGTGTCAGTAGGATATAAGTGTCTTAACTGAGAGAACTGTTCCACGGAGCAGAGACGCACACTTGATGTAAGAGTCCCAACTTCTTACCAGCTCCTCACCCTAGCTCTCTGCCCACTGAGTCTATGAAACATCATTGTTTCTTTATATAACCTCCCCTTTTTGTTCAGTTTCTTTACACCTCCCCAAAATTAACTAATAGAGGAATGCAGAATCGACATTGGTGGGTGGGAAGTAGGAAGACTGCAGAATCACCCTAGACTTGGAACACAATATTCATACTTGCATCGCTTCCCTTTTTTTCTCTCGCACACACTAGGTAATCTTGACATCACTTTCACAGGGAGTGGGCAGTATTCTTCTGAGGTCACTGAGCACCTCTCAGGAGAAGGTTAGATTTGATTCAGTTTGAAACTGTAGTACTTAGATTTCAGAAACTCTGGCATCTGAGTTGCTTTTGCTTTTATCTTGATCATATCATTCACACCCAGGTGTTGCCTTGAGCTCTTGTCCTTTGGACGATGCTGTGTGGTGTGTTGACCTGTGACCAATATACGACACATTCTCAGTTCTTTTACGCTGAATGATAAAGAGTACAGCAAACATTTTCCCAGAGCTTTAGAATTTATAATGTTTCAATATAACCTTTGTTATATTTGTTATAACCTGACAATGCTGTGAAAATGGTAAAACCCAAGAATCCTGAAGTTTGTACGAGAAAAAAAAAATGAAGAGAAACCCTGAAAACCATATTTAAGACTGCCAGCAGCTCTTATAACTTGCCAGAGAAAACCGAGTAAAGCGCGTATGTAAATCAACTTCTAAAACGCGGGATCTGACTTTCCACTAAAGCCGTATCAGAAATCTGCAGAGATTTTTACAACTGAGGTCAAATGAAGCAATTACAGTCTTGTATCCATCTATTTTTAAATAATTCCTGAGTGCCTAATTACATGTTAATTTTATTATATGCCAGAGGCTGAGTTAGGTAATGAAGATTCTTAATAACAGTCCTAACACCCTACTCCCAGATCAAGCACTGTCTTAGAGGAGACGCGACCTGCAAGCTCCAGTTTGAATCACAAGATTGCATAAAAAAAGCGTTTTTTGACAGAAAAATATAAATGGCCACTCATCTGCAGCCACAGGCACTGATATGGCGAACCGGTTATTTAAAAACTGCAGCGCTTTTATGATTTCTAAAATAGCCGGAGCCCGGGGTTTCAACTGTTAGGTCAGTCGCTCCACCCTGGCGGCTCCTCTGACCAGTAGCGCCAGGGCGTTCGGGGCGGCAGATTAGATTTTGATTGGTTAGTTCCTTGCCAGTCAGCTGCAAGAGCTCCGCCTCCAAATGCCCATTGGCTCCTCCTCCTAGGCCAGCCGTCGGCCCCGCCCCCAGCCGGGCGCGCGGAGCGGCCGGCGGAGCTGGACAGCAGCGTCCGCGACGCGCTGGCTCCGGTTACGCTGCTGCTTTTGCGTTGTCGTACCCGACCAAACCTCCTCATGTTGTGAGTTCCGTGAGGCACCTCGACCTGTTTACACTCGAATTCCCTCACAGACCTTCCGTTATTACCCCCACTGTCGGCCCGGTCCTCAGGGTGCAGTAAACACTGGGGAGCGGGGTGAAGCGCTGAGGGCGCGTTGTGGGGAACGCGAACCCGCCATTGACTCTCCTCGCGGCTTGAAGCGCCGGCCTCAAATGGCGAGCCCCAGAAGCTGCCCCAGGCCTCGCCCGGCGCGGGGGCCGGGGTTTGGGGGCGGGGGCGGCAGCTCTGTGACAGCCCAGACGCGGCTGAAGTGAGGCGCTCGCAGGCGCCCTCCCCGCCCGCCTCCAGCTCCTCTCAGCGAGAGCGCGTGGTGCTGTCGCGCAGCCGCCGCCCTCCCTGGAGCCGGGGCTCGGCG
>NW_004567127.1:2246368-2250452 GCF_000260355.1 Condylura cristata | reverse complement strand
GCCCCCCAGCCTGCCGCCCCCAGCCCACTGCCTCCAGCTCACTGTCGCCCACAGTGCTGCGCTTCAATCGGTTGCGCCACCAGGGAGGCCCCTCCATCAGATAATTTTCTGAGTGACTTTTCTTTACAATTAAGACTTAGACCTTCCCATTATTATTAGTCTTTGTTAGCGCCACTTAAAAAAAAATCGTTATGTCGACTGGTCAGTTGTACCGGCCGGAGAGCTGAGTCCACCCGTGGAGTGTGACTTCGCCAACGCGGCCTAACTTTCCTTACACAGCTCCTGTAACCACTCTCTAGGGCTGACCCATTCTCTTCTCCCGCTGGCGCAACACTGATCCGGGCTTTTCCTTCCCTTTCTGCTAGGGAGTCTGAGCGCTGGTGTGGATGGCTGGGTCAGAACCAGAGGTCTGTGTGCCGTTTCTCCAGGAGGGCCTTCCTCAAGCCCTTAGCAGATGACAATCCAGGCCCCAGAAGCAACTCCTTTTTTAAATACCTGCTTTTTTCTTTTACGGTAAGGACAATATTATTTTTTAAATTATGCCATGGAAGATTTTTTTTTTAAGATTTACTTATTTGTGCATACAGAACTGGAGTACAAACCAGAGGTGCAGAGGTGGAGAGTGGATTCACCAGAGACAGAGTGGGGAGCAGAACAGGCAGATGGACCAAGTACACTGCTGAGGGGAGCAGCGGGCGGGTCAGGAGGGTCTACTGTGCTCTGTGGGTCACGTCCCGGGCTGGGGATAGAACTGCACTGAGGCAGCTGCAGCCAGCTTGCAGTGCTGGCTTCAACCTGCTGCGTCAACTTAAAAATCTGCTTTTTATGCAGCCTGTTTACTTCTTGAGATGATACGGACAGCTCTCGGTCTTAGGGGGTCCAGACAGCAGCTTTTTCCTCCTATGAGTTGAGGTCCAATTGGGAAACAGACACTGGAACCAAACAGAGAAATAAAACTACTACTTTTATTACAATCAAAGTGGGAACATGACCCAGCAATGAGCCAAAGCTCTTGCTAACATTTTCCCACAGAATTAAGCAGATTTGCTGGTCAAGCTGGGACCAGCAGGCCTTCTTCAAGGGAGCATGTGAGTTCCTTTCTACCAGAATGCACTGGGCTCATGTCAGCATGTTCTCAAAACAAAACCTTTATCCAAAAAAAAAATCTAACTAGGGGCAAAGGGATTTTAGCACCTTTGATTCCCTTCTGTACTGGTGGCTGTGGGGATCCAACTCTTCTCTGTGCAGCCGTTAGCTGGGACAGGTGGTGCTGCAGTGCGCTGGTCATGCGAGGTTTGGCTTTTGTGAATTTTGTACGAAAAACTGCCTTTTCCACTGGCCTTACTCTGATTAAGCTCTTAGTCCAAAAATTATTAGATGTTTATATTGCTCTGGGGGTAAGATGTCTATTTTTTCCTGATAGCTACCATCTTTATTGGCACAAAGAACAGAACCTGAAATCACTGCGATTGTGTTTGGGTTAAATTTTAGCAAGTTTTATATTGCTATGTGAGATTTTTTCCATTCTGTTCATTTAAAAATTGGTAAATGCTATTGAGAAAATCTGAAAATAGCAGTAAGACAAAGGTTTGGGATTAAATTTCAAAGTGCTTCAAGATGCTGAGAAATAGATGTCATTCTGATTGAAAATATTTTTGTGATGCCAGAATATATTCATATAATTTTTGTATATCTTCTGTGTAATTTTTATTTTTTTACATCATTTTGTGCATTTTTTATCTCAGTTGTAATCCCAGTGGACTTCCCATCACCAAATCACCTGTGTGCCATCACCATACTCCAGTGTACAATTTTTAAACCACTTATATTTGAGGAGTGAGGAGAGGTCAAGAAAGTAGGTTATGTCCAGAGCAAAGTCCTGTCTATTTGCTACTCACACATACTTTCCAAGAGTTGTTTTTAGGGGAGTCCAGCAAAATGGTGGCCAAGTGAAAATGCTGGGCTGGCCTCCCCCACATGTCACAGAAGTCACAAGAACAAAATCAACACACCTTAAGCAACAACAATTGTATAGAACCAGAGCAAAGGCGCAGCAGAGGGGAGGCAGGAAAGACTGTGGTCAAGCTGTGTCTGCATTCACTTTCTGACTTATTTCACTTATAAAAAGAAAAACAAATGAAAGATGGTTTGCAGCAATCCCCAGGCAGTGCAGCCCACAAGAAGGGGGTGCAGCTGCTGTGTGGAGCTCCGTGCTCTTGTTAGCTTAGGGGCACCTGCCCACATCAGGCACTTAGGAGACCTGGCATTGTCCTGGAGAAGGGGTTGCGCAGAGAGTGAACCGCTAGGAAACTAAGGGGAGTAAGGATGCAGAGTGATGGTTTCTGGGGTGCGAAGACTTCTAGTCATCTGCTGCCAAAATTAAAGTGAGGGGGCCTCCCTGTGGCCTATCACCACAGTGGCCTGAGTTCAGTCCCCGGCCAGGGAGTGACCCACAGGGCACAGCAGTCCTCTCCTGCCTCCCAGCTGCTCCCCTCAGCATTGTATTTCAGTACATCTGCCTACTCTGCCCCCCACTCTGTCTCTGGGGAGTCCTCTGGCCTACAGCCTAGATCTTCTAAGCAAAATAATAAGAAGAAGTTTTAAAAAAGGAACAAGTCATGAAAAGAAAACAAATAGTAAAGTGTGAGTCAACTAAGAGAGCAACTTCAGTTAAGTGATAGGATTAGGAACCTGGTTGCAGAGAATTAAATGGTCAAGAATGAGTAGAAGCCAGGAATTATAGACATAGAAAGATTACGATGTATTTAAGCAAAGTGGATATGAGAGGAAGTGAGAGCAATGATGGTGGTCAGAGGGAGAAGGGCTGTTCGGGGATGAGGAGAACTGAGCATGTTTATAGGTTAGGAATGAGGCCGATGGCGAGGAAGAGGCCAAGCCATGAAACGGAACATTAGAATTAGGAGTTTCTTGGTGGGGCTGAATGTGGTAGGGTCAATTGCTCAGGTGAAGTAAATTGGAGGAAAAGGAGAAGTGAAGACACAGCTTAAATTTGGAAATTTCAAAGAACGATGCTGTGCCGGTTTTCCGTGTGGGTGGGGATGTTAGACTCATGATGGGAAGGGCCTGGGGAGATACCGCGAAGAAGCAGACTCAAGGCTGGATGTGCTGGGCAGGTGACTGGGGGTGTGTGTTGGGGGGGCTAAAATGTGCCTGGACCGCCCGTCGGAGGGGAAGGATGAGTGCAGTTGTGTTCACACTAAGTCAACAAGGGGGACGGTTGCTTGTGAACCTCAAGGCCCTCAGTGCGGAACCAGGAGCAAGCACCTTCCAGGCTTGCGCTGTCCAGAGCAGCACGCAGAGGCACGCTGCTCTGCTGGGGACTCCCTGGCTTTATTTTCAGAGGACACTGGGATACAAGAAAAGGGGTTTTCAGACGAAACATTCGGTGGGGAATTTCTTTGACCTGTGAGCTTAAAAAAAAAAATTCTCTTGAGTTGACCTTGAATACCAAGGGATGCAGAAAACTATGAATTCTTCCTGGAGAATGCTCAGGAAAGCTCAACTGAAAGGAAAAACTGAGGTGGCAAAGCGGGAAGATTTTATAATAACTAATCGAAAACTGACAGGTAAAGGTTTTTAAGAAGAGGGAGCCATGAAGCTAATTAGCCCGGAGAAGAAGTGATTCTGAGGGCAGAAAAATACATGTGAATAAAATGTAAGCGACCAGCTGACTTGGGCAGAGGAGAGGGACAAGCCTGGGGGGATGTGGCACAAGGACTGAGGAGGGGAGGAACGTGGGGGGCTGTTGACAGACGCGGGAGAGGACAGAAGAAAGAGCGAGGTCTGGGAATCAGCGGGGCGCAGGCTGAGGCGGCGGTGGGGACTGGATGGGGAGCTGAGCTGGGTGCGCGGCTGCGGCGGTGTCGTGGGCGAGGGGCAGGAGAAATCTGGGCGGAGCAGGTGCGGAGGCAGCCTCGGAGGAGGCCTGGTCCTGCCAGCTCCCGCCCAGCCCTTGGCGCGGAGTGGATGCCCCCTGCAGCGGAGGATGCGCCCTGGCCGTGCGGGAAGACCGTAGACGAAGCCGCGGGGACAGCGACCGGCGCGGCGGTGGCCAGGCCCGGGG
>NW_004567127.1:2208367-2245947 GCF_000260355.1 Condylura cristata | reverse complement strand
CCCGGACCGGGCACCGGCAGGGGTCGGTGCCTGGTGACAGTAGCTTGGATGGGGCCGAGGTGATGGGCGGCGGCGGGCCGGCAGGTGTTGGGGTGGGGGTCGGAAATAAAGGTGTGGCGGTTGATCTGTGTTCGAGTTTGGGAAACCGGTCCTCGTCCCCAGGTCTTTGCTTGATGAGATCTAGGGGACCGTGGCTGGCTGGAGAGGAGGTTTTAGGCCACGCCCGGCGGCTGAATCAAAGGAAGACGAGCACATGATTAGGAAGGCCGCGCCAGGGTGGAAGCATCTGGGCCAGTCAGAGAAGATGGAGAGCAGGGAACGTGCTTGGTGTGTTGGAAAGAGGACGAGCTTCTTCTCCTCGCTCTGCTATTTGGGATCTTAGATACCGGCAGCAGGCTGCGGCGGGGTGAGTTTAATTCCTAGTCTGTCTCTTCCCCTGAAGAGCGGGAACCCTGATGACTGATGCCCCAGCTCCACCCAAACCTCCCCCTTCCTTTGCTTGGAAGACTAGACACTTGAGCCCAAATTTTCCTCATGGAGCATCAGGGTAAAAAATCTGCCGTGCATTCGATTTTTTTTTTTTTTTGAAGAAGAAGAAACAGATTGTGCTGCTGTCTTTTTTACAAACATGCACGTCCTTGCCTCGCCTTTGTAGTTTATTCTTTTAAGGGAAGCCGGGACTTCTAAGTCAAAGGACACGACAGTGTTGGTTGGCACGATGTCTTCAAGGCTCCTCTTGCTAACCCATGCGCTGGACTTCCGTTCGTTTTCGGACAGAATCATGTTCTTCGTTTGTCTGCGCCACATGCATTCATCCCTTCATGGACATTTGGGTTGTTCCCACCTTTTGGCCTGCAGCTGTTAGGAACTTTGGTGATGTACACATAGCAGTCGCATCCTGCCCACTCCTGGGAATATCCGCATCAGTGACATGCCGAGTATATGGCGGCTCTGTGTTTCCGGGGGAACGGCCAGATTATTTCCATCCTGTGTTCCCACCCAAGAAGTGCTGGGTTCCGATTTCTCCACAGTCTAACCAGTGCTTTCTATTTTCTGGGTTTTTGTTGGTTTGTTTTCTAAATAATAGTCATCCTCCTGGGGCTGAAGTGGAACCTCATTGTGTTTCTCATTTGCATTTCCCGAGTGATTAGTGATGTAGCCATACTTTTAAAAGTCTCAGTTATCATTTTTAGGACTAGTTTTGTTTAGTAGTCAGTCACTAGTTTAACATTAGCTTTCCAACTGGTAGCATTTTCCTCTGCCTCACAGACTGTCTTTAAGTTTAAATTTTTTATTTATTGTTGTATAGGCCAGAGATACAGGGAGTGAGAAGATTCATCAGCGACAGAGTGGGGAGCAGAAAGGGTGAACTTTTACTGAAATCCATTGATGGGGGGAGCAGCCGGGAGACAGGAGGGGTCTGTGGTGCCATATGGGTCAGTTCCCTGGCTGGGGATCAAACTCAGGCAGCACTGTGATAGTGCTGAGACTCAACCCCAGGCCACCAGGGAGGCCCCCAACATTTCTTATGTTTATTGTACAGATATACTGGTGGGCAATTCTTTCAGCTTTTGTATGTCTGAGAAAGTCTTATTTCAGCTTTTATGTTTGAAAAGTATTTTTGCTGGTGTCTTGACTGACTACACATGTAGAACCTTCTGTTAAAAAATTATTAAGATTGGGCCCTCCCAATCTTGGCGTAGTGGGTTAAAGCGTAGGACGGCAAAACTGGCTGCGGCCACTTCCACTTCAGTGCAAGCTGGATCCCCTCCAGGGAGGTGGCCCACATGACGCAGCAGACCTCTCCTGTCTCACCCGCTGCAGCCCTCAGCAGTGTACTTCAGTCAGTCTGCCTGTGCTGCTCCCTGCTCTGTCTCTGGGGTGTCCTCTCACCACCCCTGTACCTCTGACCTGTGCCCCAGTTCTGTATGCATAAATAAATTATAAAAATATTTTAAAAATTATTAAGATTTTGCAGTCCTAGGGAGCATCCTCCTTCTACCTGTGACTCCAGGTTGCACACACAAGTGGTCTCTGCTAGTTACAGAATTACAGGTAACTTCTCTTTTCTTTTTTAAAGATTTATTTATGCATACAGAGCTGGGGTACAGGCTAGAGGTGCAGGGGTGGTGAGAGGATTCACCAGAGACAGAGTGGGGAGTAGAACAGGCAGATTGACGAAGTCCACTGTGGAGGGGAGCAGCGGGGGACAGGAGAAGTCTGCTGCGCCCTGTGGGTCAGCTCTGGGCCCAGGATGGAACTTGCACTGAAGTGGCTGCAGCCAGCCTGCAGTGCTGTGCCCCCAGGAGGGCCTTCTTTTTTCTTCTAAGAGTGCTTTAAAGATGTTGTTCTGCTGGTTTTTAGCTTGCAATGTTCCTGATAAACCTCATCTCTTTCCTATCTTTCTTATCTTACTTTGTCTAGAAAGTAATGGGTCCTTTTTTCTCCTGGTTGCTTTAAAATTTCTTGCTACTATTCTTAAGCAATTTATATATAATATGCGTGGTGCTGTTAGTTTTATATTTATTATACTTTGGGCATATTGAGTTTAAATGTTTATAGTGTTCACTAAAATAGGACAATTTTCAGCCTCATTTTTTGGGGGTCATCTAATTCTCTATTAGGAACTCATATACATATATATGTGTGTGTGTATGTGTCACTTGATTATGTATATGTTTTATGTATAAATAAGTCACTTGAATTTTCCACACATATCACTGAGGCTTTGTTCATTTCTTTTCAGGCTTTCTCTTCTTTATCATGGATCGTTATTGCTACATCTTCAAGCTCACTAAGCTTTTCTTCTGTCATGTCCAGTATGTTATTAGTCTAATTCAGTGTATTTTTTCATCTCAGATACTGTTTCTTCACCTTTCAAAGTTTGATTTATGTCTTTTTAAAATGACTCCCATGTACTTTACTTAACTTGATCAATCTTTGTGTCTTTGACAAATGGAATGTTACAGTAAAATATTCTCATTCTAACATCTATCAATGATATACGGTTCCTAGTATGACTCCAATCTGTGGTTTGCTTACTGGTTTTGTCTTTTTCTTGACCTTTTACTTGGTTTCTCTATACTCCACATATAAGTAAGACCATCTGATATTTGTCATTTTTCATTTGACTTATTTTGTCTGGCATCATCCCTTCTATCTTCACCCATGTTGCTACAAATGACATGAGCTTATCTTTTTTTATTGTTGAATAGTATTTTGTTTTGTAGATATGCCACAACTTTTTGATCCATTTGTCTATTTTGGGTCATTTGGGTTGTTTCTATATCTTGGTGATTATGAATAGTGCTACAATAAACTTAGGAGTTCAGGTTTCCTTTTGAATTAGTGTTTTTGTGTCCTTTGGGTAGATTCCTACAAGTGGAATTCATGGGTCCTATGATAGATCCACTGTAGTGATCTGAGGAACCTCCACACAGCTTTCCACAGTAGAGGGAGCAGTTTACATTCGTGCCAGTTGGGTAAGAGGGTTCCTTTATCTCCATGTCCTTGCCAGCATTTGTTGTTTCCTAGTGTATGTGCGTGCGTGCGTGTGTGTGTGTGTGTGTGTGTGTGTGTGTTTATCATGGGCCACACTTACTGGTGTGAAGTGGTATCTCATTGTGATTTTGATTTGCATTTCCCTGATAGTGATGTTGAACTTTTTTCCATATGCCTGTTGGACATTTGTATTTCTTCTTTGAATAATTTTGAACAGATATTTGAACAGTTTTTGGTTGTATTTGCCTAGGGTTAGTAGTAAGAACTGTTTACATTTCTTAAACATATATCAGTTTATATTAAAATAAAGAATATCTTTGAGATGACAAGCTATCAGACCAGGGGTTATTGCAGACTTTTTTTTTTAATGATGGGGACATTTATTCCTTTTTTTGGGGGGAAAGCGGCGTTACATTTGGGGGGGGACAGCAGTCTTACATTTCTTCTTGACACTTTTTTCATTAACAAATTATTCAAGTCTGTGAGAAATTCAGTGAAGTCACCCTGCCTTCTCTTAGCTAGAGATCACAGGGCAACCCAGTTCTCTCCACGAGCATCTCATCTTGAGTGGGTAGCACAAGAGTGGAAGAAGTGGTTAAGATAATTAGAAGCTGATTTTCTGCTAAGGTCACAGGGAAAATCATGTGGGTTTTGAAGCAAAAGAGAGTAATATGGTCTGGAAAATCTTTTCTAAAAAACCCTCACTTTGCAGTCATAGAAGAGACTTTCGGAAGCCATGTGTTGTTGCAGTAAGTGGTACAGATATGAAAACAGGAAATTTACATTGTGGTACTGAGGCTGGTAAGAATTAAGGCAATCCCAAAGATATTTTGGAAGTGGAAACAGTAGGATTTGCTGGTGTATTGGTTTGTGTTTAGATTTGGAAGTAGAAACAGTAGGATTTGCTGTTGTATTGGTTGGGGTTAAAAAGGGGATATTTCTAACTTTTTTAAAAAGAATAAATCAAACCTAAAATTATTTTTAAAAGGCTTTAAACAACAAAAAAAATTTAAAAGATTTATTTATTTATTCATACAGAACTGGGGTACAAGCTGGAGGTGCAGGGACCGTGAGAGGCTTCACCAGAACCAGAGTGGGGAGCAGAACAAGCAGACCGACAAAGTGCACTGCTGAGGGAGCAGTGGGCAGGTCAGGGGAGGTCTGCCACGCCATGTGGGTCACCTCCGGGGCTGGGGTTCGAACTTGCACTGAAGCCGTTGCAGCTAGCTTGCAGTGCTGCATCCTACCCCATTGCACCACCAGGGAGGGCCCTAATCAAAAAAAAATTATGTTAGTTAAAAGAAAAAAGGACTTGGATGGAGCTGGAAAAGATCATGCTTAGTGAGATAAGCCAGAAAGAGAAAGAAAAATACCAGATGTTTTCGCTCATAACAGGAGTATAATGGACCAGGTGAGAAAATAATAAGAGACATTTTTTGGAGGTGGAGTGGGGAATGGGATCAAAAATTGGTGGGGGAGGGAAGTGCCTGGGATTATGGTGATGGTACACGGGTGACTCGGTGATGGGAAACCCGCGGGATTACAATTGAGATGAAAAAAAAGTACAAAATGATGTAAAAATAAACTATTATATTATAAAAAAAGAAGAAGAAAGGAATCTCCTCTATAGCCCCAATATTTAGTTCAGGTTAAATAATTTGACAGTCACGCAATTATGACGTAGTAAAAGTGACAGTTAACTGACTGCCAAATTTCTGGTTCTTGTGTGCTCATCTAAGTATTGTGCCTCTATTGCATCATTGTGTTGTTGTCTATTATATGTTGTAGTGTTATATATATCCCACAGTGTATGCTTCATTAAGGTTTTCTTTCAATGATCCTAGGTTTATTTTTCCTTAAAAAAAAAAACACAACAAATAAAACAACCACAAAAAGTGATAGAACTTTGGCAAACTGATTTGGTTTCCAGATTAGCATGAATCTGAAATGTCATCTATTTTAAAATAATAAGTTGCATTGTTAAAATCCGACCATATGAGGATCTGCTTTCTAATTCACATGGCAAAACGCCTGAAGGTCAGCTCAGAGAAATGAGAGACCTTTTAAAACAAACGAAATATACCTGGACATGACCAAGAATCTATCAAAGAAAAAAAAAAGAGAGAGAGAGAGAGAGATCCATATCTGGGTTAATAAAAATGGGTGAACTTCTCATTTCAAAGGGGAATCTGGGACACTGTTCAAACAACAGAGTAAAAAGCAAGCTGGCTCTCTGCCCAGAACAATAGGCTTCTGCATTCTGAGGATGTGGGGCTTTTGTCCACTGTGTGTGTGCTGGTGTTCACCACGTCTAACCATACAACACTGGCTCAGAGAAAGTGGAACCAATAAAAGAAATGTTAACTCGAGCAAGTAACCTTAGTGTACAAACAGAAACAACATCTTTCTTAGTATCTTTTTAGTCTCCGTAGTATCCTAATCTGCCCCATCTTTTTGCCTCATTGCTATATAAACCTTGACTTTGGAATATCTAACTAAAACATACAGGATTATTATAATCTCAACCAGAAAAGATTTTCAGGCTCCTGTTTTCTGAAAGAAAACAAAATTCATGGTGGTAATTAAAGGTACATTCCAGAGAGCAATTGCTAAAGCAGTATATTCTACAGAATGGTCTTAGTAACTTTTCACTCTACTTTCACCATAAATTTGGGTTTCTAGTGTGCAGTTTTTAAGAAATGCTCTGAATTCTATGTACTTCTTTAATGTAAAGTGAATATTAGCAGCTTTGTGGGTGGGAGGGCTGATTTCTCACCTGATAGCAAGGTGAGGGAAGATAACTGGAGTCTGTGTAACTGTTACCTATTGTTGCATAAAAAACTACCATAAAACTTGATTTTATGTGTCAACTTGACTAGACTACAGGCTGCCCAAATGTTTAGCTAAACAATATTTCTGAGTCTGTAAAGGTATTTTCAGATGAGATTAGCATTTGAAACAGGTTGATTGAGTAAAGCGAATGAATAATTGCCTTCCCCACTGTCCCTCACGAAGGATAGGGGGTAAAATTGTCACAAGCCGCCTGAGACTGGACATGAGGATGGTGCTGAGAGGGTGGATGTAGGAGGAGAGGCAGGGACATAGCCAGAGTGCCCACCGGCAGGAACCACACAAGCCACCTGGAGGCGAAAGCAAAATGTGCTGCTTCTAGAAGGCCTGGCAGGTGGCACAGATGTGTGGGTGCGCCAAGGCTTCCCCAGGGCGGTAGTAGTGACTGTGAGTACTCGTGTGCCAAGCAGTGTGCTGGGAGGCCGGCTCTGTGATTTCGGCTCTGCCAGCAGGGGGCGCCTGTAGATGGTTTTCACTTAAAAAATCAAGTTTGGCCCTCCTCCCTGGTGGCGGAGCCGGTTAAGCACTGCACTAAGAAGCTAAAGCCACTTCCGCAGGAGTTCGATCCCCGCCTGCCCCGGAGGTGCCCACATGGCGTGGCAGACCTCTCCTGACCGCCCGCTGCTCCCCTCAGCAGTGTACTTCGTCGATCTGCCTGTTCTGCTTCCCACTCTGTCCCTGGTGAATCTTCTCACCCTCCGCATCTCTGGCCTGTACCCCAGTTCTGTATGAATAAATACATAAATCTTTAAAAAAAAAAATCAGGTTTGGTGCCTGTGGACTAGCGGCGCTTAACGAAGGGGAGAATCTAACTGGGTGAAGTTTGCTGTGGGGCTGTGTGGGGCAGAGCGCCGCTGCTCTTCTATTCTAGAGCCCTTGCAGCCCGTGCTACAGGAAGATATGGTTTTTGAGTTGAATGGGCAGGTTGCCTAAAAGTGACAGTTGGGGCTCAGAGTTTCCTTCAAAGGGCAGGCCCTCGACACTGTGCATTCTATATACATATGCAGCAACGAGTGAGGTCAGTTGTTCTTTTCCACTCCTCCCACTGCCTCCCCTTCCCATCCTAGTCTAACATCTTCCGGAAGCCCAGGTTCCCTTTGAAAATCTTTAGGAAGGAAGCTGGAAGGCTGGCCTTGGCGCAGATGGTCACTTTGGCCTCCAGGTGTCGCCGTGGGGCCCCCGGAGCTGGACGCTCCAATGCACTGACAGCTGAAGCCAGGAGGGGCGGCAGGTCAGCACCAGAAGCAATGCAGCTACCCTTCTGGCTCTTATCACCTCGGGGATGAGCAGCCAGGGTCCCACCCCGAGGGAAGCAAGTAGGGCACCCCCGCTGAGGGCCATGCGAACGCTGCATGAATCCTGCCTTAATTCAAAATGTTTGCTATTTTGTTCATCATGGATAATTTACACATTGTTTTTTTTTTTTACATAGTTATTAAAATATTATTTATCCTGATTACTGTGGTTTTCGCACCCCTTAAACTGCACTGCAGGTGAGTGCCTTACTCCTCTCCACTCAGGTCTAGCACTGGGGATCTTCCCTGTGAATCGAACATTTGAAGCAGTCCAGCAGTTCCAGGACCTGTGGCCCTCGATCTCATCAGAACATCCCCATGCCGGCAAGGAGTGTGATAATTCTTTTCCCTATTCCTCAGCCAGCGACTTAGAGTCAGCTAGTATTCCTGTTCCCGTTACTATATTGTAAACTTAGCCCCCAGGAGAGAGTTTTCTCTAATGAAGAGTCTTAGTTGAATCACAGTGATCCTGTTGGGTCCGCTTGTTCTTTTGCTGAACTGTTACAGCCTCTATCTATATTCACTTAAACTTTGAGGGATAAAGGATTGTAGAGTTATGCTCATTTTTTTGGCCTAGGACGATCACATATTTGTAGAACTCAACCACTGTTATGAGGCTATGATATGCTAACGTAAAAATTAGAACCAAAGTGGTTACACAAATGCAAGGTTTTTCTCATTAAGCTTTTGATTGTGTGAGCCTTTCTGGACTGTACCTCACCATTTCTGGATCCTTGCCAGCTTGAAGAAAGGACAAAACAACTATTCTAAATTGCCAAGAAATTGACTTCCAGTAGTTCTAGGTGGAGAAAGCATTGGTCTTCATTATATATGTTGCCTTTGCCTTGAGGAGGGTTATTGTGATAAACCCTCCTGGTTGTGAGGACAATTTGAGTCAAGTACTTACCAGGGGTAGCTCCTAATTTTAAGTATCCCAAGGCAAATAATTTGGATTCTGTTTAATTGCATCAAAAGCTGACCTATGTGGTATATGCTTTTACATAATCACAATAACATGTTTGTTTTCATTATTCTTAGGAGACATTCACTGAAGTATTTAGGGGTACAGTAGCTGCAGCTTTTCCAGTGGTTCAGCAGTACTTGTGTGTGTGTAGAGACAAAAAAAACAAATATGGCAAATAATAGTCATTCAACGAAGGATTCATAAAGCTTTATTGTATTGTTTGTGAGGGTTTAAGTCAGTGGTGTGGAATAGGGAAAAGAATTATTGTACCCCCTTGCCGGCTTGGGGAGGTTCTGAGGAGACTGAGGGCCACAGGTCCTGGAACTGCTGGATTGGTTCAACTGGTTCAAATGTTTGATTCACCTGTGAGGATCCCCAGGGCTGGACCTAAATGGAGAGTAAGGCACTCACCTGCAGTACAAAATTTAAAACCTCAGTAGTCAGGATAAATAATATTTTAATGCAACGTGTTAAAGGATTCATAGAACTTCATTGTACTATTTGTGAGACTTTTCCATATGCACAAATTAATTTTTTTCAAAATCAAAAGTTTTAGAAATAAGTGTTTTATGTATGCCTGTGTGCCCATCTCCCCAAGTGTTCAAACTGTAGAGGAGACAGAACACCAGGGCTGCTCAGTATCTGTCAGAATCTTAAATCCATCTTGGAGGATGGAGACAAGCCAGTAGATGGTGGATGCAAGAGACAAAGAAGGACTGTGGCTGTGCGGCTGCCTGTCCATAGCAGCGTGTTTGCTAACTGAGGGACCGATTCTAGCGCTAAACCGGGACCGTGCACTGGAGTAACTCTGCCCGGCAGGGTTTTTTGAGCTGTCCAGAGAGCCTGACACAACCTCGGACTGAGGTGCCTGCCCCGTCCTGGCAAGTGACTCGGGTTTTAGCGCTGGTGCCACTGTCACCAAGATCTTGAAAGCCACTTGTGAATGTCTTCCAGTGTCATCTGTTTCCAAAACTTATTTATTAACCCTCACATGAGTCCGTTCAATTTTAAAGATCTGTTATCTGTGTTCAAAGCAAGGAGAATTATCCAGGCACTTACACAAGTCTTTTCTTGCTATTCTCAGACATCCACATGCCGCCTTGTTTGCACAATCCCCGCCCCCAACGTCAGATACTCATAAATAGTGGGTGTGGGTGTTGAAAGGAGAAGGGGGGTTGGAGGAGTAAATTACCACCAGCTGTCTGTGACTTGCTCATCATTTCTCTCCTTGAGGTTTTTGTTAGAGCTGACAGACAAGACTAGCTGGTGAAGGAGAGGGTCTGAGAAAGTGCTTGCGCCTCACACACACTCCTGAAGATGGGGAGGAGGCTGGGAGGCAGAGGGAGGAACACAAGATGGAGGAACCATCTGCCCCTTTGTCCCTCTAAGTGAGGGCCCCAGCTCAGTCCACCTCCTGACCAGAGCCTTGGTCTCCTGTGATAAAACAGAACCGAGAAATGGAAAGTCTGGGTCACTGGCCCAACCCTAGAGAACAGTTTGGAGCCAGGCTGAAATTAAAAAATGTGACTTGTCTACAGGGTTGGAATCCTGCCTGTCTGCAAACATAACTCAAAAAATTGGCTATGGTTTATCAAATATTTAAAATGTGCTGGGCGATGAATTAAACCCTTTTATGGATTATTTCCTCTCATTTGCACAACTTCCCCATTAGGTAGTTATCATTAACCTCATTTTACAAATGAGGAAACTAGAGTTAAATGAGTCAGGATCACAGGGTTGGAAGTGAACAGAGTAGGGATTTGAACCCAAGTCTCCCTGACTCAAGAGCCAGTCATCTTAACTGTGTACCCTGCATTGTGTCTGCATAACATGGTTACAGGGCAGGCAGAGGGAACCCCAGCAGCCCTCCACCCGCCTGCTCTAAATAGGTTCCGCTATCTGCCACATAAAGGTAAAACATATTCAAATGCATAAGACCTTCAGTAGAAAATAACTGTAATACAATTGGTGTGCAATAAAGAAAAGAGAAGACGAATACAGTTAGAAGCTTCCCCATGAAGCACCACAGTTGCCCATCCTGCTGTGGGTAAATGCCCAGCCAAGCAGGGTTGGCCCAAAAGCATGCAACAGCTCTAAGGCACCTTCTGGTGGGGCCCCTCGGGCAGGGGCAGAGGGCAAGTCTGGAGGGCTTTTGATCCCTCCAAGGTCAAAGCCCATCTGTGACCCTACCTACGGGCTTCTCAACCCACGTCTTTGTCTCTTTTAAGTGTCCCTTTCCTCCCCTCCAAGGCTGAGAAGCAATCACAGCTTCTTCACATGTCTCTGCTCCGTGTCCCCCACCTCCCATCCTCTTCCTGACCCCTTCCTTTCTTGCTGCTCAGCTGCACCCTTCCTTGGGTGGGGCAGGGATCATGGAATCTTGCCTTCCTGTGGGTATCACACGCTCACAGCATCAGCTCCACTGCACATCTCTCCCAAGTAAATGGGGCGACTTTGTGCTGCTCAGGCAAGTTACCAAGACCAGCCCAGATTCAACCACGGAGAATTAGACCCTCCTCTCAAGAGGAGAAGTAGCCAAGACCTTTCAGCCATCTTCAGTCCACCACATTCCTCCTCCTCCTTATTTGTTTGTTTACATTCCTCCACCCTAAAGTAGCTACAAGCATTACTGAGTGTAGAACAACGCACTCATGCCCTCCAAACTCCCAGAAGCTTCACAGTATTCGCTGTGTTGGTTAAGTCCAGATTCTCACCCCTAAGTCTAGTTCAGGTGAAGATGATGCTCCTTGAGTAATGGTCGCCTTGACCTCATCTCTGGTCCTTGATTCCATTCTTGGAGTCATGCTTGTATTTTAAGAAATGGGCCTTGTCTGCTGTTGGTAACTCTCAGCTGCTCCCTCCAAGGACAGGTTGAGACTTCAGAGTCATCTTTTCACTTTCTTTCTCAATCCCCTTTGGTCCATGCTGGCTACAATTCACTGAAAAATGTTGAAAGCACCTTTTGTGCTACTTTATGATCACGACCTCTAGACAAGGGTCACACCCACATTTCATTCTGAAACAAACCCTCCGCTGCATTGAAATGCGTCGGAGATTGCTGTGGGATAGCCACCCCTTAAAATTCTCAAACTCTTTCAGCCTAGTAGAAAGACACACCTGTAAGAGTCTTAGAGGCATTTTTGTTTAACTGGAAAGGGATAGGAGGCACTACCTTAGATCTTTTTGAGTTCTTCCTCATGAGTCTCATTTGATTTTTATCCTGAAGCTACTACCCCTTCTAAAAACCTTTGTTATATGGAGAGACTGAGGAGGAGAAACAGTTTGATTTTTTCCCCACCTACCAAGTGCTGACTTTCTATTTCTTCTGAATTCTGCTTAAAAACTGGCTTTTTTTTAGCCTATCTTTTTCTGTTTCATATGTGGTTAAAAGGAACCTGGGAGTACTTTTGAAATTCTGCCTTAAAGTTTCCTTTGCCAGACCCACCCATTCATTAGGTAAACTTTCTATTTCCCACATTCCTACTGTAAATTGTTTTGCTCGGTTTCTGCTACTATGTAACACCAATAATTTTAGCTCCCAATAATATTTTATTTACTGTCCTTCATTCTCTCCTGAAGTTTTTTCAGGGTCCTTTCTGCTTTCACTAACATTCTTCTTGAGGTCTTCCCAGATTCTGCTGTATTCAGGCCTTAAAGTCACTGCCACTTATTTTAGGTCTTTAATATAGAAATACCCCACTTACAGTCACCAAATCTTGTATGTTGTTACTTAGTATTCTAGTCAAAAAATTATTTTTTTTAAGAGTTATTTATTTATGCACACAAGAACTGGGGTATAGGCCAGAGGTATGAGGAGTGAGAGGATTCACTAGAGACAGACTGGGGAGCAGAACAGGCGGATGCACTGAAACACACTGCTGTGTGAGGGGAGCAGCTGGTGAGACAGGAGAGGTCTGCCGCGCCATGTGGGTCACATCCTGGCCGGGGAGCAAACTCACACTGCCTTGGCTGTGGACAGCCTGTGGACTGTGCTGCACTTGAACCCATTGTGCCATCAGGGAGGGCCCTGCTCAAAAATGTATAGCTTAATACACAAACCCATGTTATTTTACCTCCTGATATTGGGGATCAGTGATTCTAGCATGATTCAGCAGGGCCACTCTTCATATAGCTCTGCTGGTGTTCCTTGGTCAGGTTCAGTTGACGGCTAGACTGATCTGGAAGGTCCAGGATCACTTTGCTCAGATGCCTGGTGCTAACTGCTGGGTGGTGGGCTCAGCAAGTCCCTCACTTCTCCTTGCTGTCTTTAGGCCTCCCTACAGGGTTTCTCTGATGTGGGTGCTCCTTAACTGGCGTTTTAGGGCTTCAAAAGCAAGGATTCTTGGAGTCTTTCATCGAAGATGCAAGGCTTTTTATTGACTCAGGCTTGGCATTCCCAGGACCTCTTACTGTGCATTCTACCCATCAGCCTCTAAGGCCAACCCAATTAAAGGAGAATTAAATTTCATCCCTCCATGGGAGAAGATGGAAAAATCTGTGGCCATCTTCGCTCTCTACAATGGAGTGTCTTCTACCATTAATTGTAGGATGACTACTCTCTGTTTATAGAGGGAAGTTTGTTAAACCCAAGGTTAGAGAGGAGGACATAGAGCATTGAAAAGCAAAGGAGATGATTGCTAACCAACCACCTCAGCTAGATCAACTGCACCAGCCAGTGAAGTGACCATTATATGGACACACTGTCCCCATCTATGCTCAGTGATACCAGGTCTCAGAGTTCGGGCAGCAGTGTCAAAGTGAGTGGCCAGGCAGGGTATCCTGTCCAGGCTACATAAGGTAAAGTAGAAAGTCCTACTCTAACATCTCCGTGTCCTAAGAAGTTATCCTAGGGAAACAATTAAAAAGAGTAAACTAATAAAGGCAGAAGAATGTCGTTAAGCATTGCTTATCATTCTAGTAGGAATAGCAGAGCTATATGGTAATAAATCTTTACTAGGTAAATTATGGTTTTATTGCTATGAATTATTATGCAATCTTTAGAATAATAAATATGAATGCCCTCTGACAACATGGACAAAAATCTAAAAATTAATTAAAAAAGAACTAAGCTCCTACATCATTGCATTAGCTGGAACTAAATAGATCAATAACAGGTATAAAGATACAGATAATGACTAGAGGGAATATGGAGAAACTAATAATAGAGCTGAAGGAGTGAATATGAGTTAATATTTTTTTGAACTATGACAAAATATTTATGCCTCTGACAATAAATGTAATTTTAAAAACAGCAAAGGAATTTCTCATCTCTAGAATATATGCTCACATCTGAAGGAGAGTCAAAGATTTTTAAAAGGCTGGGGAGAGCTCACAAACTTTTAAAATGATTTAGTTATAGGATGGGCAGTTTACTTCTTGTATACTTTTTTGTTTTTCAACTGTGTTGTGATGATTGTATCATGAACTTCATAAAAAGGCTATTTAGGAGTAAGGAGGACATGTTCTGCCTCACTGCTGAGGCCCTACAGCGGGATGCATCAGTGCTGTCATTACTTGAATGGAGTGCTCGTCTGGCTAGACAGAGTTCCTCTCCAAACTCAGTAGCCCGTAATTTGATTTCAGACAAAACTAAATACAGCACCAAGTTTGGTACAGGAGGTGAAAATCTGACTCTCCTGACCTTTTTTTTTTGTTGTTGTTGTTAACATTCCCCCCTTCTGTAGCTGCAGGAGGCTCTTTTCAATGGTGACTTCCGAAGCTAGTCTCAAGTCAGACCAGACCTTAAAGAGCTTCCTGGGAACGTCTACGCTCAGGAGCAGTGCGGTTTTAGGCCCAGCTGGTGTTGAAGTTGGTTCTGGGTGAGAGGCCGTCTAAATACTTCCTACGAACTCTCAAATGTTCTGAAGTTAGCTAACCTCCTCCCCTACCCCTCTTCTGAACTGATAATTAGGGGAACTCATCCAGGAGATGGGAAGTAGGGTGATAGTTAGTCCCAAGAATCTGGCTCCATCCAGTCTCCCCAGTACCCAGTTATGCCAGGACCCTCCCTGAATTAAATTCCTAGAATCCCTGAGAAAATAAGTTCCTTCTAGGGAGGCCTTGCTGATCTTGTCCAGGAATCTAGGGAAATGTCTCCGGGCCACTGTGCCCAGAAGCAGCTGGGGTCAGAGCCGCACAGAGGCTCTGCCTCTTTACACCTCAGAGTTACCAGCTGTAACGCAGATGTACCTGAGTCCGCACTGCCACGTGTGGGCACTGTAAAGCTCTCTGCAAATTAAAAAGGTCAGTGAGGACGCTAATAATAACTGATTGTGTCACTTAATAAACGGTTTTATTTTAGCGCAAAAGAGGAGCTTGGGTGCTGTGCGCGCTATAATTATAGCACACCTGATTTGTTTAAGGCTTGTTACCTAACTAGCTGGGACAGGGGCTCGGGCAGGGTCATCTCAAAGGTCCTTTTGGGTGAGCTTACAACATATATGAGGGGCCTGATGGCCCCTATCTTGAAGATTTCCTAGCGCTCTGAGAGGTTTGGGAATCTTCTAGGCTCTCAAAGTTAGGGGCGGAGTCCAGCGGCCTCTGGGCTCAGAAGCGGAAATCCATGGAGCTAGAATTCCATAAAATCAGGGTCATATGAGACAGAGGGGCTAGTAGGGGTCACCGTTTTGTTCCGACGCTTCCTTTCCCCAGGGGGACTCCTGCCTCGGGATTAACGAGAGGGACAGGTCAGATCTCTAGGAAGCCGGGTCAGTCCTCTGACCCACGACAATGCGCGTGTGCCTTCAGCCAGGCTGGCTCTCAACCCTGCACCCCAGCCGTGGCTCCAGGTCACCCTGCAAGGAATGCCTCAGGCACGCGCGGGAAGCCCCCTCCCCAGTTCTACCCCCACCCACCCCACCCCATGGGCTGGGTTTGTGCCAAGCGTCATGGTGCGATGTGCGAGGGGTAGAGGGGTTGGCACGGCATCCGCTAGGATCCCCGCCCCGCTGCCCACATCACCCGGTCGTGAGGACGCGAGGGTGTGTCCAGGGGCGGGAGCACCGGCTGCGGGCCCCACCTCCCCTCGCGGTTGACAGCTCAGCTGGTACCGAGCGACTCGTGCCAGCCAGTCGCGTCTCAGCCGAGCGTGCGCCTCGCCGCGGCCTCTGCCCAGCTCGCCAGCCGGCGCAGCTCCGCGCCTCTCCCGCCCGGCCGCCGAGAACAGTCCCTCCCTTGTGTCCGTCTGCCGCGAGCCGAAGCTCGGCCACGTCAAAGCGGTGTCTAAAAAGGCTGGGAGCAGACGTCCCTCTGCCAGCCCAGGAGGAGGGAGCTGGGGAGGAAAGGGCGGCCACCCCTGCGCTGGAGGCTCGCGGGCAGAGCTGCCCCTTCTCCCGAGCCGCCGCCACTCCCGGGTGAGGCGCCCCGTGAGCTAGGAGAGCGCCGGCAACCGAGCCGATGTGGATGAGGTAGGTGAGCTGTGCGCCTTGCCGCCCTCGGAAGGGCTTCCTCCCGGCCCCTGCCCGAAGCTAAGGAAGAGGGACCGCGCCGGCCGCTAGGGCTCTTTGACAGCGCCCCTTCGATTGTCTCCCCCTAATTCCAGCCCACTTGCTGGTCCTCCTGCACGTGCTCTGGTCTCTGGCGGTGTCCTGGTCCCATGAATTTTCCTATCACTAGGTCCTGATGCTAAAAAAAAAGCACTCAGTGAAGCTGCCTGGAAGTTTGGGCAGAAATGTTTCTCTGTGTTCTTGGGACTCTTCTCCAGATGAGAGGGCGTCCCAGAGGTCTTTTTTTTTTTTTTTTTTTTTTAAGAGAGAGAAAACTTTGATTGCAGGGACCTTGATAAATATCACATTCCTCCTCACCCTGCCTCATTTCTGCCTCAATCCCCCTCTCTCCCCCCCCCACCCCCAGGCAAAGGAGGAGTGCAGGGAGCCCAGGAGTGCTCACCCAGAGTCCCCAGGTAGGGGACTTTGGGAGACAAAAGAAGAGACCAGGGTGTCCTCATTGCTCTGGCTAGGTGGAGACTTGTAAGTTAAATTTGGGAGATGCCTTCACTTGTTCTCCCCAATAGACTTGCAAATGAGCTCACTTGGTAAGAGATGATGTATTGAGAGAAGACTTGTTTTACGTGGGCTGTGGGCAGGAGCGGCCTGTATTCCAGGAGTGTTTCCATAGCAGTTACTCCTCCAGACCCAGGATTTAACTTTGGAGAGCTGGAGCGAGGCCAGATGACTGTTCTGATTCCTAAGAAAGGGCAGGCTGTGAAAATGGAGGAGGTAAATTTGGGGCTTCACAGTGCTTGTGAAAAAGCCTTGGGGTGGGGGGTGCGGTTAGCGGATTGTTCCCTAGGAGCGAGCTGTGGGCTGTGGAATTTTAAGGGAAGCACAAGGGGTTCTGGTAGGAGTAGACCCAGGTCACCAGGAGAGTGTTGGTGCCTCCCCACAGGGCTGGGTCTGCTCTGGGCACTCCCAGCCAGAAGGAGAACAAGGGAGGGGAGAGGACTGAGAACACCCATTCAGGAGTCACCCCCCAAGACTCGTGGCTCTTTACTCTGGCGAAGGGAAGACTTGGTGTGGGTGGATATATCTGAGCTGCTGGTGGAACGGTGTTTACTTGTTTGTTATCACGTCTGGGCCCCTTCCCACGATGGAGCATTGATTAGAGCGAGTTGTGGGGAGGCAAGTCATGGCTTTATGTAACAGGTGGGCTACCTGGACCCTAAGAGCTCCCTGGCCTGGGCTCACTCACACAAAGGCTAGATGACCTCTTGCAGGAAATGTGAGTAAATACAGCAGGGGTGCCTGCTTTCTGCCAGTGATTTTCACACTTAAAAAAAAAAAGTATTACTGTTTTTTTGAATCTTATATTTTGGCGTAACAACTTCAGACAAAATCATAAACAATTTAGAAAGATCACAAGTCACGTTTATATTTCATTCATGTCCGAGAGCTGAGGGCGGAGAACATGGCTGCATCCTGAAGCCTGCCCTAGGGTAAGCTTTATCCTGATTTTTAAGACATAGGTTATTTTTGCCTAGTTTTAAACGTTAAATGAAAGGATCCACTATTTGCTAGTCTGTATCTTAACATCTTTCACTCAATCTTTCTTTTTATTTAATTTTTTTCATGAAGTACTGTTGTTTTACATCCTTGCTAGTATTTTGATAGTAGAGGACTTCTCCCCTCAGGTGGGGTCACTGCAGTTCTTCCACCACCAACACATCCATAGTCCATCACCATAGTCCACTGTGCTCCCCCCACTCCTCTCTTTCCGCTTCCCCCTCTGAAGGCCTCAGACCCAGGGGCAGCTTTCAAGTGCTGGCTTAAATGTGTTCTTCGTCTGGCCCTCTGTTTGGTTTCCCTATATTCTACATGTAAGAGAAACCAGCTGGTAATTCTCTTTCTCCTCCTGAGGCACTTCACTGAGCATCATCCCTTCCAGCTCTATCTGTGTTGTTACAGATGACATGCGTTTGTCGTTTTTGACCACCTAGTATATTCCATGGTGTGTATCCACCACATCTTCTTGTCCCACTCTTCTTCTTTGGGCACTCAGGTTGTTTCCACTTCTTGGCTGTTGTGAAAAAGAGCAGACATAGGAGTTTGATCTTATGTGTAGCACCCGGCCACACTGTTGTGTGTAGCCGTAGTTACTTCCAGATGGGCTTCTTCTGTGTGTAAATGTGTGTGTCCATTCTATGTTAGTGAGCATTCTGACATCTTCTAGCATGAGGATGCATGAACAGTGTTGCTATGACTATTCCTGTACCTGTCCTTTGGGTAATGTATGCATTCTGTTTGGTAACTACCTGGAAGTAGAATTGCTGGGTAATAGAGATGGTGTTCAGTGTTACTATACCCCGCCAGTGTGAGTCTTCAAAAGTGGTTACAATGTGATGGACAGAGACACAGTGAAAGGTGCGCTGAGTCAGTAATCACAGGGGAAATCAGATCAATATGATTAAACCACAATGCCATAGCACAGTATACCTATCAGAATGGGTGAAGTGAAAAATACCAAATATTGGTGAGATGGAGCATTGGAATGTTACACTTGTTTTGACCTCTACCCACAATGAGATGTGTATTTACAGGACTACTAAATGCTCTCCCATATGTAACTGAAACAAAAGTTCCAAATAACATTAACCTCACTATGTGTTTTGCATTCATATTTTCTATCCTACTCATTTTCTTAAAAAAAAAAAAAAACAAAAAAAAACCTTGGTTGTGACTCACTAGATTAATTTTACCACCTAGTGGGTCACAGATGGAAAAATCCTGTAACCTGATGTTTCAGAGTCTGCCTAACTCACAGATAAGATCAGTTCATAAACATTTATTTTAAGTGTGGGTGCCCAATACGAGCCGAGCATGGTGCTAAATGCTGAGGGTAACACATTCGATGGGGCTGAGCTTCTGCCCGTGAGGCTTGCATTCTCATTGTCTCATAATTCCAACAAATGCCGGGCCAGACCAAGCTCTGGTGCTCTGGGGGGACGAAGCCTGACTTGGGGGGTTCAGAGACTGAAAGTAACTATGCACCTACCATTTGTAAATGTTGCACGCTATGCCTGCTGCTGTGCATTATTTATCTCACCTATTCTTCCCAACCTTGTGAGGTATGACTTACATTTTATTATATTTATTTTTAGAATGAGAAAATTGAACTTTAGAAAAATAATTCATTTGTCCAGCCAACACCCACAGCTAAGGAGGAAATGCAGCCTGGCTGTCTACCCATGCTGTGCCCTTAGTTGCTTCATTATTGTTGAGCCCTGCAGGTGACTCAGAGCCGAATTGGGTCTGAGGCACCTACTTATCCTGCCTACTCTTAAGCTAAGAGTTCATAGCTCAGCTCAGAACTGATTCTATGCCCAGGTGCCATTTTGGCACTCCCTGTGGGATTCTTCCTATGAACCCCAAATTCTTGACCTCTCTCAGTGTACACAGGGTGCTGAGAGCTTGAGTTCTCGAAGTTGCCCTACTTCCAGCTATACCTCATCTGCCCCCCTGCAGGCCAGTAGGCATGTTCGTGTCCGGTATTGCCCATAGACAGGCTCTGGCCAACTACTGGGGCAGGCACAGTTGGCCTCGAAGAGCAAATTTCCCATAAGTGCATGGGCCTTACAAAAACTGGTGTGGTCACTAATTGGACTGATACCCAAGAACAAGAGAAGAGTTATGGAAGGAGTAAGCTCAGGGAGCTGATGAAAAACTTGGTGATGGTTTTGCTCCCTCGTAAGTCTAATGAGTCAGGCAAACAACTTCTGCTGCGCCAAGGTTTGAACATTCACCTGTCTGGACTAGCAACTTCCTAGAACACTATGGCTTTTTCTGAGTCCCTGTCGGTCTTAGTTTGATTTTACTGCTGTAACAATTTACTACAACTTGAACAACCTAAGTTTATGATGTTGCCGTTCTGGAGCTCAGAAGTCTGATTACTGGTCTATACTAAAATCAAGGTGTTGGCAAGATGGTGTCCTTGCGGCGGCCCAAGGCCACTCCTTGCCGTGTCCAGCTGCTAGAGGCTGCCCTCATTCCTCGGTGCATGGCCCCTCCGGCAGCAGCCTACCGGGGCCTCTCCTGCCGTCATCGAGTAGCTCTTACAGGAGCCCGGTGAGTCCACTGAGTCCAAATAAACCACCCAGGAAAATCTCCCCAGCTCAAAACCTTAATCATATTTGCACTCCCCTTGTGCCGCGTAAGATTCGGGCTGGGGCTCCTGAGAGGCCTTACTCAGACCACTGCTGCGTTCAATGTCGGAAAAGTCACTGCTTCCCTGTCTAGTGAGAATAGCCTCTTGGGAAAACTGAGTAAAGGCCAGGGGAATCATGTGTAAACTGTATACAATTTGCCTGAATAAATAACTCACGGGGAAGAAATGAACTTGAATTACTTAAGGACTGCCTTAAATAAAACTGAAGCTCAGAAAAGGAAAGCACATTAATTTGTTTTGTTTTATGTTGTCTGGTAATTTGATTTAATAACATGGAAGCATTGATTCTGCTTTTCTGCTGTGACTGAAAATTTGAAGAAGTGAAACATCTTCCAAGAAAAATAGTGGGTTTGTCTCAAAATTTAAGAATTCTTGTCTTGCTCTTTCTTTCCCACATCCTTGAAGTGCAGTCTTCACGTAGGCAAGACGCCCATTTACCACAGCTGTGTGGACCTAAAAGAGTCCCACTCACAGTTTAAGTGCACTAACTCCACTCAATATTAACCCTCAGCCTAGAGCAAGCAAATCATTTCTTTGTCTTTGAAGTCATGGTGAACTCGCAGAGGTCTCTTTATGAAGACAGAGCTACAATCAGAGTCAGAGATTCACCTTGCCTGGGAGAAGTGGCAGAGGAGGCGAGACAGTTACGCCACGTCAGAGCATGAGGGTCTGGCGGGTTCTGACGCTCCCTCACCAGGCCGCTTCTGCTTCACACAGCACTTGTGTTAGGAAAATACTCCTTTTCTTAATTCGATTATTGCAACATCTTCAGACTTTGAATTTCCTGTGCTCCCTTCCACACCTCTAACAGTTTTCTGGCTTGGGGGAAGTCTCTGCCTTTGCAACGCTGAGCTCCATGGATTTTGCCCTGAGCTTATCTCAGTCAGTGTGTGGTGACCCCCACTAGTTTATTTCCTCCACCCCAGATGAGAATGCACCCCACTTCTACCCCTCTCCTTTCAGTTCAACCCCCAGCTGGATTTGAAGTAGGAGGACGGAAGAGGTGGTGTTGTGCCTGAAAGGACAAGCCGCTGGCCCTCACCACCACCTCCGCCCTGGGCGGCTCGGGAATCACAGTACGCGGCTGTGCCGTGTGGCGTCTAGTGGACGCCCGAGACACTGCACCTATTGAGATGGACTGTTCTATAAATAAAATTCCAAACTGGGCTCAGAACATTCCACAAGTTGTGTCTGGCTACCGTTCAAGTAGAATTTAAAGTTAGAACAAAGTCTAGAGGAGACGAAACGGCACGACGACCTGAGGTGGCTCCGGCCGACCCTGTTCTGAAGCGCCCAGACAGAAGGCCGAGCCCAGCTGCGCGGCGCCTCCAGCTTCTGCGCTGCAGTCAGCAAGATCAGCGAGAGCTGCGTTTGTTTTTTTCTGAGCTCTCATAACTGAAGCACTTCATTAGTCAGAGACTATTTATAAAAATAAAAGTTTGTATTTCGCTCTCTCATAGCACATTAATAGTTACTGATACACTTTCCCTCAATCTACTTTCTTATTGCCAACCCATTTCTACTTAATGCACTGCAGACACTTCTCTCTCCCTTGGCTTCTCCAAGGCTGACTCGGGAAGAGGTGACTTCTGCCAGCAGGGCAGGTTCACTATGGATTCGGGCAGGTGGGTGAAGAGGCCCAGAGCTCTGGGTGGACTTTGAGGCTTTTATGTGCTCTCAGGGAACCAGGTGTGCAGGCGCGCAAGGAGGCAGGCACAGACCAGGTGGGCAGGAGGAGGGCTGGAGGCAGGCGGGCAACCACGCTTCCGAGCCTCCCAGGCGCCACAGTCTCTGTACACTTTCTCTGGGCTGTCTTGCGGTCCCGCCTCTTCTGTAGTCCCGTCCTCTCAGAGCGGTGCCTGTGGCTGAGTGACGCCGCCCTCATATCCCTGGGCTTCAGGCTCAGGTGTGCTCACTTCCGCATGTGGGCACACCATGCTCCACAATCAGGCACCATGCCTGTGCCCACGCTCCCAAGTGCCCTCCTCATTAGCACAATCAAGGCCACAAGTGATAGCCACAGAGGCTATCCTGAGGCAAAAGGCCTGATGTCGAACCTATAACTGATGTCCTCTTATCATGGGCCAAGGTAGAAAGGATATAAAGATGCTGACATAGAAACCATGGCAGAGAAATTTGAGTAACTTTCACTGTTTCAAATAATTTAGGAATGTGTTCATTTCTCATTCATGAGGTAGAATAGCATGTCTTGTGGCATTCTAATACTTAATCATTCCCCTAAACTGTGGCCTTTTGGTTTTGTTTGTTAACTACTTTGAATAATGTCAAATATACCTTTAGGTGTATTTAGTATTTGCTTTTTGAAAAAAAAAATTTTTTTTAAAGATATATTTATGCATACAGAACTAGGGTACAGGCCAGAGGCGCAGGGGCAGTGAGAGGAGACAGAGACAGAGTGGGGAGCAGAACAGGCAGACTGATGAAATGCACTGCTGAGGGGAGCAGCGGGGAGACAGGAGAGGTCTGCTGCGCCATGTGGATCACTTCTGGGACAGGGATTGAACTCATGCTGAAGTGGCTTTAGCTTCTTAGTGCTGTGCTTTAATCTGCTGTGCCACCAAGGAGGGCCCAAATCTGCTTCTTTTTTTTTTTTTTTAAAGAGGATAGCTATTCAGAAGTAGAATAAATGTGTCAAACATTTCTAGCTATTAAAATGCGTTGCAAATGGCTTAGGGTTTTAGACTCACCAAAGGATATTTAATTCAACTCGAATATCTCAAGACTTGAGTCCCTAAATAGCTCAGAAGGACAGATGAGGCACCTGACATAAAGGGACCTCCCAGGGTATCCTAGTGAGTCCATGCAACATTCCCAGTCTTCACCCTCCTCTGGGGTGGAAGAGCTTCACTGTTGCTACCCATTTCTATAACCATCTTGAAGTGTTTCCTGAAATGGTAGGCAATGGAAAATGTTCATAGAAGTAAGAAATAAGATATGAATGACATCAAAGTTATCCACCCCTATCAGGCTGTCTGTTGTAAGGAGAGAAAAAGGGAAAATAGATGCAGTATTTGGTTATGGGATATGGTCACCATCCTTTCTATGCTGCTTTCAAATTAAGTCAATTATGTTTTTATATCAGAAGTAAATGTATATTACGTCATCAAAGTGACAACGTGTATTGTACAGAACTGAGTTGGTTTGGGAAGAGTTCTCTGTGGATACTTAGAGATTTCCAGGTTATTGGCTCCATGGGGCCACCCCTGTTTTTGGCAGGTCTAGGGAGCTGGTTACAAAGTGTCACTTGATTCTTGCTGAGTTAAAATTACTATGAGTGGGCCTTCATGGACCAGTTGTTCCCACCTACACACTTAGCTTGCCTTTGCTGGGATATGAGTTCATCCTTCAAAGGTTACTTTGGCACTACCCTCTGTTGGGATTATTCCTGGAACCCAGTTCTGGGTGGCTTCTGCAGCCAGAGCATGCTAGGTTGGTTCACTGGGTAGTTTCCATACTCTAAGTTTATTTGAAGAATTGCCTTCTGTCTCTAAATCGTCAGCATCTACCATTGCTTATGGCCCTTAGCATTTCCTTAACTAGGTACTTTTCAGAGAACATTCCCTGCAAGGCTGATGTCAGTCTCTTCTCGGCCACTGTCTCCTTATTATGGAACAAAACCGCAGCCTATTGAAGCTTGATGTCACTACACAGTCTCATTGCATGTATTTATTGTTCAAGAAATAGGCGTCAAGTACCTACGAAATCTAGGATTTCTTAAGTGCGGGGTACATAGTAAATGATACCAAAACCCTGCCTACCAGGAGCATTCTGGAGTTCACTAGGCATGAGTTTATGCTGCTGGCACACTTTGACTCATTCCTTCACTCTCTCTCACTCTCAGCACAGCCTTGGTTTCTGCTACCTTCACTCCGATTTCACCACTCTTAGGAAGCTTTACTCTCAAATTCTATTCCCTGACCACAGGTGAAGTTCCGCAGCTCCCCCATCCTTCCAGAGTATTCAGTTAGTCGCTGTTGCAGCACAGAGAGTCTCCCCTCTGTGGGTTTTTGTTGGCTTGGACAGCAGATAATGAACCCTAGACAGATTAGTAGGAGAGAAAGGACAATTTAGCCACATACATGTGGAGAATTACATGCCTGTGAACACCAAAGTGGAACAGGTCAAGGGTTTTATAGGGTGTCAGAGAAGGGGGACGAGAACGGGGTGCCTTCCTGGGACACCACTTTGCCTCTAGACGGTTGCCCTTCCTTCAGATAGGGTTCTCTACTGAAAGCTTATTTCTGGAGATGACCCGAGGCCTAGCCAATTCTGTACAATTACGGAGACATTTTCTCCTAGGATCCACGAGGCCTCTGTTGGCCTTAGCTCTACATGCCAAGGAGGCATGATTCAGGAAAACCTGATCAGACATCTGGGAAACATTTATCTGGACATTTTCGGGGAGGCCAGCCCATGGCTCCTCACCCCACTTTCCTTCACTGCTCCCTACCTTCAGGTATCTCCTCTTACTCATCTCTCCAGAGTCTAGACCTCAGGCCAGTTATTTGGATCATTCTCAGCTCTGCTTTTGAATCTGCAGCTTTAACAATCCTCAGCCTTTGGTCACTCATAGGCAGTCTTGATCTCCTTTTGGAGTCTACAAGCTTTGTTTTAGTACATTATAAATCCATACCGAGAAGGAAGACTTAGACTCGGTCTTATCACCGTCAGCAGGTCTGCCACTCATGAAGGCCTCCTCCTCCTCTCCTTCTTCCTCCCGCCTCCTTTGTCCCCCCATTCTTCCTCTTCCCCTAAAAATGCATTACCCAAAACTTTTGTTTCAATAATAAAAAGAAAAGCAAGATACACATTTCATGTCTAGTGTTAATTCTATTTGGAGAACAATGAAAAGTAAATGCATAAAAATCTTTATTGAAATTGTGTTTAGGTGATAACACTTTAAACTACTTTTGTTTCCCTCTATATACTTTTCTCCCTCCTAAAACTCCTAAAAGGAGCATGTAATTATTTTCAAACCTGTAAAAATAGACACTTAACGAAAAGAAACCGGGAGAGATCATGTGAGAAAAAGGTAGAGAAAGGGGAAAAGAAGTCGCCTGTTTCTGGAGGCTAGGTCCAGGACTGTGAGGGACTGAACCAGTGCCTCGTGAACGTTGGTCAATGAAAACCTAGGACAACAGAATGTGTCGCCCCCACGGGAAAAGTAAACAGCACAAACTCTAAGGGGAAAAAGACATCTACAACCAAAGCTCTAGAAGGGGGCGGGGAGACCCTGCGCCATCCCTGGGCTGTGGGCTGATCAGAGGGGCTCTTCCCATGTCTGTCTAGAGGTGCCGGCAGTGTGATGGCTGACTGGGGAGGATAGGAGAATCTATTAGACAACCTCAAAGGGGAAAGTGGCAATTATGCCTACGGCTTTTACCCTTTTATGGCGTTCAGTGTTTGTTTCTTGAACATTGAAGGACAGCAGCAAGAACGATGTTAGTTCCCGTTAAGAGGGCTGGGTGCAGGCGCCAACACGACTGTGAAGCTTGAAGTTGCTGCAGGTGCAGTGACGTCTCAGTGAGAGCCTACCAGAGTCCCAGTTGGCTGTGGTCATGCTCAGTGAATGCTGTGTGTTGAGTGAAGGGTGTAATTGTAGTCTGTAGCGGAGAAAAGTGGCTATTACTGTATCAGCGCCAAGTCAGCCCACACTTCGTCAGCGTGCAGGGGGACGCTACACGGAATGTGCTCTCTGTTCTGAAGGGCTTTGCCGATTAGGCGTGCTGGCTCGCAGAGGTTATAATGATAGGGCTGGGGATGAGGGGAAAAAATTATAATCTCCCTGCATTTATTATATAATAGCCTCGATCTCTGCATCTGTGATTTCTACCCTATTTGCATGTGAATGTTTTCTTGTTTTATTCTGGTGCTAAATGAGGGAGGGTATTTGGCAATGTTGGAACATGGAAGATATACTCAGTGTCTCTCTTGGCAAGAGAAGAAAAGGTCTGAGAAGAAGCTGTTCACCACTGCCCTTTACAGTTTTTATTGTGTTTTATATCACTTCTGCCCATCAGTTTGTCTAATAGAAGCAGTGTCTGGTGTTACCACAGAAAAGGCTCAGGAAAGACATGGATATTTGGAGATATTTGGATAGAGGTAAGATAGTGTGAAGTGATGGATGACTCACTGTTCGCATGGGACATCTGTGCAAAGTCACACTGGCCACTTCCCCTGTGGACTTTTGATTCACTTGTCACATGGCCTCTGTCACACCAATACTCAGACCCTCCTGTCTGCGGTGCCCGTCATGGGTGAGTTGGTACAGCCAAGTCCCAAAGACGTGAGTCTCAGCCCCGTCACCTCCGCACAGCAGCACCATCACTCCCTTCACATCCCTTTCAGGGCTCCTATCCTTGGAGTCAAGGTGTGTCCAGAGGAGGCTCCTGGTGAGGGTGTGGGCAGGAATCAGGTGTTTTGGGAAGAGTAAATATTTGAAATCACACAGACACAGTTTTCAAGGTCAGTTCAAGCTAGCTTGACACTAACTAGCGATGTGATCTTGGGCACATTACGGCCTCCTCCTTAAATGTCTTGTTTCCTCGCCTGTAATATAGAGGTCACCATTTACTTTGTAGGAATTTGTGAGATCGAATTAAATAATGCCTGGGAATGGGCACTGAATATATTTGGTGGCAGCATGTCAGTGCATAGTGGGAATTGTTCTCAGTGGTTATGATGCGTGCTTGCTGGTTTGCTTACTGAAAATCGTATCATTTTCTATTTAGGGAACATTGGTTTACAGCACTGTACCTGACTTGGAGGTGTAGGTTCCCCCTCTCCAGGTGTGGGTTACTGCAGCACTCCTGTGCTCACCACAGGAGCCCCGGCCGTAGATCACCCGCTGCCCCTCCCCGCTCCTGTGCAGACACTCAGAGGCCACCACCTGTAGGTGTCTGTGAGGCTAGGTTGGCCCTGGCTTTGAGGCCCTGCCATTTCAAAGTCCTTAGAGCCGGCACAGCACCTGTTACAGGAAGTAGGCCACAGCTCTCCTTCTGGTCCTTTATATGTGCAAAGATTGGATGCGGATATAAATAAAAATTATCGAAAATAAATCTTCCAACTTTAGAGATATCACTTTCACTAGAACCAGAATCTAGTAACTCATGTAAAATGAACTTTAAGGATATGGAAACGAGGGCCCTCCCTGGTGGTGCAGTGCATTAGGATTAGCACTGCAACCTAGCAGCAGCTGCTTCAGCATGAGTTCGATCCCTGCCCCGGAGGTGACCCACATGGTGTGTGTGGCAGACCCCTCCTGACAGCCCCCCCCACCCCCCGCGACCCTCAGCAGTGTTCTTCGTGGATCTGCCTGTTCTGCTCCCCACTCTGTCTCTAGTGAATCCTCTTACCTCCCCTGCACCTCTGGCCAGTACCCCAGTTCTGTATGCATGAATAAATAAATCTTAAAAAAAAAAAAGAATATGGAAATGAGAACAAAATGTGTGCTTGACTCAGAGCCTAACACTCAGGGACTGCGATTAACAGCTCTTGTCTGCAGTCTCCCTGTTATCACACATCCCCACTCTCTGAGGAGGCCGCACGGAGCTTACTACCTGACATATTTTATCTTTTTTTTTTTAAAAAAAGATTTATTTATTTATTCATACAGAACTGGGGTACAGGCCAGAGATGCGGAGGGTGAGAGGATTCACAGGGACAGAGTGGGGAGCAGAACAGGCAGATCGACGAAGTACACTGCTGAGGGGAGCAGCGGGTGGGTCAGGAGAGGTCTGCCGCGTCATGTGGTCACCTCTGGGGCAGGCGGGGATCGAACTCGTGCGGAAGTAGCTTTAGCTTCTTAGTGCTGTGCTTTAACCTGCTGCGCCACCAGGGAGGGCCCATAATTTATCTTTTATAGAGAACATTAAGTAGATGTGCAATGTAAGTTGAGTCAAATATGTTCCCTAATTTTTAGGAATAAGAATGAAGTTTTAAGCTTCAAAATAGTAATAAAAAAAGGAGATAAGATGTTCTCTTGTACTTTCCACCTCCTACAAGTGCCTCACTCCCAGGCCCTTCTCCAGCTCACCTTCCATCCTGTCTCTATAGACACTTTCACTGTCCTGGAACTCTCCATCTTGATCCTTTGTTGCTGACATTATTCTGAGTGCTCTTGGGGAGTTCTAGGTCGCTAGATGAAGCTGCTGTGTTGGAGGTGGGATGTGCAAATGTTGAATCAGCTCACCCTCTTGGCTTCCCTTAGTACTCCTAAAGTTGGAGTTTGGGGAGAACGACGTGAGGAAGGAAGGAAGCTGGGAAGGGCTGGGGGCGCTGTCTCTGCCTACTAGGCAGCAAGCTGGAGAGGACAAAGGGAGAGCTCTGAGCACAGCTGCGCTGGCCCGTGTCGGCACCTGGCCTGTGTTCACGCCACCCTTCAGGCCTGGACCCTGCTCCGTTTCTTGGGGATTTGCTGGATTCTCCTCCCTGTTACGACGCAATCAGTTGCCATCTCACTGAAGTCCTGAGGTCTGTTTTACATCTCACTTTTCTAATAATTACCTCTTCGAGTCCTTCATGCCTCACCAGTAGCCTGTGTGTTTGACGAAAGGGTGTATTTTTCTTTCACCTTAATATTTCCAGGGCTTGGCTTGTAAGTCACTTCTCAATACAGGTTTCCAAATGGAGTGGGAAACTATAAAAGTAGCTATTAGCCCCAGACTTTTCTCTAGCAGGTTATAGCAGGTTGTCTTTTCTCCTGAATTTTTGCCTAAGATTAAAAAGCCATACAAAAAATGAAGTTTGAAAGAAAGAAAGATATTTCCTGGGGAGGCCTGCATCTCCAGCCTTGGAAGTTGGTCATCACATTGCTGATGAGGGATGGAGTCAGGGATGACCCCCTGTGGAGCTGGGACAACCTAAGAGTGGGCCAGCTTACAGAAGGGAAAGACAACTAGGAAGACCCAAAGGGCCTTGGGGAGCAGTTGATGCCTCTTCAGGCAGCAGGCAGGGAGCCCACAGTGAGAGCTCTGAGGAGGAAGCCCCAAGATGTATCGTCCCAGTGGGAGTCTGAAGACCTGTATAGGAGAAATGGCCCAGTTTGATCATCTCATTAGGTGAGAGGAGAAAGTGATGGAGCTAAGACATGTGTCAGCTCCTTAGGAATAGCTAGGGAGTCGTTTTAGCCCCGGGGTGCTAATATCTCAGAATGCTCCATGAATTGAACTGCTTTGCCGCCATACAGCTGTGTGTTTCCGTCCTGCCACTGCGCTGTATAATGTGTCCAGTAGCATGACCCGCTGCTCTACAAATTAAACAGGCCAGAGTACCAGGCAGTGGTGCCAAACATGCAGTTTGCAGAGGGCAGTCTACGCTGCCTCATGGAAATCATCCCTGTGGTGTCACCCTTGCCAGGGAAGAAGGACCCACATATCTACACCTCCCCAAAATGTTATGAGAAACTCGTCTGTGGGCCCAATGTGTCAGGGGTTATTTTCAAGCAAAGGAAACTCGAAGGCTTTGGCTATCACTAACATAACCGAAGCTAGCATACTTAGAGAGTGACCCGAAGAAACAGTTGGCACATCTTGACAAAACCAGAGCATCAGGGTGAGGCAGAGGGCGCTGGCAGGGCCATTGTCTTCTGCCAGCTCTCAACCCAATCACCCTGGAAAGCTATCAGAAAAGCTGGCATCAGAGCATGAGACCTGATGTGTTGTCTGAGTCCGGTATCTTCGCGGTTACTTATTAAGCAAACAGGGGCAACGTGAGTACTGTGCCATGCAGGAAGTAAGTGGGTGAACAGCTTGTGGGCGGGATTCACTTGGAAAATGCTTGGTTCTTCAAATTCTTCATCAGCATGTTAGTGGTACGGATATCAGTTTTGACAGTTTGTTGAGAGCGGGAGAAAAGAACCAGGCTTGTTGAGGGACAGTGTTCTTTTACACCCCAGAAGGGACAACGGTGGTGAAGGTATCTTGAGAGGAAAATGTTACATGCCTGTCTCTGGGGCTGAGGGTACCGGGTGCTGAGTATGAGTCACCCATGGACTGATGTCTAAAATCTCTAGAATCACTTGAAGTTGAGAAACTAGCCCAAAGATATATGTCCCCCACCCAAGTTTGGGTAATGTGGATGGTTTTTGCCACATATTACTACGATGTGGGGTGGGGTGGCTGCCGGCTTGTCTGTCTCTGGCTTACTCCAGCTCTCTCTGCACTTTGTTGTTACCAGTTGCGATCCCAGTGTTTCTTCACCATGAGCCCCTTCCCCAGGGGGGGCATCGAATTCCTCCCTAACATTCACAGTAGCTGAGTGAACTCCCCTCTGGTAATCGGAGAGGAAACCTGAGCTGTTAATAGAGTTAAAGTGATTTTTTAAAAATCTCCTGGGAGACCACAGCACACCCATTAACTGGGCACCAGCCAGAGTGACCTTCTCACCCGGTGGTATTGATCCATGCAGGCAGGCAGCTGGCTCTGGGGGTGTGGGCGGAAGGGGAGGCATCGGGGCTGACTTGCACTGCCTGTTGTGACCTGCTCCCGAATGAAACCTTCAGAGAGAGGAGGATCGAATGAGATCAGGTCTAGAAAGTCCCCCAGATACCTGGACAGCATTAAAGTGGTGTTTGTGGTTGAGCATCGATCAGAACAGAACTGCACGCTCACTGTAAGGTCCCGCAGCAATGCCTGCATTCAAGGACACTGAAGCCCAAGGCAGCGGTGGTCGAGGAGCCAAATCTGTGGCTTATTGTCTCAGTTGTGTGCTGCAACCAGCGGCCCCTCCACTCCCAGCGTCAAAGCAGAAGTGCAGTTCTGCCTGCACCTGGTCTACGCCGGGCGGCAGCATCAGAGCCCTGTGAGGAGCCAGGTGGGCTTCACATTAGCGCACAAGCTGGAACTATGAGGAGGAAAGGGGCTAGAGCGTGCCTGACGGGCCCCGGAAGGTGGCAGGCTTCCCTCCCTGCAGGTCCTGGATTCTAGACACACTCATTTTCCAGACAAGTTAGAAATGGGTCAGTCTTCTGTAGACCAATCAAAATGTGCTGACTGGGCCGAACTTGGCCCTGGGTACTGACCAGGCTCCCGACAGCAGGTGCACAGGTACTTTGTCTGCGGGCTGGAAACGGAATCCATCCAAAATGGAACCCACGTGAACAGCAGTGGCCAAATTTTTCTTCCCACAACAATCTAAAGCATTGTTCTGGTGGGGGAGTTCATCATCTTTCCCCTACTTGATCTCAAAGAGGGGAACCCACAAGTAAAGGGTTACCTGTCTCATTATTCACCTTTCGGGGATGTGTTTTTTTTTTTACTTATTTTTTTTATATTTTAATATAATAGTTTATTTTTACATTATTTTGTAGATTTTTTTCCATCTCAATTGTAATCCCCGTGGGTTTCCCATCACCGAGTCACCCATGTGCCATCAACATAGTCCAGCACACTTCCCTCCCCCCACTGTTTCTAATCCCCCACTTCGGGGGAGGGTTTTAATGAGAACAGAGAAGAGGACGAGGCAAAGGGTCTGGGAGAAGCACAAGCTGGTCACATGGCGCATAGAGTCCAGTGTGCCCTGCCTGGCACCTTCATGTCCATCTGGAACCGAACATACTGAAGATCTGTGCCAAGGCTCAGCTCTGAGGCAGAGAAGAAGGAACGTTGGCAGTTTCTTACCAAGTGCCAGGCCCCCCTCCACCTTCCCAGGACTGTCTTTTGGCTTTTAAAAAGAGAAATCTCTGAAATCTGTGTCTACAGAGAAACTGATTAGGTGTAGCCCAGGGTGGAAGGAATAAGCTAAATGTTGAAAGCATCTCTGTGTAGAGTTCTTGTTTCTGCCTTCCCCACCCAAACAGTCTATTGTCAAAACAGTAGCCAGCCCTTTAAGAGAGCCATCATGCAGTTCTTCTTGATGACTCTGGAGACACCGGTGGCCAAATGCCTCTTGATGTGCTGAAAGCCTTTGTGCTGCAGGCCCCTGCCTGGGGCTCTCATTACTTCTCTGACATCACTTCTGCTCATCAGAGCCGCTCAGTCCAGACACCCTGGCCCCAGCCACTCTGCTGCTCGGCACACACTGGCAAGTCCCTGCTAAGGGCCTTTCCCCAGCCCCCCTTGGCTTCTCAGAGCAGCTTTGAGCCCCCTCCTGCTCCCCCCCCCACAGCACTCTCCCCATCCCCTGCGTTATTTATTTTTAGAGTCCATGTCCAAGTTGTTACTATCCATTTTCCTTTTTCTGTAATCTGAGTTTCAGGCAGAGTTTAAAACAGTGCCCCAAACTCATAGTAATTGTTGCGTGTCTTTCGAGCTCCGTCTAATGTGTGATGGAGTGCTGGGCAGATACCCCTCCTCTTGCCACTGAATCCTGGTGGCATTTCCATTAACGTACTTCGTTTCCCAAGTTTTCCTCATCAGTCCTACTTCTTCAACATTTCCCTGTTTCGCCATCCACTGTACTCCCTTCTCACAGGCTCACGCAGAAGCCAGAATGATCAAGCTATCTGAAACTGAAATTGCATACTTAGTGTTCATTACCTCGTCTAAAATCCTGCAGTGATTTCCCATAAGACGCTGCATCCTGAACCAGCCCACGAGCCCCTCTGGGTCTGCCTGGCACTGCCTTGCCCTGTCCTCCCCCGCGGGGCGACCAGGGCTGCGTGCCCTCAAGACGGAGTACTCCTCTGTGCCCAGCTTCCCCTGACTGACATCCTCTCCACCTCAGCTTAAGTGTCCCCTTTTCTGTGTTTTTCTGCGTAGCTCTGCTAGTTGAGCTCATCTACATTTTTCTTCATAACGTTTAACACAGAGGTAACCCAACACTCGTGGAATTGTTTGGTCAACGACCGCCTGCCTCTACAAGCCCTTAGTGAAGATAAGAGCCCTTCGGGGGTGTGGGGGGCTGCCCTTTTATCTCGAGCACTCAACACTGTCACTGCCGCACAACTGGGGTGCAGCGAATACTCGTGGGGAAGTAAATGAAAACAGAGCATATTGATAGATGTTTCATAGCCCTAGGAACTGGGGGACAGTGCAGGGTGGTGTCTTATCATTCATCCCGTATTTCTCTCCACAGAGACTATTTTGCAGAGGATGATGGAGAGATGGTGCCCAGAACAAGTCATGCAGCAGGTAAGGTGGCTGTGGACCTCGCCTTGAAAAACTGCTGCTTTCCTGATGATCAAATTGCCTTGGATTACAGACTCTGAATCCATCATGGCCGACATCATCAGACTTTTTCTGAATTTCCCCATTTGCACCCACTACTGTAGAACCTTCCCAGTGCGGTGAAGTAAATCATAACTGAAACACTCACATGACCTTCTGACTTTTAATGGCTCTGTCATCACAAGATTAAAGTCACTTGTAAAATAGTTAGATTGTGTCACTAAAATGCATTCTCCACTCCAGTATGCCATTAAAATGGAGAAAATGGCAGTGTCAGGCTCACAAGTGAGATTGAGAAAAGCTTAGCACAGTGTACCCAAGAATAAGTATACTTAGTAGTTACTGTCACAATTCTCACCATCACTACCGTCACTATCAATGTGTTCTTAGTGTCGTATCTTACTGTGCTAACATTATCCAGACAGCTACCTGTATTTCAAAGCCACAGTGAAGGTAATTCTCTTTTGGGCACCATTTTTTGCCCAAACTTTTGTGATTCTTATGCACATGAAAAAAGGTTTTCATTTCAGTTAGTCACTCAGAATCGGCATTTGTAATTGTCTTTGTTAAATCTGAAAATTTCAGGGTCCCCAGACTCATCTGAGTGGTAGTAGCTAAAGACTGAAGATGAGGGTGAAGTGGAAGGGATGGAGAAAAAGACTCCTCCTGCAGGCCAGTTGTCTGCCAGAGCTTTCGTTTGTTATTCCACTGCCTCACGTAACAACTCGGTGAGGCAATGTCATTTCCATCTTTGCAAAGACAACAAATCTCAGAATAATTAAGAGCTTTGCCTAAATCCCCACAATTAGCAGTGGTCAGACTTCAAATCCAAGCCTCAAGACCTCTGCTCTTCCCATCATATCCCACTAGCTCTATAGTGGGTTATTGTTCTATTTTATCAGATTTTTCTTCCATTTAATAGCTTATTTAATAGACCATAAAAGAGGAAAAACTCATTCTTGCTAATTTCTTTTAATGAAAAAATTTGCATTTACTCAGACATAATCAGAATATCAACAAAACAGGTGCAACATTATTTACTTGCAGTCACAAAGTGGTATACAATTAACAGAACAATTATTTTGTACAAACTGAATAAAACACAATCAGGATGAAAAACTAAACATCACCTCTATCTATAACTAATTTATGCTGTGTGCTGAGAAAAACTGCTGTAAATCTTGGCACCAATTAAAATTCCCCATGTTCTACCAGACAAGTCAGTGGCTGTTGAAAATACCATTAATGACAGGACTCTTGAGAGACACATTTCATTGTGTGTTGATTTTTAAAAAGATTTATTTTATTTATGCATACAAGATCTGGGGTGTAAGGCCAGAGGTATGGGTTTGGGGGGTGGGGGCGGTGAGAGGATTCACCAGAGACAGAGTGGGGCGCAGAACAGTCGGCTCTACTGAGGGGAGCAGGAGCAGCCATTGGGGAGACAGGAGAGGCCTGCTGTGCTCTGTGGGTCGCTCCCTGCTCCCTCCGGGGAATCAAATTCACGCTGCCAGTGGCTGCCAATAGCTTCGATAGCTGAGACTTAACCCCCTGCACCACATGGAGGCCACTGTGTGCCGATTTTTTTTTTTTTTAAAGATTTATTTATTTGTGCATACAGAACTGGGGTACAGGCCAGAGGCTCAGGGGCGGCGAGAGGCTTCACCAGAGACAGAGTGGGGAACAGAACAGGCAGATCAACGAAGTACACTGCTGAGGGGAGCAGCAGGCGGGTCAGGAGAGGTCTGCCACGCCATGTGGTCACCTCCGGGGCAGGCGGGAATCGAACTCATGCGGAAGCGGCTTTTGATTCTCAGTGCTGTGCTTTAACCTGCTGCGCCACCAGGGAGGGCCTGTGTGCCGATTTTATAAAAATAAAAAACAAACTACGACATTCAGTTTAAATAAAACAACCCTATGGCTTTACATTTTAGTATCTTCTTTAGATCAGTAGTACAGTGGGGGAGTTCAGTGCTTTTAGATAAGAAAAAAAACTGGGCTGGGACCACCCTATTTGTTATCATTATTTTCTTCATCATCATTTTCTTGAGCCTTTTTGTTTTCCTTCTTTTTCTTTTTCAGCCTCAACAACTTCCTTTCCCCCATAAGACTTTACCTGAGATCACAGCAATAGCTTTTTAAAATATCCCTTTGTTGGTGCTCATGTCTCTTAGTTCCCTCCTAACAGCACTGGTATGTGGGCCAGTGGAGGAACATTTCCTTCATATGCCCCCTGGTCACAGTAAGTCACTGGACCAAGTTAGATTCAAGGGTTGGAGCGACAGACTCTACTTGATGGAGCTTTGCGTGACGAAGGCGCGTGGACATAGCTTGACGATGAGCACTCCAGCCCTCTCTGTGACCTGTTTATGTGTGGCCTAGAATTGTTCCGTATTTTATAGAAACCAAATTCTGCTGGGATGTTTAGGGTAGGGTGATCTTCAAGCCACTGTTATATAAAATTCTTGACTATTCCGTTTCACGGTCAGCTTTCCTTAGTGACACCAAAGACCGAGGCCCCCCAGCACCATCACAGGCCTGGAGAAGTGGGGAGAAACTTCCCTTTGGGCAGTCGTCTTCCATGAGGACATTTGAAAACCCCCCTCAAGTGCAGACCCAGGCTCTTCGAGACTTTGAAAAGGTAAGTCACGTGGGTGGGAAATTGTTCTCTCACTCAGAAGCACTACCCTGGGGGAGTGACTTCTGGAAACATGATGCTTGACTTAGTCTAGATTACGAGCTTTCTTATCCTGGGGCTTCTCTCAAGAACACGTCCTGGGGCCCATAGCACCGGCTGGCCAGGCGCTGGCTGCTGAGGCCTCTGGGCCCTTGCCTGCATCTCGCATTTGTACCCCTGGTTTACAGCTCAGATAAATGCAGGAAGTTTAAATGGCACCCTGGGAATCAGAGGTTGGGCCACTTACGGCGGGTCCTGGCCCAGTCCACAGGCATCGGGTCTCCGGGGCGCTGAGGTGCCTGTGCCTCAGCTGCGTCCGTCTCCTTCTCAGCCAGCATCTGGTCCTGTTGCTCACAACTCCTCCTTCTCTCAAGTGTCTGTTTTGGTGTTTACCTTAGACTTGGCCAAGTGCCAGATTACTGATGGTGCGATACAGCTCTTAGCTCCCCTGACTGACCCCAGGAAGTCTGTACGTTAGAACCTGTCTTCTGGGGTTTTTGTGCCCTGGAAAGTGAGCCTGGGCTGGCTTAGGGCAGGTGTGCTAACAAAGGAAACAGCTCTTTGGTGCCCCCTGGGGGCTACCACGGGTGAGGCCACACTTGAATCCTGCATAAACATGCTGAGAGAGAGAGTGAGAGAGAGGTTCGTTTCTTTCATGCTGGAGTTGATAGGTTTTGACGTAAAATGGTAAAATTCCACTGAAAAGGGTTAATAAAGCAGTGTTGGCATGGTTTTGCCCTGCGTGCCCATGACCTGTCAAAAGAAATTCAGACCCAGTGTACATCCTATTGGATAATCCCATGGAGAAGAATCTGGCCCATATAATACAGTCCTGAGAATTAAACAGCTGCACTTGCTGTTGTGTTTGTTTTCTTTCTTAGAGCTATCGTGGATAACTATTTTTTTAAAAGACAAAGTTTTCAGGACCATGAAGTGGCTTCATTAGACTGAAGCTCTGCACAGTTGTACGGTGTCGGCTTTGACAGTGGGGTGATAACACCCAGCTTCGTTCTCTTTTTCACCTTCTGCATCTGCCACAATCAGAAGAGTGAGCAGGCCTTCCTGCATGTTCTTTTCAGTAAGAGGCGGGTTATGATGAAGTGAGTGGCTCCTCCACTGATGGAATGAATGGCCAGATGCCATGGGAGAGGGAAAGTATCGGGCTGGGCTGGGCAGTGGCAGGGCTGGGGCTTTCACATGTGAATCTGAGGCCTTCGCTCTCAGCATTCACATCTAACATTGCTGACCAGTCCTTGTTCTTCACTACTGGAAACTACTGGAAACTACCTGCAGAAACCAAGTTAGGACAGAGAATAAGCCGATTGGCTGTGCCTTAAATCACTCGCCCTTATATGTCAATAAATAATTTACAAGTTTATAACACATTTCTTTGTCCGAAAGTCACTGGAAATAAACCAAGCCATGTCATGCTCACATGCCTTTTTGTCTGCCCATCCATCCATCCATCCATCCATCCATCCATCCATCCATCCATCCATCCATCCATC
>NW_004567127.1:2206231-2208267 GCF_000260355.1 Condylura cristata | reverse complement strand
ATCCATCCATCCATCCCCCCACATAGCCAATGATATGGCCATCCATCCTGAAGACTCTGCATGAGAGCAGCTACCATATGGAAACTCTCCATGAAGAAGGATTAAAACAGGGCAGGAAGAGCACAAGAGATGTTGGTGGGCCCTCCCTCGTGGCGCAATGGGTTAAAGCACTATGGAGCTGTCCACGGCCACTGCAATATGAGTTGGATCCCTGGCCAGGGAGGTGACCTACAGGGTGCAGCAGACCTCTCCTGTCTCCTGCTGCTCCCCTCAGCAGTGGATTTCAGTACATCTGCCTGTTCTGCTCCCCACTCTGTCTCTGGTGAATTCTCTCACCACCCCCCTACCTGCACCTCTGGCCTGTACCCCAGTTCTGTATGTATAAATAAATACATCTTTAAAAGAGGGAGAGAGAGATGATGGTAATGGCTCACAGGTGACTTGGAGGTGGGAATTTAATGGGGACTACACCTAAGAGGAGAAAATCATACATTGGTACAAAAAGGAACAGTGATGTAATATATGTGTGTATGTAATTTAAACAAGAGAATCTCCATGAGAGGATTTGGAAATCAGAGGGAAATTTGGTTAGAAAAGACAGTGAAGGGGTAGGGATGCATGCTAATGTGTTTCCCTAAAAAAAAATGGTAAAATGCTATTTAACAAATTTACACTAGATTGTGAAACATGTATTCAGTAGCTTTGGGTAAAGGGTGGGAAGTTGTACAACAGCTCAGGTGCTCGTTCTTAAAAGACGCCTGCCTGACTCCATGCATGCCAGACTTAAACTCTCCAAGGTCAGAAAATACCTCCTGCTCAACCTTCTCCGGCCTCTGGACCCGAGCATAGCACTGGTACACAGTCAGAACTCGGTAACTGTTTAGCAGCGGAACTGAACTTGTTGAAAAGTATTGAAGAGTAGGTAGTCTCTTGGATTTATATTTTGTCTGACCTCTACTCAGTGGCCTCTGAATATATCCATAGTAAACTGAGTAGCTTTAAGAGGCATATTGGCGCACTCAATTAACAGGTTAGAACAGGAAACTGGGAAGTCAAGAAAAATATATTTATTTTTAATGATGAGTTTTAAAGAGGACTATTTCTCTCTAAATCAGGATGATAAAAATATAAATTTAAAATAAAAAGAAGCAAAAGTCTTTTGAAATATTTGCCAAAACTCATTAGAAGATCATAATAACTAATAATAACTAACAATGTCTATGGTGTGTTTATTGTGCACTAAGCACTTTTATAGAAACTGTATATTTTACTCCCGTCCTTTTTCTATCACATGAGAGAAATATTATCCTTACTCCATTAGACCAGCAGAGACCCAAAACTCAAATTACTTGCCAAAATGTATCAAGGCGAAGGGGCCAAGACAGGAGGACTCCAGCAATTGCAAGACTCTTGGGCAAATGAGAGGAGCAGCCAGAGGCGAGCCTGCTCAGGAGGGATGTGTGTGGTTTGATTTTATACTTAGAGTCAAAGCGACAGCTGCTCGGCACAGCCATGGAGGCTGTGGTGTTTGGAGAAGCCTCCACAGCCCTCTCCTCTCCCCATATTTCCTCAGTGTCGTCTTTGGCACAGTCGGTCAGCAGAGCCAGTTGCAGTGTTTGCCTAAGTGTAGCCTGAAACCAGCCCTCTGCAGCCTGGCCCAGCCACAGTGAGTCAGCCTGTGCAGGCCCCACCCATCCTGACCGACTCTCCCACTCGGGCCATGAAAGCTGTGTGTCTGCCTGTGGGCGCCCTCAGGGTCCCCACCTCTGTGGGCACTGGAGATCCCTGAGCACCCCATGAGGTGTGGCCCCAGCGCCATCCTGGTTTCTTGTCCGAGTTGAGTCAATCAGTTCTCATGACAGTGCCTTCGGTTCAGTGGTTTCAGTGCTTGGCTAGAGCTGTACAGAGCTGTAGCTGTGGGAGGTGAGGCTACCAGAAAAGGAGGTGAGGCTACCAGAGAGGGAGGGTGAGGCTACCAGAGAAGGAGGTGAGGGCTACCAGAGAAGGAGGTGAGGCTACCAGAGAAGGAGATGAGG
>NW_004567127.1:2160925-2206027 GCF_000260355.1 Condylura cristata | reverse complement strand
TGAGAAGGGACGGGGAGAATCTTAAATTTTCAGCAAGTAAAAGCAAGCAATTTTCTTCTTTTGTAACATGAGTTTTCAGAGCCATTCCACAATCGTCCCACAGAACCTCAGCTGTAGCACTTTGATTCCTAAGCAACATTGCTAAGGAGATTAGCAACATTACTGAACAACAAAAACTGTCCATCAAAGTCATTTTTTTCCTTAAAGACAGTGGGTGAGAGGACTGACAGGAGGGTGGGGGCGGTGTCATTCTGAAGCACATACAGTCTGCAGGCATAAGACATTTAAATTATACAAAATTGAACTTTTTAAAGATTGATTTTTATTTATGAACACAAGAACTGGGGTGAAAGCCAGAAGTGGGGGTGAGAGGATTCACCAGAGACAGAGTGGGGAGCAGAAGAGGCAGATTGACTGAAACCCACTGCTGAGGGCAGCAGCCAGGAGACAAGACAGTCTGCGCGTCCTGTGGCAGCCAGGGTCACTCCCTGGTTGGGGATTGAACTAGTGCTACAGTGGCTGGAGATAGCTTGATAGCGCTGACTTTTAACCCCTGTGCCACCAGGGAGGCCCCAAAATCTGTTTAAATAGCACTGAAGGCAATAGTAGAAAAGATAGCACAAGTTTAATTACCAAATATGTATCTTTAAAACCTAATTAAGTTGAGCATTTTTAAAGTTAGTAAATACTATTAACATATATGTGCACACACATAAATTTATATATAAACTTTACAAAGTTATGCATATTAACTCACACTTGATTATATAATACATAAAGTCGCTTTACCAAAAAGAATGAAATTACAAATATTTACCAACCCTGAAAATTCAGAAAGGTAGGGGAACAACAGAGAAAAGAAAAATCACTTCCAGAAAGGAAACAGCACTTGAATGACAGTCATTCTTGTTTTTTAATTATCTTCTTTCTGTTCCTTCATTAGAACTTGGTTCATCCTCTTCTCTAGATGAAGAGTTTGCTTTTCTAGTAGACCTTGAGGGATATTCATTCCAATAAAAATTTCCATTGTGAAAATACATTTTACTTTATTTTTTAAAGACTTATTTATTTATACATACAGAACTGGGGTACAGGCCAGAGATGAGGGTGGGGATGAGAGGATTTGCTAGAAACAGACTGGAGAACAGAACAGGCAGAGTGACTGAAATCCAGTGCTGAGGGGAGCAGCGGGCGGGTCAGGAGAGGTCTGCCGCGCCATGTGTGTCACTCCCTGGCCAGGGATCAAACTCATGCTGCAATAGCTTCATAGTGCTGTGCTTTAACCTGTTGCGCCACCAGGGAGGCCCCGAAAATACATTTTAAAAGTAACAAAACCACCGATGGCGATTCATATGTGTTGTGTGTAGTACCCAGGGCTCTGCGGGTGTACATGGCTTGCGTTGTCTTGCTCAGCTACTTTAACAGTTTTCTGAAGCTGGTACAACCATTGTCTTTGCACGGGGTGTGCCTCTGAAGCTAGGAAAAGATCAGTGACTCTTAGAGAGTACCAGAGTTGGGATTGGAACAGTATGCATCCTGAGTCTGACTCTTAGCCACAATTTTATTATATGTCCCCTTATTTTTTCATTCATTCTATTCATCCACTCATACATGGGAGAATCTTACGTGTCAGGCCATGTGCAGCAGTTAGATTCAGGACGATCAGATATGAACACATGAAAAGATGTGTTTTCAAGAATGGGTGTTTGTTTCAGATTTTGTGCCAATAGACATTAGAAATATCTATTAAGGTAAGGATTGATTATTTCAACTGTGATCCATGCATCCAGCTGACTGTCTTAGAGCAATGTAATGATTGGAGAGAAAGTCCATAATTACAAACTTAAGATTAAGCAGCAAATCAACAATTTGACTGAATAATATCTCACTTTTGAGGGGATCTGGAAGGCTATATATACACTGAACTTGGATAGTCATCGTCTGGGTGATGGAATTAGCCTTGATGTTTCATCCTCTTTATAGCTTTACTATTACCTGTGTCTTTCTTTAGTAATGTTTGTTCACTTTATTTATCTAACCATTTAACTTATTTCTGGAACTCTTAACAACAACATCTTTAGTGCTGCAAATACAATAAAGAATAGACAGATATGGCTCCCACCCTCATAGTTTTACACTAGCTAATTGCAACATGATAGAATAAAGGGAGCTGCACAGTATTTAGAGGGAGCCTAATTCCAGGGATCAGGGAAAGTTTCCTAAACTGTATCTACTGTGGGGCCTGAGGAGGAAAAAGAATGAGCTGTTCATGTAGGTTGGGCGTGGGGAAATGCAGCCTGTTCCTTGCAGGGGAGGAGCATAAGGCAAGATTCAGAGGAGAGGAAGATGAGAGTGATGCAGGGAGTGAGCCTGTCTGGGGCAGGGCTGGGTCCACAGCCCTCTGTGGAGTGTGAGGACCGGATGCTGTGGAAGCGCTCGGCAGGGGCCCACCAGCTTCAGAGCCATCAAGGCTTCCTTTCATGGGAAATCTAAATAATTCCTTAAAGAAAAATCGGAGACCGTTAAGTTAGCGCTAAGGCAGCGTGAAAAGGAGTAACATTTTAAGCTAATGCTCCTACCCATGGAAAGTCCCAGAAGCCACAGAGAGGGTGTGAGCTCAGAAATAGGAGGCTCTTTGTCATGACTCGTGTCCACTGAGCTTCCAGCCGGCTCTGGCCGTCCACCCACTCCCAGCTCCTGGTCACCACCCTACTACTGCAGCCATGTCTTAGCTCTTAGCCTGAGTCCTCATTGTGCCTTCGAAATGGCCTTCTTTCCTGGAGAAGGGTGGAGAAAGGTCCTTGAAAATTCTAGAAAAGTAGATGAGGACCTAGATCCCCCTGAAAACTAGAAGCTCAGCAAATATCCTTCGAGGCTTGCAGCAGTGGTGAACAGAGACCAAGTCCTCTGGGGTGGGTGTGGCAGAGTGACGGGGTGCAGTGCAGCTCCTGGGGCCCGACGGGAGCTCACGGGGTCTCTGGCAGCGCTATTTCTGACTGGGCCGTTTATTTTCGGTGGCTAGGGAAGTTGTTTGTTTGGGTTTGGTTTTATATAGTTCCTAGCACCCTAATGTGCTCATGACGACGGTACCTTGTTATTCCAGGATTGAGGTGGGTGTGGGTGTGTAGCTGTGCTGGGGAAGCAACAGGGCAGTCCTCTGCACCCCGTCCTTGGGCCACCCCAGGCCGCTGCCTGAGGCCGGGTGTGGTTGCGACCTGGCTGGCAGCTCTGGTGTTAGTGCTCTTGTCCTTGGACTGAGGACAAGACAGGGCTGCCTGGAGCCTGGGTGTCAAAATATTTCTGAGCTTTGGAGGAGAGAAGGGATAATATGATTAATGCTCTCGCATTCAAAAGACTCTGAAACTTCAGAAAGAGAGTTTCAAAAGAAAGCTGTGTTGACTGTGCAGCCCAGGAGGAAACAGTCTTTGTAGGACTGGCAGCCTACTTTCTGGGGGTGGGGAGGTGGGCAGCTGGTGAGGAAGGAAAAGGCTGAGCGCTCAAGGCCAGCCGAGGGGCTCCATGGCCTCCCTGTTCAAATGTGCAAAAGCTGCGTATTTCTCGAGATAGCAGAATGAGCACATACTTCTGTTTACAAACACAGATCATTACATGTAAGTCGCAGTTTCTGTTGTAGCTGAGGATTGTAACTAAAAAGTAGCTTGATTAAACAGTAATTGTGAATTTTCACATTTTTGAACTGTGGCCTGCACGTGTGAATGTGACATGAAATGAGAACATGAGCTCACTTAGAACACCCTCCGCTAGCAGCCCTCACGTCGGGGTCCCCTCATCTAAACAGGATTAAGATGCAGAATGTTTAGAAATGATTGATTCCAAGCCACTTGCTTTTAATCGAATTAAGTTGAACTTTGTTGAACTGAACTGAATCTTTATCCTAAACATTCTTTTATGAAGTTGGGAAAGTTACTTCTTCCATCTTGGGTTTCTTTTTTCTTCTTTTTTAAAATAACAGTTCAATTATATTTTGCATACTCCAAGTTTCACCCTTTTAAGGAGTGCAATTCTATGGTTTTAGTATGTTCTCTGAATTGTGCAACAGTTACCTCTGCGTAGTCCTCGTGGTGGTAATCTATCATCTCACCTCCCCCCCCCCCCCCGCCAACGAATGGTCATTATCATCTCCTCCAAAACCAAATACCCATAAGCAGCGACTTCCCATCCTCCTACATCCCCCCCCAGCAGCCACTTCTCTACTTACTTTCTCAATGGATGTCTATTCTGAACATTTCATGTAGGAGGAATCATATCATTTGTGACTTTTTGTGTCCTTCACATTTGTATGCCTCAAAGGCTCATCCACATTGTAGACCAGCTTCGGTTTGTTTAACTGGAAAATAAATTTTATCTAAGTTCACGTGGTCAGATCCTTCAGGTTCATCCAGACAGCTATTTACAGTGAAGGATGCTTTTTAAACAGATGCAGGGGCTGGATGTAGAACTAGAAGTTCCAGTCAGTCACAGGGAACCCCAAGTTCCCAGGCTCATCTAGCATCATGATGGAGGCTCTAACAGTGGGCAGTTTGGGGCAGACAGTGGATGCTCAAGTGTGTTCCCTCACTTTGGAGGTGAGCAAGTCAGCTAATCTATTGGTCTTTCACTATCCTGGACAGGGATGGGAATAATCCTATATAATCCACTTACGCTGCAGGAATCTAGTGAAGATAAAGTGAAATAATACACACAGGAATGCTTTATGCATTGTCCAACTCTATGCAAATGATCATTGCAAAGACAATACAATTATATCATTTACTTTTATAAAGCTCGTCCAAGTCATTCAAAACATCCAGGAATTAAATATTTGTATTCCTAAAACTTTGATTTTATGAGGAAAGCATAGGGACTCCCAGACATATAGATGTTTTATAAATAAAATATATATAAATGAAACAAACCAAACATCCTCCTCCTGCCTGTCCCATCCTGCACCCCCACCCCTACCCCCATCATCCAGTCCAAAACAGAATGGGTTCCCTGGCTGCATCCCAGGATGCTAAAGAGTAGAAAGTGTTTTCTAACCATTTATGTGCTCTTCCCATAGGGCTGTTTTTAAAATATGAGCTATAGGTTAAATAGTCGTCCTTGGGCCTATCCTGTCCTCCTCACTGGTTTTATCTTGAAAATGTGAGGTCTTTTAGCTCACTTGTGTCCTCACTCTCACTCTTTTTTAAAATTTATTTTTATTAGAAGAACTGAGTGTAGGCCAGGGGTGCAGGGGGCAGGTGAGAGGATTCCCCAGGGACGGAGTGGGAGCAGAATAGGCAGATCTACTGAAACAGCTGCTGAGGGGTTCAGCAGGGAGACAGGAGAGGTCTGCTGGATCCTGTGGGTCACTCCCTGGCTGGGGATCGAACTCAGGGGGTAGCCGTCTTCCTCCACAGGAGCCAGAGCTCCCCAGGTGAACAGGGAGACTCCCAGGACCAGTACATGTGGGGCTCCACTGTGAGAGAGTAGCAGCATGTTTTGAGATTTTTCAAAAAGCGATGGTTTTCTCATAGTACCACCTTTGGTAGTACTGTTTCCATGGGAGAGAATATTTTTCAAACATACATTCTCATGGTGACTAAGGATCTTAAATGTCCTCCAAATAATTTCTAAATGATATAGGGAAGCTTTTCACAGTATCTCCTGACAAATAGTTCCTTAGCTCTAGGTGAGTTCCTTTTGTGATAGGAAGTATAGTATTTCTCATAATGTAAGTGCTCAATAAATGTCTGATTATGGTTGGAGTGTGGCAGTAAATTTATTACATCTGACTTTATGGAGAATCTGTCCTATCAAATTGATAGCTGTCTCCTGAAAGTCCTAGTTTCATTCCCTTTAAGAGGTTTTTTTTTTTTTGGTTGTTTTTTTGTTTTGTTTTGTTTGTTTGTTTGTTTGAGCTATTTCACCAAAACAGGAATGTATAAAGAATACTAAAACACTTGTCCATGTATCCATAAGTTTGAACAAATATTAAAATCCAATACATTTTAACAAATATTATTTTCACTCTACTTGCCTCAGATTCAAAACCAAAAGTCAGCATAACAGATTGAGTTTCAGCGCTCAGTAACCTTCTGCACCCAAGTGTCCTCACTCCTTTGCTACAGTTAACTACTAGGAATAGTTTTCCCAAAGTCGCACAATTAAGCAAAAGCAGAACTGGGATTTGAACCTAGATTGCCTTATTGCTATCCCTCTTAGATAAATATGCATGATAATATTTACAGGCATTTGTAACTGAATAATAGTGTCAAAATATTAAGAGAGATTATTTAAAAACAGTATTTTCCTGCTTATGTTTACTATAATATTTAAGAATATATTTCACTTCACAAAATGTAGAAATATCAGTTATCACAGATAGTAGAGTTTAAGTTGCAGAAGTTTTATTAAATCTGAAAAGAATCTATCAATTAAGGTGATTCATCATTTTCAATGGAATGGCACTTTACCTTCAGCAAAGACAATGGTCAGGATTAATTCTTTCAAGTATTTCCATTATAAGAGCTAGCTGGGGGGTCTGAATATGATTAAATAAAATGTAAAGCTGAGATTGTTTTAAGGCTGACTTGACAGTCGGTTTGTTAATAAGCCATGACATGCAACAGCTGGGTGTAATCCTCTTACTATTGTTGGCAGTGATTGAGTCCTTATTAAAGTCTTACTTCCAGCCTGGGCTAATACACTAAGAAGTGTTGGGAAGAAGAAATTAGGGAAATTGCAGGGGGTAGCCACTGGAAAAAAATATTTGAAAAAAAAAAGAAAGATTTTTGAAATATTTAAAAACAAAAAAAGCACTGCCCCTTACTTAAATCTGCAGTATTTATCTTCTGAGCAATCCAGAGTTGAATTTAGGGATTACAACTCTTTGTTGTCAATATTCAGGTAGAAATTTCTATTAGAAAGTTAAATCAGACTGGAGTTCAGGAAAAAAGGTCAAGTATATAAGTATATAAACTTAGAAATTTAAGTGAGGAAACATTGTTTGTCTATAGTTACCATTCTAGCAAAAGTAATTTCTTTGAAACTATTAAAACAAACCTTTCTATATTACCAGAAAGTTAATGAGAATTACAAGCAAACTAGGCCCCATCTGACAAATCAGATCAACAGAAAGTTTATGGAATGCTTATCTATTCATTCAAAAATATTTAGGAAGTGCCTCCCAAATACCATGCAGTGAGATTACAAAAACAAAATACTCCTGACCAGCTGTCCCAGGACCGGGTCTGGTTGAGCGGACAGTGACCACATGTGACCATACAGTAGTGAGTGGACAGACGTACTGAAAGGTCCTCTCGGTGGCCACAGGTGGCCAAGGTCCTACCCTGTGGGAGACAGGTACAGCAAGACCTAGGTCACTAGCCCTGTCTTTTGGCAACTTTAGCTTTAGTTGGCGACATATAAAAACACGATGTTTAAATTGCCCTAAAGCGTATGAGACCCTTCAAGACAGCAGAAAGACAATACCATGGCAGCTTATGAATGCCAGCTGGAGGTCCAGGCTGTGGGAGTCCAAAGAGCTCTTTTCAAGCTGGAGAAGCAGGGAAGCCTTTGTTTGGGTGGGATTTCCACTAAGGGTGTCTTGAGGGAATGTGATGGGCGTCTCCTGATGAGATGTCTGTAAAGGGCTTTGATTAAGGGGATGGCAGGATAGGGCTTGAGTTTTGAAAACATTACTTTAGCTCTAAGGCAGAGGACAGATGGCTGCACTGGGTTCTGGCAGACACGAATGACACTTGCAGAAGTGTTTGCTGAGGCTTGTTCTGAGAACAGGACATTCAAGGCAAACTATTCAGCAGAGTGTTAAGAGACACAGGGCTAGATCTTGATGAGCTGACGCGGCTGGAGGTTTGGGGGTTGTTTTGGAGGCAAAAATGATAGCCCTAAATGTGGGTAAATCTCTAAGGGAAAAAAAATGTGCTAAAAAACAAAACCAGGAGGCTAAGGACTAACGTCATTTGAGTACTTGCTTGAAGGCTCCGTTAAAAATGTGGAAAAGGGGGCCCTCCCTGGTGGCGCAGCGGGTTAAAGCACTGCACTAAGAAGCTGAAACCACTTCCGCATGAGTTCGATCCCCGCCTGCACCGGAGGTGACCACATGGCGTGGCAGACCTCTCCTGGCCCGCCCGCTGCTCCCCCCAGCAGTGTACCTCATCGATCTGCCTGTTCTGCTCCCCACTCTGTCCCTGGTGAATCCTCTCACTCTCCGCATCTCTGGCTTGTGCCTCAGCTCTGTATGAATAAATAAATAAATCTTTAAAAAAAAAATGTGGAAAAGGGGCCAGAGAGCTAGGAGTCAGGCAGAAGAAGAAAATCTGGGCTAGATGAGAGTGGACCCTGCACTCCTGCTCATTTTAATAAATTGTCATAGATGATGAAAGAAGGGTCCAGAAGCATATTGAAACATCCACCGGGGATCTGGCAGCCCCGTTCCCCTTGGGCAAAGTGGAGGCGGGGCTGACCAGGGTATTCCTCTGGGAGCTCAGACCAGGAGGACCTGACAGCTCACCCCCTTTTCAGCCACTTCGCTCTATGAACGAGGACAGCTAGGCCTCCCGAGAGGGCACTTCCAAGGTCACACAGCTATTTAAGATCAGAGTTGGGACCAGAAAAGGATCTTTTGAGTTTTAATTTAGGTTTTTCTCTCCCTCACTGTCTCTAAATAAGCTTAACTGATATTCACCTTTTTCCAGATTTAATGAAAATGGCTAAATGAATTTTAAGGGTGTAGGTTTTTTTTTTAAATGCGGAATAATACTTTGTCTTAAGTTGCCAATAGTCTACGGTAGGAAATGTATTTGTTTCCTAACAAGTGTGTACCTAGGTTCTGCTTGAAAGAGCACTTAGTACTGATCCTGTCCTCCCAGTCCACTTGATACATTTACTCAAACTTTTTGTTTTTCAAATAAAAATGCAACCACAACTCCTATTTCCTAGTGAAGCTTCCTCTTGGCATCTTTGCAAAAATCACTTTTTCTTCTGCTTTCCCATAAATTCAGTATTTTTCAAATTGCAGGATAAAACTTAGTGGATGAGGACATCAATTCAGTGAGTCAGTCCCAGGAAGAACCACTGAACAGGAAGTATCATAAAGTGTCACAGGCAGTGACGGTGACAGTAGCCCACAGGACTTTGGCTTCAGGTGTGTGTGCACCTGGATTGCCGTGCAAAGTGCAAACAGCTTGAACAGCACAGACTTGGAGCATTAGTGTGAATGCCTGTATCAGCCTTACAGCCGCCTCGCTCTTTCAGGCTTGGCACTGTGTTCATCTCATTGCTCACGCCCCACGGAGCACCTGCTGGGGACTCAGATGATGTTGATTATGAAAAATTAGGAAAGAAGTACAAGAAAAAAGTGCAGGTAGGGTGGAAGGCACATACTCTAATTAAGTATGAACATTTCAGTTCCTCTTACTTTGAATGTTAGTATTTTTTTTTCATCCCAACATTACTACCACTAAGAACCTATATTTGGTAGCTGGAGGGGGGATGGGCTGCATGGGTCACCTTCAGTGGCCTTGGTGATGTGGTATAAATAACACTTCCTGCTAATGTTGCAGCTGTCACTCAAAGATCTTAAATTGCTTTACCAGAAGGATCTGGCCACGAACGCCTGGCTCCCCTTGGCAGGTGCAGGAGTTAAGAACCAGGGACTGAGTGAAATCTCAGGGCTCCAGATTGACGTCCCACCTCCAGCCCCTCTTTTCCTCATCTCTTGGACCCATCCTTCTGTGAGCTTCTGTGACCAGTAAACAGAGCTTGCAAAGATCACACTGAAGTAGATTTTCTTTCTCTGGCTCTTGAGAGGGGTGGGGGAAGGCTCTTGGTAATAAAGACAACTGATTGAAATGCAAGGGACTGGTTGTCCTTAGAGGTAAGATCTGGTCAGTCAAAGGGATGAAAGCCAGCTCTGGTGAGCAGTTTGGTAAGTTTTGCACCTGACGGAAAACAGATACTTGACATGTGCTCACTGTTTTGTGTCCCTGGATGCTTCTCTATAGCGACCTGGATTTCTCCCTTCTGGCCACGGGCCACTGGGTTTTCTGCATAAAGCAGAAACTGAAATACCCACTCAGTCACCCACATCCCTTCTCTTTTTTGCAACTGCAAAGAACACCTTGAATCACTCCCCGCCCCCATTTTCTGGAAGCTTTGGGGGTCCCTGGCCTCTCTGTTGGAGAAGCAGCCAGCCTCCCGCCCGCAGCTGGGCGCGGAGCCTCTGGGAGGGCGCCCGCCTGTCCTGGGCGGCGTCGGGTTTCACCACTTGTGTCTGAGTTCACGCAGCTTGTTCCTCTGTCAGGGATTCCACAAATATCTCCCGGGTAAAAAAGGAAAGTGTCCGAGCCCCAGCACCAGAGCAGCGAGGCCAGCCGAGTGGGAGCGCGCGCCAGCCGCCCGGCCATGTCGCCCTAGCCCGTCGCCCCGTCGCCTCGTCGCAGGCTCGCCCATGCAGCGGCCCGTCCGCGCCATGTTCCTGGGGTGAGGGCGGCTGGGCAAGCTCCTCCCCAGGGGTTGCCCACCATGTCTAATGGGTATCGCACTCTGTCCCAGCACCTCAATGACCTGAAGAAGGAGAACTTCAGCCTCAAGCTCCGCATCTACTTCCTGGAGGAGCGCATGCAGCAGAAGTGCGAGGCGGGCCGGGAGGATGTCTACAGGCGGGTGAGTGCGCGGCCAGGCGGCAGCTTCCTGCTGCGAAGCGTCCCCCGGGGTGGGCCCTTTGCTGCCCTGGGACCTCGCAGAAACCCACGTTGCGTCCTTTGCACCAGTTGTCTGTCTCCTTCCCTCCCCTGTAAAGAGGGAGCCAGTTAAACCAGAGGCTCTCAGACTGCGGGGGACCCCGTGGGACAGTCATGGGGCGCTGGTTTAAATCGCAGACTCCCTGCGGCATCTTGTAGGGGTTCCGATTTAGTTGCAAGAAGGAGAACTCAGAGCTCTGCATTTTAACCTGTCCCAAGGGTGACTCTGAAGCAGGCGGGGCCCAGGCCCACTGGCCCTAGTGCTCTGACTCTCTGTCTCTGTCCTGGAGAAAGTTTGCTTGTGAAGATGATCATGCAGATAGGGCTAGGCAGGGCCTTCGGCATTTTGAGTCTTAGGAATACTTCGCCTTAGAATGAGGAAAGGCCTTGGATGAAATAGCAGTTGGCCTGAGGTGGGGTGGGAGGTGGTGGCTTCCCTGGAGGGAGGCTTGGGGAAGGCACACAGAGGGGCCTGGCCAAGTTGAGGCTGACATGAGGTAGCACCTTGTCAGTAGGCCATGGTTTCCAAGGACTGAGCTTTCCGGCTGGTTACCACAATATTGATTCCTCAGGCTTTTAAATGCCTGGGCGAGTTGGGCTCAGAGTGGCCCGAGTGACCTTGGAGCTGGTCATCTCTGGCTTTATCGGGGATTCTAAATCTGCACTGTTTACACCAGAGGGCTACACGGCATTGGTGTCTGCGGTTCCCTGGTCTGCTGAGGAGGTTGGGAAGTGCCAGCCAGGATGGGTGCTGTGTCGCACCAGAGGACTCACTGGTGTGCGAGATCCTAGGGGTGAGGCCGTGGGGTCAGTTGATATGGACAGAAAACCTGGGAGCCCTCATTTCTGTCCTTCATATTTAACCTGAATTTTCCTGAAATTGAGCCACACTTACCTCTCATCTTCTGTGTGTTTTATGGTGAATGGGTCTCAGTGGAGAACGCTCCTGCTGGTGAGGGTGGGAGAGGAGAGGGTGGGCTGTGCCTCTGTCCAGAGGGAGAAGCCTCCCATCAACTGTCTCCAAAGAGAGACAAAGGAAAGCACAATGTCCTTAATAATTTGCCAGAAAGAGATTTGTTCAGATGGAAGTGTTGCTTGAATCATTGGGTCTTACCCTCTCTTCTGTACTTACTGAAGAGGTCTCCAGGTAACCCTTCAACTGGGCTAGTGCTCCTAGAGAACTGTGGTCGAGGAGACTAGAAGCTGCTTGGGGGTGGCGTGGGGTGTGCTCCCCTGGATACCATCGCATGCAGGGCCACAACCCTTCTGTTACAGGACTGGTGTTGCCACTGGTCCCGTACACGGCTTGTTCTAGTCTTAAGGTCAGTCTGTCAGGCAGCTACCAGCGTCGTGGGACTTGAGGAGACTCAGACTAGTGTCCCCCCACCTCCCCGCCTGATCCCTGTTCAGCTCCCCTGTGCCATTGCTCACCCCCTCTGGCTGTGAGTACTTGGGAAGCGCTAGTGGCCTAGGTCATAATGAACACAGAGTCTCTTATCAACCACTGACATCATAGTTGAGATTAGTTGATCACACTATGAAGTGATGAGTTAATAGGAACTGGGAATCCCCTGGACAAGTAGGGGCCCTGGACAAGTAGGGGACCCAGCAAGTTACTTAACCCTTTTGCTTTTTCTAGAATGGACATTAATGAAAGCACACAGGCAGTGAGAGTATGACTAGAAGTCAGTAAAGATTAAATAGGAAGACTTTATCAAAGCAGTTAGTAAACCTCATAGCATCATAATAACTGGAGATAACTGGAGGAGGTAGTAGTTAAGTTTCATTCTTCTCTTACCGCCAGAGTCCCCTAAATGTGTCTTACATTCATCCCTAGTAGTCACATCATCAGTACGCAAGGTTAGTTTGATTAACTAGCAGCGATGCTGATGAAGAGACATTGAAGGCATCATTCAGTGTTTCCTATGGTGAGTCATGTAGTTCAGATGAGGACCTAGAGCCTAGTTCTGTGACCAGAATTACTTAACTCCAAGTTCCTTTAGTGTTGGAAGGAGACTTCTTCAAATACAGTGAATGCATTCAACCACATTGAGTAGAGTCCGCAATAATTGACAAATAAATTGCAATAATTTGGGTGCTGTATTGCATGATTCTCTTACATATAAATAAAACCAGTGTTTGTGGAACATGCAATTGAAGTCTGTAGTGGGTAATTATCACTTTTACATATTTTTGCTACTACAGTTTTGGTGAGATACTTATGCCTAGCCACAAAGAAGCACTGTCTTATTGAGAGACGCTAAGCACTTCACCACGAAGACTGCAGGGAAGGGGAATCTGAAAAACTGGGGGGAGAAAGGCCCCACCCTTCTCTTTCCAAGTGGCAGGTCCTCCTTTGGGTAGCTGAGGGAGAGATGAATAAATATTACTAGGTCCTTAATTGTAAAAAACCTACAAAGATGTTTAATTGTAAGAGAAATTGTAAAAATTAGTGATCTGAAGACCTAGAAGTATCAATTTCAAAGCAGGCAAATAATAAAAAGAGTAAAGTGTTTTTCTTTTGAAGTTGGTCAGAGAATTTGGAAGCAAGCTTAAGGTTTATACTGGTCTTGGGTTAAGAAAATAGTATTAAATTATACATGAGCATTGGTTCTGTGAGACTTGCTATTTTTATGTGGACTGTTAAAGTTGAGGACCCTGCAAGCTTCCATTTTTATAAGAAGTTTAAAAAACTCACACAGGAAGAGCTGCACACACTCAGTGAGGCTGTCTTCTGCCCACAGGCTCACCTGCCAACCACTGCCCCCTCCTGGTAGCAAGCAGTATTGTAGGTTCACTGTAGGAAGGAGGACAATTTCCCATGTATAAGACATGGCAAGGAAAAAACCATTGCAGTACATGTAGCTGCCAATTCTGGAGCAAAATAAAGTGAGTAAACGTGGTGAGTGGCCCACAGCTGAGGATGGCCCACTCCTTGGCTTATCAGCATTCTGGACTGCAGCTGGTTGGATAAATAATCTCTGGTGGTAACTTGGCTCACTTCCTCATTGTGGTTGATTATCCAATCCTGCATCTTCTCATGACAGCCTAGAGCACTGGAAATATGTCTGACCCTGGGTTTTATGAAATCCTCCACTGTGTGGGGAAACACCCAACACCCAAACAGCATGCAAAAGGAGTATTCAGAGTTTGCCTGGTGTTGATGCTGGCATACTGGGCTAGATGCAGCTGACGTTTAAATATGACTTGACTGATGTTGGAAAGTTAAAGTGCATCTGGCTTTAGATGAGCGGCAAAGGAATTGACCTATGACCCATAAACTGCCTGGTTTATTTGAATGGAAGTTTCTCATCTTTGAGACTAGATATTTTTCCTGGGCAAACTGTGAAGTTTAGATATAGCATCCCTCTGCAGCTTGGCTTCTAAGAAATCACAAGATGCATCCTACTGACTTGTCTCTCAAATCCTAGCAGAATTTCATAACTTTTATTCTACCATGACTGGGCATAGTAGTATCTGTGAGCCAGGCAGACCCGAGGAGGAATCTTTCTGTGTTAACTTGGGCAAATACTATCCTTTCTCTGAGCTGAAGTGATAATTGCAGTAGCACCTACCTGGGGAGGTTACCTAAGCCACTGAGGTGAAGTCAGTGCAATGCCCGATCCTATGGTGAGCTCTCAAGAAATATTTCCCACTATTGTGACCAATTGAGAGATGAAGAAATTGTGTAGATAAGTCCAACTGCTGAATACATTTGATCTGGGCCATTTTTTATTCTAACTCAGTTTCTTTTTCCTTAATATCGGATTTGGGACCATTTTCACTGTTTGTCTCAATTCTTCATTTTATTTCATTTTTTTAAAGACTTATTTATTGATGCATACAAGAACTGGGGTACAGGCCAGAGGTGCTGGGGGAGGATGAGAGGGTTCACCACAGAGTTGGGAGCAGAATAGGCAGATTGACTGAAATACACTGCTGAGAGGAGCAGCTGGGAGACAGGAGAGGGCTGCTGTGCCATGTGGTCCCACCTCCCTGGCGGGGGATCGAATCCATGCTGCAGTGGCTGCCTATAACTTCAGAGTGCTGCACTTTCCCGCTGTGCACCACCAGGGAGGGCCCTCAATTCTTCATTTTTAGATTGCCTATGTGTGAATAATATTATACAACCCAAATGTCCCTATTGCTGCACATTTACCCCCAAAAGAGTGTTTTTGTCTAAGAATGATAAGAAGCCATTGATGGGCTTTACGCACCTCGGAACATGCTATATAGGCATCTGCGTCTCCAGTGGGATGGGCCCGAGGGCACAAGGCAGAACACGAGGAGTGGGTGGGCCAAATAGGAGAGGAGGGGGAGCAGATCAGGGAAGGAGCTGATCTGAAAAATAATTGAGAGGTAAAAATATCTGTAGGACTTGGTGATTGAGGAGGGTTGAGGAGAAGGAATCAAGAAGGCTTCAGGTTCGTAAGGAAGACCACTTATTTTTTTTTTTTTCCGGGATTCTGGTTCTTTGTTTTGAAAGGAGCGTCTAGAGCAGCGTTGGACGACACCCTGGGGTCTGAAGACCTGTGCCTCTGGGCGCCCTTTGGGTACTCTGGTCCCAGCTGGGGAAGTTCCTTCCCTCCTCCCCAGTCCTCAGCTCCTCCAGTGTTTTCTCAGTCAGAGGAGGTGCCAGCTGTGCTGAGGTGGCTTTAAAACTGTCAGCCAATGTTAGGAAAATCTAGTGGTGTTACCAGGTAGCTGGAGTTATAATTAGCCCAGTTGCTAGGGGAAAAACTGAGGTTCTGTAAGAATGAACTCCCAGAAACAGCTTCTCCCTGCTGGATGAGATCACTTGTTTGCAAGGACAAAATGGGTGTGAATGGGGTGTTTTTAGAGAATTCCATTTTTGCTCAGTGCATAGCATATGTCAAAGGTTTGTACTTGGAGGGTTAACCAACATCTCATCCGTGGTAGAAGAAATAGACAACATTCTGCTTTAATTAATATGTACTTGGAGAGTTGGAAAGAGTCTTAGTTTCACCTTAAGGAGAGAAATAAGAACATAAAATCACATCTAGTACAACAAGAAAACTGGAGATAACCTGTATAACCTCTTTACTTTTTAAGAAAATTACTTTAAAACAATTTTAGACTTAGAAGAAAAGCCACAAAAATAGTATAGAGTTCCTGTGAACCTCAGCTTTCCCTAAAGAATAAGACCCTCATTTTGAATATGCCAAAGCTAGCTGCCTAAGGCCCCACAGCACATGAATGATGGAGCTGTGTCCGGAAGCCTAGAGGCCTTGCTAACTGCCCAGGTGCTCACAGTGAGTCCCTTGGCCCCCACCAGAAGTTCGGGAAAATGAGTACACTTATCAAAGTGCAGACTTTCCTCCCTTCACCACTACTAGACTCAAATAGAACACACCGCAGGAGCTAGAGTAACCTGCAGATACGTGATTCTGTGTCCTGTGCCAGCTGCCAAAAGGAAATATTTGTGCAGCCTAAATCCTTTTCCCAGGGAACTTCATCTGCAGGTTTCTCGCAGCCTTGTGAACACCTTTTGCTTCTCCGTGGCCTGCTCTGGCCTGTGCTACCTCATTTAAGAGGTTCAGCTTCAAGAGAAGCGAGTCTGTTATGCGTAACTAAGGCACAGAGTGGGGGCTGGAGCAGGCTGGAAATGGGCCCACCCTCTCATGTTAACAGCAGCTGATCCACCCACGCGCCAAAGACCGACCCGACGACGTGGTACATGCCGTTCCCGGAGAGCGAAGTGCCAGTCGGCTGGCATTTCCCCAAGCAACTGCAGGACAGACGGTGGCACTGGACAGCTACGTGCCTGCTCTTGGGAGCTTGGCTTGAAGAGGTGGAGGTGAAAGGAACGGCAGGGGCTGCCTCTGGTGCCAGTTCCTCACCTCCCAACCTCAGGCCAGGCCCCACCACCAGGGAGGGCAAGAAGCGACCTCCTTATACGTTCCTTAAAAAGCCCAGGTGGGGACTGAGGAGGAAGCCTTTGCCGAGGGCTTGGGTGAGTGCAGCAGCTGCCAGCATGGCAGCCATAACCTGGAGCTGTGAGGAGAGGCCAGGCCTGGGCGCAGGCTGGAAGTGCTTCGGCATCACTTTTTCCTGAGCGGCCTTAGAGTGTCGCGGACGGGGCCTGGGTGGCTGCCCTCCACAGAGACTGTCCACCTCCCGCTGAGCTGCTCTCTGGCCAGGCCCGGTGTAGGGGACAGAATGAGCCAGAATTCTACGCCTCTAGCATCTGTGGCTAGCACCTGTGACCTTGATCACGTTAGCACAGAAGGCGCTTGGAAGTGCTAGCGAGGGCCCTCCCTGGGGCGCAGCGGGTCAAAGCCCAGCACCAAGAAGCTAAAGCCACTTCAGCACAAGTTCCATCCCTGCCTGCCCCCGAGGTGACCCACAGGGCACGGCAGACCTCTCCTGACCCAACCGCTGCTCCCCTTCAGCAGTGTACTTGTCAGTCGGCCTGTTCTGCTCCCCGCTCTGTCTCTGGTGAATCCTCTCACCGCCCTGCACCTCTGGCCTGTGCCCCAGTTCTATATGTGTAAATAAATAAATCTTTAAAAAAAGAAAAAAGTGCTGGCGAGGGGCACACGTGCCGGATTGTGGACACGTAGAAAATGGGTGTGGACACGTGTAAGTGTGCACACCTGAGCACAGAGGCCATACGGGCGGCTACAGAAGGACGAGTGACCTCAGAGAGGCAAGGCCACAGAGACGGTCAGAGAAAGAGTCAAGATTCATGGGCGGCTTGAGGCTCAGTTGCCTGCTCCTTCCAGCCCCCGCCCCCACCTGGTCCATGCGTCCTTGCATGCTGGCCTCCCTGCCTGGCGGGCTGAGAGAGTATTAAAGCCCCCAAAATCCGCAGAGGGCTCTGGGACTCGCCTTTATCCGTCTGCCTGAATCTGTAGTGAAACCGCCCTGGGTCTGCTGGCGCCACACGGAGGATCTGCTCACTTCAGACATAAACTGAACTTGTCCACTGCGCACAACTCCCTCGATGAGAGGCTTGCGGTTATCACTCAGCTCCAGTCAGGACTCCGGGTCCCACACATCAGGTCTATCCTGGCACGGAAGTCAAGTGAAGATGGCGGCCTCTGGGGCCCAGAAGACCAGGCCCCTGGGCAGCGGGGGCTGTCCCATGCAAAGTTTCACCCCCCCCATCCATCCAACCTGTGCGGTTAGTGGAGGAGCCCGGGTTGCTGCCAAGCCGTTTGGAGACTCAGGGGACTCAAATAGAGTCAAGGTGGGAGTAACAGGTCTCCCCAGCCTCCACCAAGCTGTGGATGGGAGCAAAGCAGTGAAAGGAAGAGACAAAGCTTCATGTCAGCCGTGGAGGCCCCACGAGGAGTCTTGCTGGATGGCTCCCGTTAGAGTTTGTGACATCAACTAGAACTGGGAAACTCAGGTTCTCTCAACACGCCCTGGGCGCTGAACAGCTGCTCCCTCACACTGTCCCCTGCGACCTCCCCTGTTGGCTAAAGGGTCAGAGTATGTCACAGCGCTTCAGGGTCTTGTTGGGAGAGGAAGAGAGGTGGGGCGGAGGACCCCTGTGTCCTAGTTGCCAGGAGCGGCTCCTGGACCCCGTGGCCTTCCACCCGTGGTCGTCTGCCCAGGCTCACGCTGGGTGTTGGCCCCTGGCCTCGCTCCCCACTGCACAGGAGCGCGTGCGGAGAATGCTGACTGCTCCCTCTGCGCTGTGGCGGGGCGCTGCTTTTGATTTTACTGCCTCTGGCCCCCATGCTCCCGGAGCTCTTTGGTCTCAACACCTAACCTGTGCTGCTGGGTGGCTCCCCCATTTTTCGCAGAACCAGATTTGCCACTGAGGGCCTCAGGGAGTGTGCTGGTATCCCAGCAGCTAGGTGGCCTAATTCTTCAACTAACAAACAAGACCTTGGCTGTTCTTCGGGACTTGTAGTCGCTCTTTGAAATGCAAATGATGTTTCTTAGCCACTACTCTACATTTTATGAAGTTCTGATTAAAAAGAAAAGAGCTCTAGGAAGACAATACTGTTTTTCCAGGTGACTTTCACCAACACTGGTAGGAAGAGGTGTGTCTGCAGCCACAGGGGCCCCCAGCCCCTTCTGACTTGCAATGCTGGTACCAGCCACGCTGGGGGTGTAACAGAAACCACGCTGTCCTCCTCCCTACATACTGGGGCCTGGTAGAAAGAGAAAACTTCAGAAACTCAGAGGAAATCGGGAAATAGGCAAACCAAACTTTAAAAGTAGAAAACAAAGCTAGGAGAAAAGGAGCAGTGAAACTGGGGTTTCTAACGGGAAGAACAGACTCAGACGTGACCTGAGAGTAGAAGACTCAGCAGGCTCTGTGTCCAGAGAGTGAGAGTGGCTTGGTCTTCAGTCGTGGGCAGATATTCCAGTGCATAGTATACGACCAGCCTTTTTTTGAAAGTTTTTCAAAGTCACTTTGCCATGGAAACGGACATTTCAGCAATAGCTTAGGGAGATAAGGAAATTAGCCAAACAGAAAATAGGTGGAAGAATATTCCTGGCAGGGCAGTATCAGGAAAGCCTGGCGGAGGCTCCAGAGGTCATGGGCCTGGGGCGACCAGACAGGCACTGACAGATCATTTTAAAGACGCTGACAAGGGGAGCCACTGAGCGCGGGGCAGCCAGGCAGGGCGGGCAGGGGCCGAAGGCTGGGAAGCCGCGAGGCCCCGGCCCCCAGTGCATCTCTGTGCTTTCTTTTTTCTCCTTGGGCTCTGTGGCCGCCTCTCCAGTCTCACCTCTTCTGTAGCCAGTCACCCCTTTGCAGCATCTCCCGCAGCCACCTGCCCGTTGAGTGACTCCGCCCTTGTATTCCTGGCCCCCCGGCTCAGGTGTGCTCACTTCTGCATGACCACGCTCATGCTCCAGGTGCCCATCGGCGGGCACGCGCGCCACTAACCCCCTGCGCCTTCTGTGTTAACACAATCAAGACTGCAGGCGATCCCCACAGAGACCCTACACCAGCGAAGGGTTCTAAGCAGAGAGTGGGCTAAGAATCGCTAGTCCCGGGCCCTCTCTGGTGGCGTGGCAGGTGAGAGCTCAGCACTGCAAGCGAACTGTAGCTGCTTCAGTGCGAGTTCGACCCCCACCCCTGAGGTGACCACATGGCACGGCAGACCTCTCTTGATCCGACCGCTGCTCCCCTCAGTCAGTCTTTTCTGCTCCCCACTCGTTTCTGGTGAATTCTCTCTCCGCCCCTGCACCTCTGGCCTGTACCCCAGTTCTGTATGCATAAATAAATAAATCTTAAAAAAAAATTGCTAGTTGCTAGTCCTACCTAAAAGGTCGCCAAGAACCATGGACAGGGTCTCAGAGAAGAGAGGTTTTATTAAGGGCCAGTTGCCAGAAGACCCGGCCACCCCTCGCTTCAGCCTTGCCGGCAACTGGCCCTTAATAAAACCTCTCCGTATGAGGTTCTTGGTGACCTTTCACTATCTGACTTTTGAAAAGGTCACTGTACTATGGCATGCAGAAACCAGAAATACTGAGAACGCCATAGAACACTATAGAAGGGGAGCGTAGAAGCACGAGGGGTGATTAAGAAACCGTTGCGGTTAGCTCATAAGGGAGGGTGATGATGAGACAGGTGTGGGGAGATGGGGACAGTCTCACCAACGGTACTTGCTTATGAGTGGGATCTAGGGTGTGAGAGGAATCAAGGCAGAGCCCTGTGGAGCGGGAAGACTGGACGCCATGACGAAGACAGGGGAAGCTGTACATAGGGCATTAGTTCAAGTTCAGGTATTTTGTGTTTGAGATATTTATTCAGTTTTAAGTGAAACTCTCAATTAAATGCTGGCTTATATTTTATTATACTTTGCTTAATTGTACTTTGCAGAGGATTGCATTTTTCATGACTCCAGCAACGAAAAGATTGAGGCTTGCCCAGGGTCAGGTGATGGTTAGCGGTTTTTTTTTTTGTTTTGTTTTATGACAAAGTATTTTAAGTGTAGGCACGCATGATAGTGTTTTCACAGAGAGCACTGGTGCCCTTGGTCAGCTGCAGTAACGTGTAAAGGTGACTGTCGCTGCGCTGGGGAACCGCATGTCGAGTGACTTGACTTGCCGAGATTTTACTTCATTGTGATTGATCAGGGCAGACTGGGTACTGCCTCCACGGTGCCGAGAGCTGTGACTGAAGTTCTGGCTGCGTATATCATTAAGGAAGTCTTTTAAAGCCATGAGACGCCATGAAATTACCCAAGGAATTTACCTACCAGAGGGAGGAGAGAATAGGCCTAAGGCTGAACTCTGGGTCACCAGCAGGTGGAGTGTGCAGCGGGAGAGGGCGGACGCCCACTTCTGAAATGCTGCTGCTCGAATAATACGCACCTCAGAAATGACCTTTGGTTTAACATCAGTGTGGTTAGTGATCTTTCTCAGGGAACTTCGGTGGAGTGAGAGGCAAAGCCAGTAGATTTTACCAAAAACACAAACGGAAGGAGAGGACTTGGAGTCAATGGTATGGTCTGGTCGGTGCTGCCAAGTTTCGCTGCAAAGAAGGGTGAAGAAATAGGATATTAACTGATGAGGGTGCGGGGTCCACCGAAGGTTTTTGTTTTTGTTTTTGTTTCAGATAGATGAATTAAAATAGCATGCTGTGTACTAATACTTTCCTAGAAAAATGAAATATTAATGGAGGAAAAAGAGGAGACTTTCTGGGCATTATTTTTGAGGACTCAGGAGAATGGGGCCTGGCACACACACACGGAACATCTGTCTTCAGATGGGGAGCGCGACTGCTGGCTGCGCTCACCGACAGGAAGACAGTGATGGGCCCGGGCGGTGATGGGTGGTGGTTCGGTGGGCGGAGACACAGGAGCGTTCTGATATTTCAGTTTTCCCGGCGAGTTGGGGAGTAACTATTCTCCAGAGATGCATTTTCCAGCATGCCCCTAGAGTCAGTCGTGTGCTCACGGGTGCTGGCTCCTGCGGGCACGTGCTTACTGACTCTGGGGGTGCTATGTCCTTTCCCCCACTTCCAAACCGTCCTCAGGTTTCAAAATCCAAGTGGTATTTCACCTCCGAGGTGACCCTTCCCGCATCACCACTGCCTGGAGTCATCTCTCTCACAGGCCCTCCCAGCAACTTCTTCAGATACGTTATTTGGCACCCGTTATTTTGACCCACCCCCGCACTCATCTTTCCCAGATGTGTTTCATAGGCTATAGAAATTTTGTTGGCTGGATGGATCTCAAACCTCTACTCTAACCTTCAACATAATCTTAACCGTTGCTGAACCCATTGAAGCTTGGGAAGCTTGTTGATCGATTGTGAGCATCCTACAGGGAGACTCACCTGTAGCAGAATGGTGGAAGGAGAGCTCACCTTTCCATCCTTTGTGGCCCCCCGCCTGAGAGACTTGGCTTCATGCTCTGTAGACGAACCTCCAGGTTTTCCCAGGCCTGGGTGGTCTCTGCCAGCGAAGGGCTGGAGAAAGGAGGAAGAAAACGCATTGAGAAAGGCAGAGTTTTAAGAGGGAATTCTTAACAGTGAGAATTATCTGAGCAGGCGTTCACTTGATAAGCATCTAGTCATCTGTGTAAGGGCGCTGTGTTAGCAATGGAGACACAAAGGTGAGAACATTCAAGGGGTCCCCACCCCCCTGACACTGCTGTGTAGTGTCTGAACATGGACCGAGTAACCCTGTAACCTGGTTCCTGTTCAAGCTGTGTCTGTTATCACCCAAACCTAGATGGTTTTGCTTCATTTGCAGTTAATCAGACTCACTTTCAGATTGTGCTGGTTCTTGAATACGACAACCCCACACAACTCTGAAAGGTGCTCTCGTAACACAGGGTTATCTGCGATGGGGTGTGTGTTCGTGGAATCTACCTACAGCTTGCACATCCTTTTCCTAACATCTTATAAGGCTGCACCATCCGCCAGAAATATATTGCGAACCACAGATGTAATTTGCAATTTCTAGTGGTCACATTAAAAGAAAAAGAAACATGAAGTTAATGTTAAAATACACTTCAAATATTTCAACATGAGACTGACATTTTAAATGATTGCGATTTCTTAGACTTTTGTTGCCATCCGCCTGTCACCCGGCGGGTCCTGTCTTTGAGACCCTGGTGGCAGCACGCGTCCTGTCTCCAGGGACCGAGCCTCATGCAGCTCATGGCTGCCATTCTGGGGGGCACAGCTCGGTCTTCAGCCTAAGTGCTGGCCATGGCCCCACAAGACTGGTCACATGGCGTCACTTCAATGCAGCAAGGCCCCCAAGGGGGAAATAGTTAGGATTCAGAATCTGGCTCATAGTGTAAGTTTCGGGGTAAGAAAAATTGTACTGGACTTTGCAAAATGAAATGTTAGATCGTTTTTGGAGAATAGATCAAAGCAAGTGTCAATCCAGCATTGAGTGCTGGAGTTGGGAACAAATGTCAGATGATAGCAGGTGCCACGGATAACTTAAAAATACTTAGCAGCCCACGGGTTTTGTGGGCACTAATCTAGCGACAGGAAGTGAGTATCACATTTATACTGTAAACAAAGTTGCATTTGGTCAGTTACTTGCTTGTTCAGATTCTCTACCTGCGCCCAGAGAGAAGGCAGAGGAAACAGCGGCAGTGCCTGGGTGCCAGTCCTGTGCCCCCGGGACAGGACCTGCTGCTGCGCCTTCCAGCCTCCCCAGCTGGGCTGGGTTCCTGTGCCCCCGCAGGTGTTCTGGGAGTTGCAGGAGCCCCGCCCTCCCCACCCCCACTTATCACAGGAGGCTGCACGGGGCTAAGTTAAGCCTCCTTGGACCTATTTGTGAACAGACACTGCAGCCAAGTCAAAGATTCATCCCGCTAAGGAGTGTACCAGGGAGGGCAGAAGCACTGAGATCACGGGCATTTATGTGTGTGTCTCTCCCCGGGCCAGGTCAACAGAGCCTTCTGGGGCTGACCGAGATTTTAGGAGTGACCAAGAGGGACTTGGCTGGGAGACGAGTGTGAGCACCAAGGCAGCGTATATACTGAGACTGCAAGCTCAGGCTCTAATAACAACAAAGCCCAGACACCGCTTTTCCCCAGGGACTTTTGATTTTTTAGATCAGTTTTAGGTTCACAGCAAGATTGAGCAAAAGGTACAGAGTTCCCGTATCTCCCTGGACAGCCATGAGCAGCTTCCCCCACCATCAGAATCCACAGACACCTCCTTGACTAGACCCCACGTCAGTGTGCTGTTCTTGGACCCCCACATTTAGTGCTGGCCAGCACAGCTCTTCTCCTTCCTCTGACTCACGCGTCTCAGTGTGACCTTTGGGGAAATGAACACTTCGTGACATATCCCCTTTCCGTTTGCCTTCTCCTCACTTCATCTTTGCGGTATCTCTGCAAGGTAATGAGTTTAGCACCTCGAAGGAATGAACACCTGGGCGACTTACCTCTAGTGCAGAGGGCGAGCTGTGCAGACCTACGTGGATGGTACGAAAATGGTGGACTCTCTGCACTCCCATGTTTAACCTGACAGGACCCGAGGGAGCCGGCTGGGGCCGGGCCCGTCCAGTGTCACCTCTGCCCAGTCAGCCCTGCGCATCCTGCTGCCCTAAGTGTCCCCAGTTTTCCCTGGGGAGTGCTGTAGCCCAGATCTGTGTCCCTCGTCCCTAAAAGTTGAGCACTGGGAGCTGAGAAGAGGGGCCACCAGGTCTGATATAACTGGCGTTGGGTCTCGGGGTTTCCCTGGAGGCTGGCTGCAGCTGCGGTCATGGGACGGCTCTGGGTTGGTTGTGCGTCTCTGGCTGGTTTGTGTTTCCCTGAGGCTCTGGTGCTGGGTCACACGCTACTGTCCGCTCAGGCTGTAGCTGGGGATGTGTATTCTGCTCTGTCTAGTACCTGGTAGGGCCCCTTTCCCATCCACCTAGATGCTCAGGGAGTGTTCGATGGAAAAGACAAGTGAATGAACAAATGCTGCAGGCTCCCAGGCCAGCTCTGCTGTCTTCTGTCTGCTGACCACCATATATATATATTTAAATAATATAATAGCTTATTTTGACTTCATTTTGTGCATTTTCCAGCTCAGTTGTAATCCCCGTGGGCTTCCCATCACCAAATCACCTGTGTGCCATCACCACAGTCCAGTGCATTTCCCTCCCCCACTGGTTTTGATCCCATTCCCCACTCTACCCCCATAAAATGTCTCTGGTATATAGTTGCTTGTTATTGTTATTATTTTCTTGCCTGGTCCGTTATACTCCTGCTATGAGTGAAACCATCCGGTATTTTTCCTTTCCTTTCCAGCTTATTTCACGAAGCCTGATCTTTTCCAGCTCCATCCATGTTGCTGCAAAAAGCACGTGTTTATCTTTTTTGGTTGCTGAGTAATATTCCATTGGGTATATGTACCACATCTTTTTAATCCACTTTTGGGCATTTGGGCTGTTTCTATGTCTTTCCAATTGTAAATAAAGCAGCAATAAGCATGACCACCATAATTTTTATCTCTGCCTCTGTCCCCCCAGGTCTCTCTCCCAACACTTGTGCACACACACACACACCACAAGCTAGCTGATCCCCATAGAACTCATCCACAGACTCCAGTACTTATTCACATGTGATCTGTGCTAATCTACTCAAGGTTAAGGCCAACTGGGCTGGGCAGGGAAAGGTATTGTATTCAGCCCCCAACTAAGGACTGATGTGGGTTGATGTGGGTTGAGCTTGAAATGAGTTACCAGGACAGCACCCTTTCACCCCACCCCCACTCCACACCTCTGACCTGTACCCCAGTTCTTATGTGCATAAAGAAATAAACCTTTAAAAAAGAGTTACCAGGGGGCCCTCCCTGGTGGCGCAGTGGGTTAAAGCACTGTACTAAGAATCAAAAGCTACTTCCGCATGAGTTCGATTCCCGCCTGCCCTGGAGGAGATCCACATGGCGTGGCAGACCTCTCCTGACCCGCCTGCTGCTCCCCTCAGCAGTGTAGTTCGTTGATCTGCCTGTTCTGCTCCCCACTCTGTCTCTGGTGAAGCCTCTCACCCTCCACATCTCTGGCCTGTACCCCAGTTCTGTATGAATAAATAAATAAATCTAAAAAAAAAGAGTTACCAGGACAGGGGAGTTTTGTCAATGACATGTAAATAAACTAAACATGCATAAACTAAAACTTTCCTACTGTTCTTTCTTCTCTCTCTGGGGAATGAGACACAAAAGCAGGCTCTGGCAGGAGAGTGCCTGGCTTTCTAGAGTCTTCTGGTTACTGGGGCCGAGGACACTACCTTGCTGTCTTTTCCTGGCACTGAGCCTCAGGGCTCGTGCAAATGTCCATAGCAACTTAACTGAGCTATAATTCACCTGTCTTCAGCACACTCACTGAAAGTGTACTGTTCATGTGTACACCATCACTGTGTTATCATCACAGCCAGAAATTTCCAGATTTTGCTGACTCGAGTATCACTTCCACGGTTAGCTCTTCAAAGCTATGCATTCTTTGCCAAAGTAACACAAGTACAGCCTTCATTTTCTTCTCTTGGATTTAGTTCAGTCACACCCCATACTTTATATCCTTCTTTTTTCCCTCCCTTTAAATTTAAATATTTGTCCTGGAGGAACTGAGGTCTCTGGCTGGCACTCATTAGCCTGCCAGCAAAGAGGAAGTAAACAAAGATCTTGGGCAGCTGTGTGCTAGGCGTGCTGGGTGGTCTGGGTGCCCACCCTATTGGCCTCACCGAGTCCTCAGCACCCTGTGGCACGGGCAGCACCATCTTCACTTAAAAATGAAACCACTGGGCTGGAGACAGTCCCTTGTGGTTTCACGCTGCCACCCACTGCCCTCTTTGCTTGCTTTGATTAATCAGATAAGCTTTTCTTGTGCAAAAATCATCTAAAGGGACTTTTCAGGGAGCCTCCTATTGGCCAGTGTATGACTCATACAGATACCCTGTGCGCCAGCCTGAGATGAGAGCTAGCAGTGTGAGGTATGGGCTTTCAGGTGTTGCAGCCTCATGTTGCACACAGGAGATTTTTTTCCCCATCTGCTCAAACCTTCTGGCTGATGGAAGGTAGTTTGGCAAAATGTTTGGGCTTTTTTGACTTTTTTTTTTCTTTTAAAGATTTATTCACTTAAAACGGGTGAGGGGGAGGGAAATGCACGGGACTATGGTGATGGCAAACGGGTGACTTGGTGATGGGAAACCCGTGGGGATTACAATTGAGATGAAAAAAAAAAAAGTACAAAATGATGCAAAAATAAACTGAAAAAAAAAAAAAAGATTTATTCATTTATGCATATAGAACTGGGGTACAGGCCAGAAGTGCAGGGGCGGTGAGAGGATTCACCAGAGACAGAGCAGGGAGCAGAACAGGCAGATTAACAAAGCTCACCGCTGAGGGGAGCAGCGGTGGGTCAGGAGAGGTCTGCTGCGCCATGTGGGTCACCCCCGGCTGGGGATCTGTGCTGACGCAGCTCCACAGCTCGGCCAGCTTTTCAGTGCTGCGCTTTAACCAGCTGCGCCACCAGGGAGGGCCTGTTTGGACTTTTCTGACTTAGAAAGTCAGCCAGGCCTAAAGAACCTCACCAAGAGTAAACCTTTGTAATTATATGTCACATGGTCTCCCATGGGAGACGCTTAATCACTCTTTACTCATTCTTTGCCACTCATTTCATTTTGCAGGTGGCAAACTTAGCAGAATAGTCACACAGTGAATGACTTGGTGACAGAAATAACAATAACCATAAGTGTCTTTTCCCAGTACCATATGCTGAGCACTGAATCTCCCTGAAATATTATGAGCTCAGGAAGAAAAAAAAAAACTGCAGACGATAACGTGGTGGTGGTGCTGACAGCTATTACCGTTGCTGTATCAATCTTCCAGTAATGCTGTTGTTGTTCAGAATGTCTCCCTTATGTTCATTTACTAGGCACTACACCTTCTAAGGCAGGTTTATGAGTGAGGAAGCCACAAAATTATGTCCATGTCAGGAAGTTATTTTGTCTCTTTATTTCTCATCTAATAGAATGCTTATTTATCATTTGTCTCTATGAGGGTCTCTAGCTCAGGGGCCATTTCTCATGGTGATGTTTATATTCCTCGTTCTGGGACACAGCTGGGATCATATTCTCTTGTTAAATTCTCTCATTTGCTGATAGACCAGTTGAGGCAAATAAATAGCAGTGTCAGGCCATGGAATTGATATTGGGATCTTGGGCTTTTCCTCGTACGGAATTAAAATGTTTTGCTGACAGTTGCTAATCTTTTGATGTTAGCATTGCCATATGAAATACAGGACATTGGTATAACTTGAATTCCAGAAGAACAACAGACCATCAGTGCGTGTATGTACGTACCAAATCCTGCAAGGACTACACGATACTAAGAGTTGCCTGTCATTTATCTGAAACGCTAGTTTAACTGGGTATCCCATATTTTAACTGACTAAATCTGGTAACCCAGTTTAGTGTTGTAAACTCTACATCCCAGATCTTATCGGGGATCACACTCCCTCATCTCTGTACACTGAGCCCTAAAACGGAGATGACTCCAGTATGTCAGCAAGTGTTTCTGGACATTGAATAGTCTCCCTGGTTTCCTCCAGAAATCTGCTTCCTTTTTTCTAACTTTTCCCCATTTTAGTTAATAGTATGATCACCACCTACTTGCTAGAAATCTCAGCATCTTCTTACTCCTCCAACCGGTTTAGTCTCAGTGCCTCATAAGCCCGGCGGCCCTGTTGGCCCTCCCTCTGAAATATTTCTTGCATCCTTCCCGCCTTTGGCCTCAGACATCCCCAGCCCTGATCCTGACTCATCCGCCTCCATATCTGCCGTAAACCCCTTCTTCAGTGCAGCCCTGGCTGTGATGAGGTCTGGCCCTACCCTCCTTGATGGTCCTTGTGCTCTGTCGGTTACTGCCCGGTCTTCCCAGCAGGCTTCCCACAGCCAGTGGCAATCTGTCTTCGCGGCTGAGTCTCTGTGCCCCGCCACCACCGGTGGACAGAGTGTTCAGCTTCTCAGTGTACACATATGAATCGGTGTTTTCCCTGATGAAGCCCAAGACATAGAGTTACACAAAAAGACCATTATGAAGTACAGGAGTAGAACAGCCTCTCGATAGAGCCCGGCAAAGTAGGGCAGACAGTGGCTGCAGCACACAGAGGTGTCTGGGTGCCAGCACAGGACACACTTTGCTCGGTCACCACCACCATTCTGAGCCTGTGTGGGCCACGTCATGTGCCCCATCCCACCAAATCTCGGCCCATTCTTTACTCCTTTTAGGCTGTTTGGATTTCCTTTTCCTGTTTGTCTAACTTACTTCTGCTTCACCAAAAAAAAAAAAAAAAAAAATTCCCTTCTTAAAGTCATCATCAGAGTCCTTTTTCACCCTAAGAAAACCCAATATGTGAAATGCTGATGTTATGATAAAAGCAATGTACTGTGAAAAAAAATATTCATAGTGTGATTTCTTTAAATAATTCAGTTCCTGGGGGTAACTGTATCTAGTAGAATTCTAGATACAGCCATTTGGTTCTCAGGAACCTTATATATCAGGAAGAAGAAAGAATTTAATACAATCTCTGTCCTCAGTTCTATGGAGAACAGACAGGCTTGGGCATTCTCATCTTCCCAGGGCACTGAACAGGTGGGCGTGGGGGGCAGCTCAAGGATATTCCGAGGCCCCACAGCTCACGGTTCTCTGTTTGGGTAACGACACGCCTGCAGCCCCATTGGGGTCAGGGCCAGGGAGAGGGCAGAGGTGAGATGTGAAGCGTCACCCAGGCGGGGCTCAGGTTGGAAGCTGGCTCCAGGGAACAGAGCCTGCGGCGGTTAATGCCTTTTACTGCCCATCTACTTTTCAGAACATTGAGCTGAAGGTTGAAGTAGAGAGCCTGAAACGAGAACTCCAGGACAGAAAACAGCATTTGGATAAAACATGGTGAGTTGTAGCTTGAGTCCCCTGAGCTTGGTGCCTCCAGAGTTTGACTCCGGAACCTGAGAGCAGTAGATTTGGGATTCGAACCCTTCACCTTAACTGGCACATGACAGCTGAGAGCGCAGTTCTGGAACCGAAGCAATGCTATTTCCTCTCCTTGGGCCCGCTGTCTCTTGCCCAGTCTGACGGATCTTGCCATAGATTGGTAAATGCACCAGACCTGGGAGAATAAACTTCCTTTTCAGTAATCTACAAATAGTGATAATAGCTGCCACAGAGTTTGGGGGAAATAGGTGCGTTCACATAGTGCTGGTGAAAGTTTGAATTATGGCAACATCTGTGTGTGTGGCACTGCTTATCAATGTGAAAAATAAGCCATTCCTTTGCTCAAATAATTCCTAGGGGAATGTAGTCCTCATAAATAAAAGAGTTAATATAACCAGAGGAATGTTATAGGGATATTTATAGTAGCCATTATTTGCAGTGGCAAAAAACTAGAAATAACTGCCCAGTAATAGGTCAGTGGTGGAAGAAATTTTGACATAACTCTTCTGTGGAATATATGCAGTCACAATAAAGAATGATTCGGTTCTGTATACCGTCCTAGTAGGAAATTCCTGAGAAAAGAAGGGGGAAGTACTGAGTGCTATTTATAGTTGGCGTAAGGACAACCAGTCTTCTCTGTTTTGCATGGAAAATAACTGCAGGGTTACACTCAAAACTATTAGTATCATTTATTTCAGAGGCATGAGATTAGAGTTCATGACAGGTGACTTTTTTCTTTATATACTTTAATATTGTTAAAGGGCTACATTTATAATCTATAAATTACAGAAATTAAAAATCATAGTTTAAAATAAATGTTATTAAAATTGTTACTAAAACCATTTTCATTTTATGTCCGGGGATGAGTATACATCAATCTGATCTGAAACTGGCATTCCTTTGGAATCTACCGTATTTCTTGGTATTTAGCATAGCAGCCCAACAAGATCCAAACACTCAAAACCAAACTCAAATATACAAATATTCACTAAACACTTTACTAAAGTATTAGTGACCTAATAGATTTTAAGAAAACTTAAAAGAACAATTGAGTAATAAATTTTGAGAGGGCGTAACGCTTTAAACTTTTTCAGTGTCATTCAGCTTTTATTAGGTGGCATTATCCTATATTTAGAAATGGGAACACTAAGATCCAGAGCACGAAGGTATTTTCAAGTGAGTGACAGAGTTCATATCTTCTGGTTTCAAGTTCAAGGCTCTTCTTACCTTACAACAGCTGTAGCATGTTAAATCACACATTCTTGGCTGAGTTACTCAGAAAAGAGACAGTTTCCATTTTCAGGTATTGCAGTTAACTGTTGTCTATTGCACTTACCAAAGAACATTGGGTCAAAATTGGATGATTCTTGGGGTCTGCCTCTTGAGAAGTCTTGGGTTATTCCCTTCACTTTTGCCCTTCATACAATCAAGACGCGTCTACCCTTAAAACCGTACAATAATGAGGGACCTCAAGATAAATATAGCCTCTGGGATGGCGGGGAGTAGCTTCCATTATCAGCCAAGGACCTGGGCTTTCAGGGACGCCCCAGTTGGCCTCCATGGAGACAGCCTCCTGTGCTGGGCTTGGAGAGAGCAGCTCTGATTTATGAGGAGGCTCAATATTGTTCTCTGCCCTGAGAACAAGACGATGGTGCATGGTTTTCACAAATGGCTTCAAAGAGGAATAAAACCAAACCGGAATTAAGATCCTTCAGCACCTGATACTGCCCCCAAACTTCTAATCCTCAGACATCCACGAGCAGCTGTTCTTAGTCATAAATAAACTGATACACCTTGCCCACTTTGTGGTAGTGCCTGGACTTTCGTCCTGGGGACGCTGGAGAAGCAAAGAGCCCTGGACATCCATAGATTAAATGTCTGCAGTCTGCACAAAACCAGGGAAGCTAAGTAGGTAGCCTGACTCAGGACAGTGTCTGGGTTATAATGGAGAAGAACGGAGAAGAACGTTTCTGTGGCTCTCCAAAAGGATATTCTGTTCTAGCGATCTAATGGAGGGAATACTTTACATGCAAATAGAGAGAAAGGTGGGGAGTTAGCAGAGCTCTGTGGGAGCAATCTGAACGGACCCGTCAGTGAAACTGGGTGCTGAGTTCTGCCTCCTCCCCCCTCACCCCCCACCCCCCGCCAATGAAAGATTCTCCTCTTGAAGCCACAGTGGAGTTAAGTTTAGCCTGTTTGATTGATGAGTACTAACAAATTAGAGTCCCTAAGAGAATACCAGGTTGGAAAGAACCGTTCATAACTAATTGCAGAGGAAAAAACATTTTTCTTGCCATCAGTGTGACTGAATGAATAAAACATTTGACGGATAAGCAATAGTGCTGGCTCTGACTGGCGGTGCTCTGCGGCTTTAGGGCTGATGTGGAGAATCTCAACAGCCACCATGAAGCCGAGCTCCGGCGCCAGTTTGAAGAGAGACAGCAGGAGACGGAGCATGTCCACCAGCTCCTGGAGAACAAGATCCAGCTTCTGCAGGAGGTGAGCGGGGCTCCCAAGAACCAGGAGCAGGGGCCCTCTCACTTCTCTCCTCCTGCCCCTCTGTCCCTGGGTATCACCTTTCTCTTCCTCCTTTGCTCCCCAGACTCGCCAAGTGTTCCAAGGCCGCTCACCTGGGATTTGCAGCCTTTCACCTTTTGTTCCTTTTGCAGGAGTCCAGGCTAGCAAAGAATGAAGCTGCCCGGATGGCAGCGCTGGTGGAAGCCGAGAAAGAGTGTAACCTGGAACTTTCAGAGAAACTGAAGGGTGTCACCAAGGACAGGGGAGGCGGACTCGGAGGCCAGATCAGGCTTGACCACCACGCGGAGGCCCTGGAGCAGAGGGACAAGTAGGCGCCTTTGTGGATTTGTCGCTTGCCTGTTCCTGCGGCTGCGAGACCCTAGAGCAGCTGCACTTCCCCTTTAAGGACTCAACAGTGGCCCTTTGCCTTTGCAAAACTCTAGGAACCCTGCAAGCAAAGAATTTTCTTTCTCGGGTTGAGTGTTCCAGGGTAACCATAAACAGAACTCACTTGTGGGCAGTTAGAGGCCCAAGCAGGGCTAAGTGAGAGCATGGTCAAATGGCCGCAAGCGGGAGACATGGCTCTCGTGGAGTGAGCCCTCTGTGTGGCAGGCACCAGGCTCAGGCCCGCGCGGACATATAGCCATGAAGGCCCAGGTCCTGGTTTAAAATTGTCCTGAGATCAGTAAACATCAGTCTCCATGGCACCTAGTGCCCCGTGGTAGTACCACAGTCAACTACTGTTACTACTTTATAGAACGATATCCCCCAACTTCCAACCCCCTGATACACCCACCAAAGGAATTTAAGTGCCTGCAGAGGAGAGTGAGGAGAGACTGTGTCTTATTCAACTTCACATGACCAGCGCCTTGATTAAACCCCACCACCAGCAATAAAAACACACCTTCTGGGTGCTTCCAAGAGCTGCATGCCTATGACTTGTAGATTCCTGGCTGGCTTCTGGAGCTCCACGAACCCAGCAAAAATTTAAGCAAAATGCCACTTGTCTGTATTTGGGGGTGAGGACTGAGAAAACATAGCTTTATTTTTAAATAAAATACCAAAGAATTCAATTTACAATAGATAAAATCTACTGTGCTGGACTGTGCTGTCTTTGGAGGGAGTATAGTGGCAATAATAGTAGTGTGGTAATTTTGTTGTTCTACTTTTTCTTTCCTCCAGAAGAATTGAAGAGCTAAGCCAGAACCTGGCTGCCCAGGAGAAGCTTGTGGAACAGCTATCTCGAGAGAAACAGCAGTTGCTACATCTGTTGGAGGAGCCGACGGGCATGGACGTGCAGGTGAGGTCCGGGTGGAATGTTCTGCTTTCCAGACCACTGTGTTGTCGTGTGTCTCTGAGTGTGTGGTGATTATTGCCATGTAGCCAGTTACCACAAACTAGGTGATTTAAAACAACTGGCGCTTAGTATTATCCCCCAGTGTCTGTGTGCCTAGAGTCCATATACCACCCTGCAGGTGATATCTCTGCTCCGGCTTCCACAGTCTGAAATCCAGGTGTCAACTGGGCTGCTTCCACCTGCGGAGGCTCGCTTGGGGGCAGGAGCTTCCACTGAGTGCCCTCGGGTTGCTGGACGCCTTTCTTCTCTGTAGCTGTAGAAGTGTGGCAGCCAGCAGTGGGGAAGGCCTGGGGCTTCTCACACATCTAGCTTAGCTTTTAAAGGGCTTGCCAGGTTTCCCAGGACTACCAACATATATCCCTTTGGTCGACTTGAAGTCAGCCAATCAGGAGCCTTAATTACACTGGTCACATATGTCCCATTGCACATGACAGAACTGTATATCGGTGGTTCCGCCCCTTTGCCATACTCTACTGATGAGCACGTCAGCAGAGCTGCCCACCATCATGCAGGTCCATCCACACAAAGGTATGGATGGACCCTGGTGCCATCCCTGGGCCATCTTAGAATTTTGCCTGCCACACTGATTTACTATTGGAGAAAGAATTCTTACTGCAATGAGAATAATTGCCTTGGTCAATATCATTGCTTTTAGAAGTTACCATAGAGGAATTCTTCTGCAGTCCACTTTTAATTTACTATAAAGATATTTTCTTTTTAGGTTTTAACTTATTTATGCATACAGAACTGGGGTACAGGCCAGAGGTGCAGGGGGTGAGAGGCTTCGCCAGAAACAGAGTGGGGAGCAGAACAGGCCGACTGATGAAGTACACTGCTGAGGGGAGCAGCAGGGAGACAGGAGAGGTCTGCTGCGCCCTGGCTGGGGATTGAACTCATGCTACAGTGGCCATGATAGCCTCATAGTGCTGTGCTTTAACCCGTTGTGCCACCAGGGAGGGCCCAAAAAGATATCTTCTAAAGGAGCCCTTAAATATATCCTTTTTCAAGAAGTCAGGTGTCTTTGTTTACCAATGATAAAACAAAATGTGTGCAGTTTAAGTTACTGGCTCACAGAATCACAGGTTGGAGTAGGGTGACCAGAACAGCGACATGAATCATCTCAAGAAGGGCTTCCAACCATTCTGTGGTGGCGGCCCAAATGGCACGTGGGAGCATTTGGAAGGTGGAGCAGTAAATGAGTGGGTTTCTCACCTGGAGGCCAGCAGCCTGGTGCTTAGCACAGCTGGACAGACGAACTCCCTGTCTTGGCCACGCTTGTACACTGTTCAGAGTATGGTTTCATTTTGATTGAAAAGCCCTGGTTAAAAAGCTCAGGAGATGAGGTTTATGTGTGTAGTTTGACTGATGGGGTCAAAATTAAAGTTTATGACTTTAAAATTAAGTCAAAATTAAAGTTTAGTAAGATACATGTGGAAATATAGGGAGCATTTCTAAAAGATTCCCAAAAGTTTTTAAGTAGAAAGTACTTGGCTGGAAGTAGGGGGATGGGAGTTTTACCTTGATGCTTATTAACCCCACGAATATGGACATAACATGTCTCAGCTTCTGTCTGCGTTGAGAGAAAAAGTGAGCTCAAATAATATCCAAAGTCTCCTAAAATTCTGATCTTCCTTAGGAGCCCAGCTTCTTTGGGAAAGGTGTATAGTCGCTCCAAGGGGAGCACTTTGAAAGCTGTAATATTCATGCAAAATCTGAAATGAAATCACTCTCTTTGCTTTATTTTTTGTTGCCGGCACCTGAGTGTGTCAGTGTACTCGTGCTTGGTTTCATCAGTGTCTGGTCCACACTGACAAGGCGTACATTGTTCAGAATTTGCAATGCAAATAAGGAGAATGGATTTGGTATCAGTTTCAGAACAGATTTGAAGGGCAGAAAGATTCTAACTCCGAAGAGACATCATTGTTTATGTTCTGTTCTAAAGAAACACTTAGAACAAGATAAGTACAGCATCCAAAGGATAATGACATTGTGTAGGCTGGGATGATGCAGGAAGTCGTGCAGATCATACCAAATAGATATGATTGGTCAGTGTTGCCTGGTCCCTGTGATGTCTTCTTATGATGACTCTGACTTGTACATTTACAAACCTGATCCTATGGTACTATTAATTCTGTGAGACAGTTTGTGATCTTTTTCATAGGAAATGATTGTGTGTCTGTAGCAACTCTGAAGTTAGTTCCTGAGGGTGGTTGTGGTTGGAGGTGCTTGCCCCCTCTGGGCCACCCCCCCCCCCAATCTGTGAGCTGTGTGGTCTCTTAATACCCGGCGGGCCACTGTGAGGCACACAGGCTGATGCCCAAGTTGCAAAGCTGTCCCGTAGGGGCCTCTCATCATGGGTTCTTCAAGATGTGAAGGACAGAGCATCCCCCACAGCCCATTGCCCCCCTCCCCACTTTGAATCTGTCTCTGAAGCAGGAAAAGATGGGCCCCAAGTACTACTTAGTGCTTAGAAATGTCCTGTCCTCTTTTCTACAACAGCCTGGCCAGGGATGCAGCCTTCTCCTAAGCAGGCCATAACCCTCGGAAGCAGCCTTTTCTCCCAAAGGAAACGGCTTGTGTCTCTGTTCTGCTTTTGCTCTACGACCTAGACAGAGAGACATGTTGAAGTGATTTCTGGGGCCTCAAGTGGTTCAAACTGATGATGGAAGGATGCCAGTATGTCCAAATTTAGAGGAAGGTTTCTCCTGATCCTTCAGTAACTGGCTCTAGTTTGAAGCCTCATAGATTTGAACAAGAGAAGCTGGGTGATATGAAAAATTGAGCTCAGATTTTGGAATTTGAATCCCAGTGTTAACATATTCTAGATGAATCCCTTTGAACAAGTTACATAACCCCTCCAAGTACAGTTCCTGCCTCTGTAATGTTCAGCTATTTGTAAGGGTTGGAAATAACATTTAGGAAGTACCTAGCCAACTCCTGATATCATCATCTGTGTTAGCATGAAAGAAAGGAAGGTTATGCTGAAAATGAGCAGCAGCTCAATTAATTAAGTAACAAGTAAGTAAATATGCAAAAGCTATTCTAAATACCTTATATATGAATTCAAATTAAACCTCAAAACAGCCCTGCAAAGTATATGCTGACATGTAAGATAGAAAAAGAAAATAATAAACAATAAAAGTGTTCATTGTAATATGCAATTTATTGAGTGTAACAATAAGAAACAAATAGTCAGGTGCTTGTGTCTGCGGGACATCACTGTGAACACCACAGCTCCACATGCAGTCTGGTGCAGGCAGTTGCGTCATTCACGTGCAAGCAAGTGGCAATGTCAAGGTGAAAAATTCCTGGCAAAGTTCCAAGCCAGACAAAACCAATCCTCTCAATCTACCTAGCAGTTTAACTCATGGAAAAGCCAGTGTGTTAACATTGTGTGCACATAGGTGCAGAAATGACTTCTTGGTTCAGACGATTATATAAATAGTTTTCCAGAATCCGTCAGCACCTCATGGAACATTCAAGTCATTCAGCCTTTAGCACATGCTTTGTCCTTCCCATTGCAAGTTATGGGTTACCCCTTGTACTTCTTATTATCGTCATGACAACCAAAACAGGAAACAACTCCATGAATTTGCAAAATGCTGTTAGGAGATGGCACAGTTGCACAATAAGAGCCACTCGTCTAAGGAGCACTGGCTTAAAGGATTTATCATCCAATAAGAGATTGGCGTGTGAACTAAGAACCAAAACCGGACTGTAATATCAAATACAATACTTGGTGCATTGTAAATATTCAGTAAATATTTGCTTCTGAGGCATGTTATTTGGAGCGCACCTTTGACCTGAGGCCTTTAAAGCTGAGTACACCAGGCAGGAAATATAAATGTATTCTAGGCAGGTGAAACAAGATAGGCTGTGGTGTAGAACATGCATGGGGAATGAGGAGTGATTGGTGTTACCAGATGTGTGACAGTGACTGGAAAGTGCCAAGCTAATGACTTCATGTTGTAGGCAACAGAAAATTTAAAAAAAATAAAATAAAATAAGCAAGTGGAATAAAAGCACATGATTTGCATGTTGTAGGGCTGCCCTGGCAGTGGGTTAGACTGAGGGCTGCCTGAGGGAACCAGTGGGTCACCTCCTAAGGTAGCAGATCTTGGCTTGAAACAAGATCTAACATCTTCACGTAGTCCTTTCTGTGAATTAGATAGGGGTGAAAACATTCTGAGACCCAGTTACAAGCGCGTTGTCTCCCCCTCTGCATGCAGTCAGGTGCAACAACTCTGGCTCGTAGTGGCAGAGGGAGCCTTTGCTGTGGATGTCATCCTGTCCCTACAGTAGGGCACATCTTAGTTCACGGTGTTAAACCCAGCCTTTGCTGCCACCAGAGGGACCTCACCCCGATAATGTCAAAGGCACACCTTCATCTTCTAAGTCCTGGAAATGCCCCACAGGGACTAACGAATTCCCTCCTCTCCAGCAGTCACCCCAGAGACCCCTGCCAGGTTTAGGGGCTAAGGAGCTGGTGGGATGAAGGCTGGTTCATGGCGCCACCCTGGTGAGTGAGAACCTGAGTTGGCTTTTAGGGAAGGGAGAGCTCTCAGATCTCACACATCTACTTGGGGCTGTCCGTGTCCTGAAAACTCATCTCACCACATTTCCCATTGTCCCTCACATGACCCAGTATGAAAGTGTGAACTCAGCTATCACCTTGGAGTGCAGAAATTCAAAGCCTTCTTTCCACAAACAGTGCAGTTTCATGCCACTCTTTGATTTCATTGTTTTACAATCCTCCCAGTGATTTCCCTCATGGCTGCCAGCATATTGTGTCCCATTCTTTTTTTTTTTTTTTTAATATTTATTTATTTGTGCATACAGAACTGGGGTACAGGCCAGAGGCTCAGGGGTGGCGAGAGGTTTCACCAGAGACAGAGTGGGTGTCCCATTCATTTTAGCTGGAGCGTGCCCTCATGATGCTTAGGAGCCCCTGGGAGCATCGGTTGCCCTGCTGGGCATCACCATGTGGTTGTTTGCAGTCCCGTCTCTGTGCAGAGCCACAGCTTGTGATCTGTGAGTGCAGAAGCCTTTGGCAGTGACTGTCAAGCCGCCGCTGTTTGTAGCTTCTCCCAGAAAGCCAGAAAATCCAATGGACTGACGTTCACAGGGCCTTTTGCTCTTCTATAATGAAGGAACCTGCAAAGCTACAGGGACGCCTGGCAGTTGTTTCATTATTGGTGCTTTTCCCATCTATAGAATGGAGGAAGCTGCCTCGAAAGACGCTTTTAGATGAAGCCAGGCCTGGGGGCAGAGGTGGGAGGGAGGGTGACTTGTGAAGGTACACCCTTCCAGAGAAGCTCTTGTTTTTTTTCACCTCATTTTCCCCCAGCAGGCAGTATTTACAAACATGTAATTTCATCATGGTTGGCCTAAAAAATGCGACAGGACAACAGAGTAAGGAGAGATGGACAGTCAGCAGCAGACCTTACCATTACACAAAGAGGCAGACACTCAGCAGTGCATTTCTATCTCTTTTGGAGCCTAATGTAAATAGCTGTGTGAGCAGTGAGGCGTACTTCCTAAAATAGCAAATGTCCCAGCGTTACCATGGAGAGATCTGAGTGGAGGTTAAGGCAAGAATGCATTCTAAATGTTCCAGAGCCTGAAAACCTTGCAGGGATTAGTAGCTCAGGCAGCTCCAGTCAACTTCAGATAAGGGGATTCTTTTTATAGAGCAGCTTTCGTATCCTCTTCTTAAGCTGATAAATATTGACTCTAAAGACTCATTGGCAAGTCCTCCCTCAACATCAGTCTCCCCAACATCAGTCTCCCCAAAGACCGACATAACCCTCTCTGGTAACATGTCTCAGAAATAGGTCTTATCAGTTAAGGCAATTATAGTTCTGATCCTTGAAGCAGCCGGTAAGGGGAATTGTTTACAACTTGATCAGACTGTTGCTGAGGACTTCAAATGCACAAGGAACTTTCAGGTGAAGGAAGGGAAACACACAAACTTAAGGCTTAGTCCCAAAATCTCTCCCTGGGATTCCAGCCCATCCTGCTCAAGGTCACAACTTTAAGTTCCAATCTGCTAGCCTTTGTCAAACATTAACCAAGTCTTCGTCACCGAGTTCCCCTTATAGTTTGGTGTCAACCTTACAGTTGGCCCTTCACCTATGTTCTTTGAATGAGCAATTATAGAGATTAGATGTCTGGAGAGGAGCCTGGTCATCCAAACGCCCCACAGAACCTCTGTCTCCTTTTACCTGCAGGCTGTGTCTGACCCAGCCTCCTTGGCTTTCCACGATGCTGTTTTCTGTATTCTGGAGTCCTTTTGTCTTCTCCACCCTAAGACCTACCTCAACCCATTTTTACCTCCTTCGACTCTGTCAGCCCACACTAACCCATGAAGTCCACATATTGAATTTAAGTCAGTACCACGTTGGTCACCAATCAGTTGTTCCCATTGTGGCATGTACGTGCTCTCCCCTTCAGCTTGACTGAAAGCTCACAGCAGGCAGAGGAAAGAGATAGTAAGTCTGCCTAAATTCTTGCTCATTGACTGACTAACATATATTTTAAAATTCACTTAAACTGCTTTGGGCAGTTAGTGACTTAAATTTGAAAGCCCCTTATATTGCTTTACAGTCTTATAATGGATTCTGCCGGTAACCATAGGGCTGTGGCCTGCAGCTGGAACTGACTGGAAATCTGGTTTTAAAACAAGTGTTTCAAAATAATTGTGCTATTAACTAAGGCATCATGTAATTGCTTCTGACTCCTCAAAGATTTCCAACCAGCACCGGGAAGTCATGCTTCAAGCACTTGCTTGAAGGCCCACTATAAACCTCCCTGCCTCGACTTTGATAGTCTTGCATTTCATCATGTGCTTTGGTTTCTCTGCCAGCATCACTTTTTTTTTGGGGGGGGGCATAGTTTTTTTAGCAATTAGAATGTCTACATCTAATGTCATAACTAGGGCAGTGAAATCTAATACAACTGGTTTAGGACATGGGGATTTTCCGCCTCACTGATTCTCTTGGAAACTCCCTCTCAGTCCAGAATTAGCTTTCAGCAGCACTGAGTCACAAAAGTGGTGTCAGCTCTAAGAGATGCTAGCTAGTCCCCCAAAGCTAGAGGTGAAAACAAAGATATGTTGTGCAAAAGGTGATTGCCGGCGTGGTGCTTAGGCACCTTGCCCTCCGTGAGACAGCAGCGCCCCCCATTATCTGGTTTGCAAGTGCTTCCTCAGTGACGGGCTTTGCCGTTTAACCCGCAGAACTTCTGATATTTTGGCTGAGATTTTTCTGAGTACTGTAAAGATCTTCTAACTCAGTAATTTTCAAAGTGTGGCTTCCCGACTACAGCAGTTGCATGCCCAGAGGATTTGCTAGGAATGCAGAACCCCAGGTCCACCCCAGACTAACCTGAGTCAGAAATGCGGGAGCTGGTTTCAGCAGCTGCATGTGCGCAAGCTCTCCAGGGCACTCCGCTGCATGCCACAGTGTGAAAATTGCTCTTTTGCTTGTTTTGACCCATCGCTGTCTCACCCACCGTGTCTCTTTCTCCCTCCACCTTCCCTATTTACCACAGAACCTCCAGCTGCATGATCACAGTCTGATCGTTTATAATTATTTTGCTTTGTCCGTGCATCTGCTTTATTCCCTCCTATTACTCAAATATGTGAAAGTGGCCAATACGTGCCCTTATCTTTCGGGCTTACTTGTGTCACATAACCCCTTCGCGTCCCCTCCATTCGCTGAAATGGTAATGTTTCATCTTTCTTGTCACCAGATAGAACCCCATTGTGTGGCTAAACCAGCACTCTTCGCGGAGCCTCTAGGCAGGCTCATCTATGGCCTCGCTATTGTAAGGAAGCCACAATAAACAACGTGGAGCGTGCGCTTTTTTGAGTTGGCTTTGTGTTGTTGGGATGCTTCAAAGTTGGATTGCTGGGGCATATTGTATTTTATTTTTAGTTTTTAAGACCAGTCCAGGCCCCCTTCCGTAGTGGCCCGCAGAGCTCATTCCCACCAACGAAGGGTAAAGGTTCCTCTCTCTCCACATCTTCTCCGACACTTGTTAAGAATCCTTTTGATATATACTGAAAATCCTTGCTTCAATTCACCTAATCTATTCTGTAAACTAGGAAGTTAAGGGCCAGACATGTGATTTGCCACAGGGCAGAGAGGAAGCAGGTGCTGGTGAATGTATTGATCTGATTTGAGGGCAGACTGCTTATTGAAGCAACTCCTAGCTTGCCTAATTCATAAGAGCTTTTTGTAATTTGAATCCTGTACCCTTCATCGTGTGCCTTTGACACGCTTTACATGGAATCAGCCACCAGAAAGCCCCAAGTTTCACCTTAACATGCCTTGCCTCAGCCTTCAGCGTCTGCCGTGTGGTTTGCACAGACACATAATATAGTATTTTCCAGGCTCGTGGAAGGAAACTGTTCTGAATTTTCTGTTTGGTCTTTTACCTTCCCAGTTTTCAAAGCTATTTTTTTTAAGTTACTGACACGTAGTTACATGGAGAACATTGGACGGCTGTCATTGTGCTGATGGATAAGTCACCATAAAGTGATTCCACCCCTACACATTACCTAGAACAGGACTTAGATCAGTTTGTGTTGCCAGAGATCTTTGGTCTTGTCCTCTTCACCCACAGTCTCCACCTCATCTGCAGATGCAGTCGCTGTCCTGGCTTAGAGGAGTTTTGTCTTTTTTCCCACTTCATGCACTTGTAATCACATTTCAAGAATGATATCGAAGCTGACATTTTTGTTAAGCAGCGTTTACATCCATCCATCCCACACCATATACAATGATTTCATCCATTTATTTGCTCTATAAAATTCTGTGGTTAAATATACTCCTTGATTACTCATCTCTGGACACTTGGGTTTTTACTATTTGAAGTTGATATGGATCACATTGCATTCAAGTTCTTTTCTTGGACACTTCACACTCTCCCTCACCCCTTTTCTCTCTTACCCTCAGAAGCTTCACTTCATTTATTATTATCCACTAATTTTTTGTAAGTATTTTGCTTTGTTGAATTTTAATATGCTTTTGAGATTGATGTTTGTGGGTATCATCAGTTCATTCTTTTTTTAGTGCTAGTTAGTGTTGGATCATATGCAGCAAACACCAGCAATGTGTTTGTCTTACCTGCTTAAATTTTTTCCTAATCAGAGAAGTAATACATGCTTGTTATAGAAAGTGATAGAATATAAATAAAAGAAAATAAATCTCCATAATTTCCTCTCCAGTTAAATCACTATTTAGTGACTTGTAGCAATCCTTTGAACCTTTATTTAGTTTTTCACATATAAATGTTAGTTTAAACATATTGGCACAATCTTCAGGTCTAACAATAGATTATTTTATAAATTGAATATTTTCTAAATTCTTAAAATTAAAAATATGAATATACTCTGCTCGCTAAAAATCCAGATGCATGAAATATCAAGTGTTTCTGTTGAGCCCTTTTGCCCACTGCCCTACTAGCCAGTGTTAGCTGTGTGCAGAATCTCAACCAAGACGATGCTGACAAGAGTCACAAAATGCTGAATTTATCACCTGACTTTTCTTGTAAGTTTACTTTTTTCTGTATCTATGAAAAGTTTTGTTATCTACTTGTATACCGGTGATCTTTTGGTTGGGGCTAAATTATTTTATAATGCCAAATGCTCACATTAGAGCTATTTCTAGTTCCATAGTTCCTCCTCACCCGGAGATGCGGTTTTAAAATATCTTTTCTGTGACTGAGTAGGCGCCATCTTCAAACAGATGGGTAAGTGTTCTCCTGGCTGCTGGACTAGCGCTCCCTTTCCGCACATTGACTTTTACTGAGAGAAAACATATTCTTCAGTGGTGAGTTGACTCTTCTACCTTGGTACTGAAGCTCTTTCACCAAACACTGATGTGTGTTGTCATTAAAGTTTGGAGACTGTCAGCCCCCATGCAAAATCTTCTTAAGGAATACAAAATATTTCATTTGCTCAAGAGCACTTTATTTCATTACCTTGTTTCGTGAGCATTTTCCAGTGGAAAGGGGGCAGCTGCCAAAGCGGAGGCCTTGATTAGTGCCCTAACGGGCACTCTTAGGGACCGCTGAGCCCTGCTGCTCTTGAGAACCAGAATCTTGGGCAGTGGCCTGGCCTCGTGGGAGTCTACTCCTTGCTTCTCTCTGGATCCAAAGATTGTTATTTGATTTCTTCTGACTTGGAAGCTCATATACCTAGAAGCAGGCAAAACTGCAGCTGTTGTGAATTTTACCTGCACTCAATGGCACATTCCTGTTTTTAGAACCAGAAATGTATATTTAAGTGAAATCACATCAGCAAATGTTTGTAAACTGGGAAATCCAAAACGCTGAGGGCTGTCCTTTCCTCTCATGCGGAAGCTAAAATCATGAGGTTTTACTTCATGATTAAACAAGAGAGCAATGCAATTTTATATGCATTGTCCCATTACATTTTTAAGTTCTTTGAAAGAATCCCACTTAGTATATCGAGGGACCACTGTTAGCTATTAATGAGCCAAACTATTCAAGCACTTGCCCTAAATCAACCTCATTTAATCCTCCTTAAGAAGTGCTGGGTCAATGAACACCTAAAACTTACAACATCTTGTAATGCAACCAACCTTCCTTCAGTTTCGGGTCATTGGGAGGTGCCCTTGAAGGCAATCGAAGGTCCCCAGGTTTAGGAGTCTCTGTCCCAGAGGTGGGCGTCAGATGTGCAGACTGCTGCTACTCTTATGACACGGTGGAGTTAGTGAAATTTAACCTGAGTATCACAACTGGAACATGCCTGCGCCGGGGACTCCAGGGAATTATGACCGTTCCATACCCCACGGTGGGGCAACTCACTGTGGCGTAGTCGTGAGCCGGCACAGTACCTGAAGCCTCTGCAGAGGCGGGGCTCCCTAGCACTCGCACTCTTGCCCAAAGAGCCGAGTCTGTTCTAGTCTCTCTCTACCTTTCTGAGCCACAAAATAAGGACTGCGGTCTCCCTGAACCTGAAGGACTTGCTAATGGTAATCCAGCCTCTGGCGTCTGCATTCTTGAAAAAGCCCTTTTCTTGTCCACTGTCTTTAAGATCTTGGTTAACCAGTTGCGTCCGCACGGTATCTGTAGGACTTTCTCTTAGGGCTGCTTTTGTGCGCTCTTTCTTTCTTATCTAGTAAAGCACAAATTATGCAGCACAGCGAAAGCCACTCTCCACCCCCCGCATCGAGGGGAGAATCACTTGTTCTCTCTCCTGGATGCTCCCCGTAGTCTGGAGGTGGGGGCGCCTACTAAATTCTACCGTGTTCACCCCTCCGCTTTACCCACCCTCTCTCCCCCCTCCTCCCGCCTGCAGCTCCAGGCTTTTTAATCCCCAGCCCCAGCGGGGCCGGGAGAGGAGGTGGGGCCGCGGGCGGGAGGCGGCGCACAGCGGAGCCTAGTGGCGCGGCGGGCTGCTCGGAGCTGAGGACGTGGCAGTACCCGTGGAGCGCGGAGGGAGGGATCCGCTTTCTCCTCCCCACGCGGAACCGCGGTCGCCGCGCAGGGACGGGCGGGAGGGCCCGGGAGGAAAGGGGGAGCCGTGGGGGTGAAATCTCAGCAGGTGAGAGTGGCCGGGCGGGGGCCGCG
>NW_004567127.1:2134243-2160407 GCF_000260355.1 Condylura cristata | reverse complement strand
CCCCCGGGCGCTCCGCCACCGCGGGGAGGCAAGATGAAGGAGGTTTGCAGGATCTGTGCCCGCGAGCTGTGTGGAAACCAGCGGCGCTGGATCTTCCACACTGCGTCCAAGCTCAACCTCCAGGTTCTGCTTTCGCACGTTCTGGGCAAGGACGTCTCCCGCGATGGCAAAGCCGAGTTCGCCTGCAGCAAGTGCGCGTTCATGCTCGATCGGATCTATCGATTCGACACTGTTATTGCCCGGATCGAAGCCCTGTCCATTGAGCGCTTGCAGAAGCTGCTGCTGGAGAAGGACCGCCTCAAGTTCTGCATCGCCAGCATGTATCGGAAGAATAACGACGAGCCAGGCGTGGAGACCAAGGCGGGGAGCGGGACAGTTGACATTTCCGGCTTGCCCGATGTCAGATATTCCGCGCTGCTCCAGGAGGACTTCGCCTACTCAGGATTCGAGTGTTGGGTGGAAAATGAGGACCAGATTCAGGAGCTACACAGCTGCCATGCTTCGGAAGGCCCTGGAAGCCGACCCCGGAGGTGCCGCGGGTGTGCGGCTTTGCGGGTGGCTGACGCCGACTACGAAGCCATTTGTAAGGTGCCTCGAAAGGTGGCCAAGAGTATTTCGGGGGGCCTTTCTACCAGGTGGTCCACCAGCATTTGCACTGAAGAACCAGCATTCTCTGAGGTTGGGCCAACCGATTTAGCAAGCACAAAGGTACCGCAAGACGGAGAAAGCATGGAGGAAGGGACGCCAGGATCCTCGGTGGAGTCTTTGGATGCCAGTGTCCAGGCCAGCCCTCCCCAGCAAAAGGATGAGGAAGCAGAGCGAAGCGCCAAGGAACTTGTCAAGTGCGACTGCTGGGCCGATGAGCAGGCCTCACCGCATATGTGTAGCCACAAACTGGCGCTGGCTCTTAGCGTGATTAAAGGTCTTGATTACAAGCCCCTCCAGAGCCCCCGAGGGAGCAGGCTTCCTATTCCAGTGAAATCCAGCCCACCTGGAGCCAGACCTGGCCAACTCCTGACAGATGGAGTTGGTTCCGGTTTCCTTAACAGGTCTTTGAAACCCCTTGACAAGACACCTGTCATTTATCCCTTGGAGATTTCAGATCTGCAAGAGCTGTGGGATGATCTTTGCGAGGATTATTTGCCACTCCGCTTCCAGGTATACAACGTAGCTGTACGATCCTTTTCTGAGCTATAGCCAGCCAGCCTCAGGCCCCAGGCAATTTCTGTCCGGGCAAAAGTTAATAATAGGCTTTATTTAAAAATTAATAATTGAGCCCATTTTGCTGCACCTTTGGTTTGAGTCTTGTTTAGTAAATGTGATTCACACTCAATTTGCTCTTCACAATTTTTTTTTGTAACTACCTGTTGGCCTTGTCCAACGTAACAAAAATGCATGCCTTTTCAAGCAATAAGATAGGTTCTTAATTCACTCCTTTTCAAGCAATAAGATAGGTTCTTAATTCACTTTACCCTGTTAAAAGACACTTCATTTTATTTCTGCCACCAAAAATGCTTTCCTCTCTCCTCCTGTCCCCCTTCTTATTTTGTTTGATCTTCACTTTTATATTTATAGATGTTTTCTCCTATTCTGTAAGGGAGTTCTCCCCAGAACATTAAGCCTTTCCATCTTGGCTCGGCCACAGATGAGTGAACAGCATAGAAGTTCAGGATAAACCTATTAATCCTCCAATTCTTCAAGGATTTCTTTCTGGGCAGTATTTATTATAAGCTAATAGGTCATTTGAGGACTAATGACGACTTGTACATAAAAGCCTTGGGAATTCAGGTGTTGTTATTTAATATGTTAAGGCAAAAACTTCATAGCCCTATTTCATAATTAAGGAAGGATTCATCCCTTATTGCGTGATAGAGTTTAATCCCTTATACTCTTGAATTTCTTAATGCCTGGAAGTGGCAGCTGATCTTACTTTGTGTTATTCACATCTGCCCAGTTGATTTCATGCCAACCTCTTAAATACAGGAACCTGATGTCTTTTTGTTTCTACAGTAACGTTAGATGCTAGCTTCAGTTCATTGTGAAACATCTGGCACATTCTATTGATCCAGTTTCTGTAGTGATACAATTACACAGGTAGGCAACCTAGAAGATGTGTTTGGAGAGCCTGCTACCAGTCTGTATCATCCCAGAACTTAGAACTCGATAATAAAGGAAATCCTTGTCACTTAAAATTTTTTGAAAAATTCTATACAAAAAATTCCTATCACGTAATAACCTAGCAAAAAACGAGAGAAAAAAAATTTTAAATTTGCATACAATTGTCAGAAACATATGAGTGTTGTGAAAAGTGTATCAGAAAGTTTAAAAATGTATTTTATTTGTATAAAGTATTAAGTAATATGCCTAACTCTTGTCTGCTTATTTTCTTTTCTTTCATTGCAACTTCACAGTTAAACTTGGGCTTCACAGTATTCTGTGACCAGCCAGAAATGTCACAACTTAAACATGGTGTTTGCATATTAGGAGCTGAAAGGAATCTGGTGAGAATGGATGAAAGAAGGTCTCCCACCAGGACACACCCCAAATATGGTCATTATTGTAGAAAGGTGAAGACTTAGACAATTAAAGGCAAAACAGAGGGAGTTCTTTTCTCCACATTAAAATATACTATCTTTTGCTACCTAGACTAAACATTACAAATTGTAAATGTTACAAATTGGGATGGATTTTAAAGATCATTTCACGCAGTCTTTCAATTTAGAGACAATGGAAAACTCATGGTCTCAATAACTTAGCCCGGCGGAGCGTAAGATTCCTAACCGTATTCAGCCATGAGTGTTCCATGTATTAAATCACTTTGCTTGGTGTATATAGAATTAAATTAGCACTGACTCTAAATAAAGAGGTTTCTTTCTATAACCTGAAGATCCTTTGAGTCTTTGAACAGTACTGATCGCCTCTGCTGTTACCTGGCTCCCATTCTTTATAGTCTGTGGGCTAATAAAACATTGAGAGGAGAGAGAAAACAGCCTGCCTGAGGAATGCTGGTGTTTCATTACCTTGTTGCTTTCTCCATTAATTAAGAATGTGGAGAAAATAGATAAGTCTAGGTTCTGAATGTTTGTAAATAAAATGTATATTTTGAACCCCTGGTCTGTTGTTTATGGAGCTGGCTTTTAAGCACCTAAGCCTTCATGCTTTATGGCAAAGCCAGAGCTAAGAGGGACAAAGGCAGGCTGGTTTGTCTGTTTCCCTAACTGAATGTGGGAAAAATAGAAATAAATGTAAGCTATTCTGATAGTTCATTTTTTAGTGTATAGAAAGAAAAAAAAATCATGAACAATCCCTTTATATTACAAATATTAAAAAAACAAAAATGAAACCTCGTATCTTAAAATAGTGAGATTGAGCTGAAGGTCGTTTCCACTCCTTTGTTTGGCCTCCTCCTTACCCCGGTCTCTGCCCTTAGATACCACTGCCAAAACCCCTCCTATTGCTTTTCTTCTTTTCCTTTCTCCTGTTTTCATCCTTCTGTCAAAGAACAGCAACAGTAAAATTCTTTTACTTACTAATGTTCCAGCATTAGGCAAATTGATTTATTTGCCTTCTACAAAATTTTTGCCAGAAGGCCCAGGTTTGTTCAGATAGCCAAGACAGTTTTGACATGTTTTTCTACATGGTGATTTCCTTCTTATCCATCTCCCCCTGAGCCAGGAACGCTATGCCGGGAGGGGTGTGGTCCCTTAGTAAACAGTTCACTTCTGGCCATGTGCATTTCCCTTCCCATCTGAATTCAGGGAGCCAGAGATCTTGGCTTCGAGCCTGGCAGCCCAGGGTCTGCGCCTGCGTGGCTACAGTGACCACATCCCTCTCTCAGCCCAGCTACAGAACCTAGACGAGGCTTTGAAAGCTGCAGGGATTAGATGCTCATCATAAACTAGACTCTACTTTTATACCAGTTGATAGTTCCTATGTGTCTCCTGTTGTTAACAGTAGGGTAGAAAATTCCAGCAGTGTGAGATCTATGACTTGCTTTTGTGAGAATCAGAAAAATGCTGTTAACCCAGAAAATCTAAATGAGCACCTTTTAGCTAAAAGACCTAATTTTATGCAAAATTAGGCCTGGGTGCAGTTCTCTTTTCTGATGCTGGGAAACATTTGCCCTAACTGAATCAAAAGTGACTTATTTTCAAATTGCATTATTATTGTAGTGGGACTTAGCAGGTGATAGTCTAGAGGTTAACACTGTTTCAACTAAATAAAGCATTAGTGCTTCGGGCCCTGTAAAGTCCTCACAGGACGGGACTGGTTTATGGCCTTGGTACTTCTCAAGAATCATTATGAGCTTTACACTCAATAGAACTTTGCTAGGTGCTCTTGGGACAGACTTATGTGAATGGACATTTATCTGAGGTGTGAAATAATAAAGAAAGAAATCATCTTCCAGCTTTTAGGCCAATGGATTCCAGTTACAGAATTAGAAATGCCGTGATTATTCATGTCACGCTGGGTTCAGGGGTGACCCAGATTCATTCTGTGCCTTCCTGTGGCATGCTTCGGTTTGAAAGCGCTTGTTGAATATTATCAAATATCTGCCCAGTTCTAAGAGTGCCTCTGCAGGACTAGGGTATTGCACCAGGACTTAGACGGCTATTTTATTGTTCTTCTTCACTTGCTAAACATTAACTTGTGGCCCCTACAGCACATCAGGTATGAATGCAGGTTTAGGCCATAACAGCTGGAATGCCCACTTAAGGGTGTTTCCTTTCATTTCCTCATTTCCTGGATGACTTTGGACAATTGTTTACTTCTCCAGGTCTCTGCTTCCTCAAATGTAAGATGGGGCTGGACCAGACTATTCGTTTTATAAAGTCTCCTTCATGGCTCTCAGAGTCTGTGGCTTAAAATAAAGACCCCTCCTTCCCACCACTTTAAATTTGAATTAAATTTAAATTTTCTTTAGTTCTGGCTATAGGTTAAATGCGAAAATAGCTTACAATAGAGGATAGTAAAAAATTGTTTTACATTGAGAAGAGGCCGAGTTTTTTAGAAAGTGCTTTATCAATAACTAAATGATACGATTATTGGAGTGTAAATATGGGCGAGAACAGTTACCTCTTCCATAGTGTGACAGAATTCACGTTGCTTCAGGGCAAGGCTCCTGTTGTACCCAGCAGCCGGCCCCATGTTCCTAGACGTCTTTGCCTTGACCTCTTGCTCTCTGCCCGCTGGTCCCGCGACGCCACTTCTCTCCCTCTCCAGGCGAGGGCTGTGCGCAGGCTCACTACCTTTCCCTCTATCGCTGCAGCGGCTCCTCGCTGGGTTCCCTGTTTCTGCTGGTGTGCCCACAGTGCACTGTGCAGCAAGCAGCACGGTGACTGTTCTCCAGTTTCAGCAGGAACCGCGTCAGCGCCTGGAAACACCGTGGGCCCTTCTCACGCCAGGGAACAGCAGCCCAGCCCCTTAACCCTGCCCCGGCCCTGCTGTGTTTCATCTTCTGTCACCGGCTCCTCTGCCCACGAAGCTCTGGCCTTGCTCTCCAGCAAAGCACCCACCAGCCGGGCCAGTGCTATGTGGCTGTCAGCCCCTGAAAACGGACTAGGCCCATGGCGATCTGCTCAGGGTCAAGCAGAGCCCTGGTCTTGGGGCCTGGTTCTGTCCCAGGGTTCCTGTCTGCCCTGGTCTGTCCACTGGCTGCTCGCGTCTCCATCCATCCTGTAGGTCTCTGCGGGCCTGGCTCCTGGCACAGGCCTCAGCGAGCTCCCACTGCTGAAGTGATTCAGAGTAACATCACTTTCTCTGCTTCCCTTTCTGACTACTTAGGCCTGGCCACAGTCCGCTACTTTGTGTATTCCTTCCTGCTTGTAGTATGTGTCTCTGCGGACCTCCTGCCCCCCCTCCCCCCCACAGAACACCCTGCATGCTGTGGTGCTTACTAAATGTTAGGAAAGTGGATAAAGAACACTGGAGGAATAGAACAGGCTTTTCTTCCCAAATCTTTACATTTCCAGGTGGTTGCTGCTAGGAAGAGATTGGTTCTCTCCACTGCCTGGAAGGCAATCCTAATGGATTGAAAATTTTCCTAATTGGAGTGAGTTTGGGGTAGGGGTGGAAGAAGGAGGTTTAATGCTACTGTGAAGTTCTACTGTAGTATCATTAGTTCTAATGACTTAGGTACAATTCAATAAGCTTATCTTAGCTTGGTGATCCCATAAATAGTGTTTTTTTCCAGTGAAATTTTCCAATAAAATACTATCCTAGAAAACACACCCCAGTTCCATTCACTATGAATCTTTATTTGGCCTTTTATTTTGAAATAATTTCGAGTTTACAGACAAGTCCGGAGTGCAGAGAAGCCTCAGGTCCACCCGCTGCTGCTGTTTGCCAGGTCCCGCCTGTTCGAACATTTTCACCTTGAGCTTTGTCATTCCCATTGACTATAAAAATAATATATTTTTAATTCCTGTACTGTTTGGGAGTAGTTGCAAATATTTTGCCTCTTGGTACTCAATACCTCAGTCTGTATCTCCTAAGATCTGGACAGCTCTGATTTAGCAGTGCTCCGTAATGATGAAATTCTCTGCACTACTGTAATAGTCCTTATTCAAAATCTGCCAGTTTCTCCAATCGCATGACTCGGGATGTTGGAAGAAAGGAAATTGAAATCCAACTTCTCCTCTCTTGGGGTGGTTTTTTGATTAGTATTCCCCAATGGAAATAGGAGGATGTGACTATTTGATTATAATAAACATTTTATTTGATAATCATCTCTTTAAACTGGATTAGTTGCTCCATCTGACTAGGTAGTGGCTTGAATTCATGGGAACAGGTGGGGAGGGTGGAGCTGCCAGGGAGTGTGTGAACCCTGAGTGCGTACAACTCTGGTTTTCTAAATCTCTGGCAAAAAGTGCCAAAGATATGCAAAGATAAACTTTAGTGCTGGTAACATTAAACCCAAAGTGCGTGTCTGGCTATTTCATCCTAGCCCATGGCTGAAGATTTATTCAAAGAACAAAAACTGAATTCAGATAACACCACTGCAACCCAGCAGTCTGCATCTGATTCCCAGCTGGCAGATCTCCAGGAGAAAATCCAGCAAACAGAGACCACCAACAAGGTATGGTCAGTCCCAGCCTCGGAGAGCCCCGCGTCCCGGGGGGAGGCTGGCCAAAGCCCACCGTGCGCGCCCGGGAGGTGGCTTCTGCGTGTTGCTGGGGCAGGAGGAAGTATTTGAGTGGAAGTGCAGTCGTTCTTTACCTCTCAAGGCTGTAGCCTGCTCTGCGCAGGTCAGACTTGCAGGTGTCTTTTAGGTCTTAGTCACAACTGGGATACAGGCTTGAACTTACAAGGTCTGAGCCTGGGGGCTTGTGTTTTTGATTTTGAACTTCTCACAGCTTTATAGCCCATGGGTTTTGACTTCCGCTTAGAAAATGCCCACGGCCTGAGAGGCCGAGTGTGGTGTGCCCTTGTCGTGCAAAGTGCTATGCCAAGAGCAGGTGCTCCCGGAGCCTGTGCCCATGGACCCCGCGTCACGGGAAGCACAGCGTGCACAGTGGAAGGGATGGGGGTGCGGGGGCAGGCCTCGCAGTCTACCTGCTGCTCTCTCTTGCCGATTGGCCGGGGGCTGTAATGGTTAGGAAATCTGGGCGGAAATAACATGTAACGGTCCCTAAGAAATGCTTCCAATGCGAACTTCAAAGAGGACTTTATGGTTATATCTGATGCTAAAAGAAACCACCTTCCTAACAACTGGTTTTGTTTGCTGAATTCAGATTCTTCAAGAGAAACTGAGTGACATGAATGAGGAACTAAAATCTGCTCAGGAGTCATCTCAGAAACAAGAAGGCACAATTCAAAACCTCAAGGAAACTCTGAAAAGCAGGGAAAGCGAGGTAAAGCATTGGCAAGCGGTGCCCTCCGCGGGGCCTTGTCGCATCAGAGTTAACAGCACGATATAGTTTGTAGAAATGAATCTTGGCAGGGAAGAGCCCGCGAAATTATAGTTAACCTAAATTGGTGTTCTGGAACAGTCCCACTTAAAATCGGGACATCACAGAATGGTCTCATTTATCGCACTAACTCGGTGCTCCCTTGTTTCCAGACCGAGGAACTGTACCAGGTGATCGAAGGCCAAAACGACACAATGGCCAAGCTTCGGGAAATGCTGCACCAGAGCCAGCTTGGGCAGCTCCATGTACGTGAGGGTCACGCGGGCGGGGAGCCAAACTGGGGCAGAGGACAGGGTCTGGGTCACAGAGTGCTGACCTGGGGGTCTCCTTTTGGGTGTGGCACCTGTGGTGATGAGCCTCCTTTTCTCTTCAGAGTTCAGAGGGCGCTTCCCCCGCTCAGCAGCAGGTGGCTCTGCTCGACCTCCAGAACGCCCTGTTCTGCAGCCAGCTGGAGATCCAGAAGCTGCAGCGGGTGATCCGGCAAAAGGACCGGCAGCTGGCGGGTGCCAAGCAGTGTGTGCAGTTTGTGGAGGCCACAGCCCACGAGCAGGAGCAGCAGAAAGAGGCTTCTTGGAAACACAATCAGGTGAATCATTAATCGCTTTTGTGGCCCTCAATGCTGACTTTGCCCCGATCGTTACTCTGTATCAGGTCAGTTTGGGCTGAAAGGTTGAGTTCCTTGTTTAATGCTGGTGATTCACTTCAACACATGCTGGATGCTGGATGCTGGGCTGTGATCACGACACAGGAGTATTACAGGCTCTGTTCAGTTTGGTATAGTTTGGAATAAGACATAGTTGCATAAATAGAATCTCAGTGTGGTAAATAGGATTCTCCAGGAATGCTTGGGAGGGGTTGAGGGATGGAGTCAGGGAAGGCTTCCTGAAGGAGGAGGTATCTGAAGCTGCTCTTGAAGGACAGTAAACATTAGACTGAGGTGGTCTTTTTTTTATCCAGTTAGCTTAGAACATATGCTACCAATTGTTTTTGACTTAAAAAGATTATTTTTGTGTTCTATTTTCTTAGGCTCTTTAACATGAATATTTAAAAGTGTAGTTTTTGAAGGATCTCCCTGGAGATTAAATATTAACCCCAAAATTCTTCAGAACTATGAAAACTTCAGGTGTCTTAGCAGTTAGGAGTGCTGACAGAAGGATGGGTTTGGAAATGACTTATAACTTTTTGTTGTTTACTTGAAGGAAGCTTTTTCCTGTGTTTTATTCAGTTGATGATGATATAAATCATCAGAACAAATAAGTTAAGGGTTATTAATTTTATTATCCAAAATATTTGCTGTATGGAAATTGAGAGGCATCTTTCTTTAGAACAGAAAGTTTTTAGGGGAGAATAAGAATAACATGAATGTTCTTGAGCTTATTGTGAAGTAAAGGATCCAGATTTACTGTAGGGCAGCCCACTTAGTACTTATACAGACCTGTTGTTTTTAAACAAAAAATAAGCCGTTAACTGCCCGCTGCCACTCAGCTCCCACAATTTCCCACAACCTGATTCATATTATATATTCCTGTAGGGATTTTAAGAATGGCACTCTTTGCTACTTCATTCTGTTTCAAGGTCTCCATATCTAAGCACTGAACATTTTAGCAACCTTTAACATCTGTTCGGTTCAGGAACTGCGAAAAGCCTTGCAGCAGCTACAAGGGGAGCTGCAGAGTAAGACCCAGCAGCTGCATACCCTGGAGACTGAAAAATACAGTGAGATTCGGGCCCAGGAGCAAAACATCCAGCACCTGACCCAGAGTCTGCGCCACAAAGAGCAGCTGCTGCAAGTGAGTCATTTCCCTGATCACACCCCGCTCGGAGGACTCCGGTGGCTTCGTTATTTGATCTTGAGACACTGGCCCCCTTGTCGGGTACCTACCGCCTGCGGGACATAGAGAGGTGGGGCAGGGAGCTGGCATCCACAGACCGTAATCCAAGAGCAGGGTTGTGAACGACTGACCTGACCGCCTTGAGCCGTCAGTGCCCTCAGGTTAGCAGCCTGCGAGTCGGGCTCTCTGCTGGAAAGCGGTGTCGGTCTCGGTCCAGTACGTGATGACACCTGAACAGAAATTTCCAGTTACTTAGATAGTGAAAGTTCTAGGGGAAAGTGGAAGAAGAGCATGAGCAGGCTGCTGCCTACTCGAGGCTTTGTTTCCATCGAGTGTTCCATTGAGCTTACAATTTTTTCATAATTTGCATATTTCGCACATTTTCCTCTCTGAGAGAAAAGCCCATCACCTTCTCCCCTGGGGAATACCTCCTCCTGTTAAGACTCAAGTGTCATCTCTTTGGTGAAGTCTTTGGTGACCCTTCGAGACAGTCAGGCACTGCGGCTGTATCCTGTGTTTCCTGGGGGCTGCTCGCCCCCACCACTGCCACCCCTCCATGCGCTACAGAAGAGCTCATGTATGTCCATTATCTCTGCTGGGCCAGGGTCCCCCAGACAGTGATTATACTTTGCTTTTATTATGAGTCACTAATAAATTGCTTCCAAGTATAAGAATTCAGTTGCTGTGGCATAAATGAATAAGGAAACGCTTATTGGTCTCCTTAGGAGTGTCAGGAGCTACTGCAGTATCGAGAGAACGCAGACAGAACCTTTGAAGCAAATGAGATACTGCTTGAGAAACTCCGGCAGCGAATACAAGACAGAGACGCTGCCCTGGAGGTAGGCATCTGCTTACCTGCTCTGCGCACGGCACCGGGTTACCCCAGGGGAGCACATCTGCTTCCCCCGCAGCTTTTTGGTGTTGGGTTTTCGTGTCTTTGTGCTCGGACACTCGCTGAATAAGGGTGCTAAGAAAAGTGGATCTTACGGAGTTTCAGGAGCCTCATTTTCCTTGCAGCGGGCGATCGATGAAAAGTTCTCCACTCTAGAAGAAAAAGAAAAAGAACTACGGCAACTTCACCTTGCCGTGAGAGAGCGAGGCCATGACCTGGAGCGGCTTCGCAGCATTCTGTCCTCCAACGAAGCCACCATGCAGGTGAGCGCAGCCCAGGCCTCGCCTCCCTCTCTGCAGCGCCCCCTTCTGTCACTCCTGCGTCATAGGAAGAAGCGGGGCTTTGATGAGCTCCATGGCTGTAGGCCAGGGAATGAGAGGTTTGAGCACCCCTGTCATGGACTGTGAACTTTGTGGGGGAGCCAAGGAGGGAGGGTTTCTATACATTGCTCTTCTGATTTATTTTGAATCTTTGTAATATTTACATACTTTACATGAGCATTACCTGGGTGCAACTGGTGTGTTTTTCTCCTGATACTGTGTGTGTAGCCATCATCAGAGCACTTACTGATCTCATTAACATGGACTCGGGCTATTTTGTCTGGTTCAGAGTATATGTAGCTGGCCCTCTGCCCTTAAAGACGTTCTTTATTCCCTCCACAACAGAACCTTCCCCTCTGAAGTGCTTTGGCAGGTTCATTATGGATCCCTCTCTACAAACTAGGCTCAAGTTCCTAAAAACAAAAAATGGATCAGTATGGCATCGATAGACTAGATGCTACATTTCCCCCCTCATTTGCAGAGAAACTAACAGATAAATTAAAAGATCACTTAAAGGCGGCTAGGCTTCTTGTTCACCCGAGGGGTGTGGGCCAGGGGCCCTCTTACTGTGGCTGCTTTCTTTGTGCCTGCAGAGTATGGAGAGCCTCTTGAGGGCCAAAGGCCTGGAGGTGGAACAGTTAACAGTGACCTGTCAAAACCTCCAGTGGCTGAAAGAAGAAATGGAAACCAAATTTAGCCACTGGCAGAAGGAACAAGAAAGTATCATTCAGCAGCTGCAGACGTCTCTGCACGACAGGAACAAAGAAGTGGAGGCAAGGCTGTGGTGGGCGTGGGCAGGGGCTTCGCAGTGGCCGGCCTCAGCCTGCACTCTCGAGGTCTGGGTGCCGGTGACTGAGTCTTTAATCCCTTTCGCCCCCTGAGCGTGTCAGCGGCCACCACAGAAACTTCCCAGCCCCATCAACTTAAGGAGACAATGCTCTTCCTCAAAGAAGTTATGGGAGAGCCAGTGAGACCTAAAAACTCCATCTACAACATGATCCCCAACCTTCTTCATTAGTATAGTGCCCGGGTCGGGCGCTCTGAGGGTTCCAGAGCTTAATGACATTCTCTCATGACTCCTCACGCGTCTGGAGGTTCATGTTCTTTCTTTTACAGATGCCAAACAGACTTTGGAAGTTAAGTAGTGCCGGGAGTGGTGTGGGCAGCAGTGGCAGGGCCACGTGCCCATGTGTGCCAGGTGCTGCCCCCTGGTGGCGGGGAGCCACGCCCCCCCACCCCCCCTCCCCCCCAGGCTGCAGTTGCGCTGCTCTTTTACAGCTTGTCACTCTTACAGTAGGGAAAAAGCTGAAAGAGCTGAGCGTCCCCTTGTCGTTGCCCAGTAGTAACGGCTCTGTGCCCCAAGCCAAGAGCGGACTTCCTTCCCACAGCACTTCAGCAGCCGTTTCTGGCGTCGCTGAGGCTCGCTCGCTGAACAGCCTCGCGGCTCGCTGGGTGGCAGGCCCTGCTAGATCTGGGGAACACCAGTTCATAGAGCATGATACCAGTTTCCAGAATTCCATCGCCCTTCTCCCACGCTAGATCCTTACAAGCCCCGTGGCCTGCAGTAAGGGAGATCCCCGTCACTCACGCTGCCCCTTCTCTGCTAGGATCTTACTGCAACCTTGCTCTGCAAGCTGGGCCCCGGGCAGAGCGAGGTAGCCGAGGAGCTGTGCCAGCGCCTGCAGCAGAAGGAGAGGATGCTGCAGGAGCTGCTGAGCGACCGCAACAAGCAGACCGTGGAGCATGAGCTGGAGGTTCAGGGCCTGCTGCAGACCACGGGCGCCAGGGAGCAGGAGAGCCAGGTCGGCCGTGGGCTGCGCTTCTGTGCGGGGGTGCGGGCGCCTTTGAGCCTAGGAGCGGGAAGAGTTGTGTCATTTTACTTGTGTTGGTCGTTTTCCTTGCGCGTATTGACTAGACTCCAGTTTCACATGCAGCCTCAAAGCGTGAGGTGTTTTCAGAGCACGTAGCTTGGGACGTGCCCGAGTAGCAAGTCCCGCCAGCATCAGGTCCCCACAGCATCTCCTTAAGCGCCTGCTTATTGCGACAGGAAGGAATACAGGGCTCTGGGTGTTTTGTTTGAGGTCGTTGAAACTCCATCTAACAAGCTCCAGATAGCGGGACTGTTGCTGGTCCAGGACTCACACTTGGGCAGCGCTGCTCAGAACATCACTGCTCGGGAAGGAGGCCGACCGGCGGTTAGTGAGTGACGCGCGCTATCGTGTGTCGTTCACAGTAAACATTTCCAAAGCCGTTTTAATTGAGGCAAGTTAATCACATCCTAATACTACTAAAAGGGTTATATCCAAATACCTGAAATTTTCCTTAGTGAAAATGGAGGGTTTTTTTATTTCCTGAGAAGCTGTAACCAGGGTGAGCGTCTTGTTGAAAATGGTGGGAATCCTCCCGAGAGACAGTCAGTGCTCTGATGTAGCTCATGTAATGTCATTCCACTTAACGGCTTACACATCTAGTAGCTTCAGCCCTAGGTGATGATTTCCGTGTGTGCTGATGGAATGCAGACTGATGGTTGGTAGATGCCGATCTTCCCCTCACTGTGCTGTCAGTTGTCTTACAGTAATGGGGGGTTTTCCAGGAGGCAAGCGGGGCTTCGTGGCTCTCCTGGGTTGTGGTCTGTTAAAATTGTGTCAGTGAAATCGATCACTCGGTAAATGTGTGGTGTCTGGTACCTAGCAGACACACTGCAGCACTGAATAGAGCAGGTGACCTGTCCTTAGGAAAATCCAGGTCCGCTCCGCAGACTGAGAGAAACAGTGAGAAGCGAGCAGGTGGTGCGGGGAGCCGGTCCGAGCCCAGGAGGCAGCCACGGCATGTCCGTGTGAAGCGCTTCCTGGCTGCGGACGGCGTCTGAGGCTGAACAAAGGCAGCTCTTACCCACGTTGCTCCAGACTCAACACTTCAGCCTGGTAGTCACTTTCAGGCTGCTTCACCTGAGATAAATGCGTTAATGAGTTTTGCCAGTATTTCTGCCTCAAGAGACTTTCTGCAGAGTCACCTACATTTTCCCACCTAAACTCAGGGCAGGGAAAGGGCCTCCCAGGGGCTTTGCTCACGTGTTGGCATTTAACAAATGACATCAGAGCGCAGGTGTATTAGTGTATCTTTGTAACGTATGTGGGATTGCTCTTCCCAGGCAGCTGCAGAGAAGATGGTGCGGGCCCTAATGGAAAGGAATTCCGAGTTGCAGTCCCTGCGCCAGTTTTTGGGAGGGAAAGACTTCATCTCTGACCAGCCAGGGGGCGTTACGGCCATCGGCCCCCACCCCGGAGAGCAGACAGAGCAGGTAAGGCTGGGAGGCCGGAGCAGGCGTCAGCACTGGCGCCTTGTCACACTCGCCGCCTGAGTCTGTGCACCGCGTCCCGAGTTGTGTGAGGAGATTCCAAGTCCCTGTTGCTGTGGCTGTGCCCCTGTGTCTTCCTAACCCCTGGCTCTTCCCATTCCTAGGGCTCAGTGCATATGCCCTCCAGAGACGACAGCATTTCGTTGACCCCCAAAGGGGATGTCAGCATGCCCAGGTCCTCGTCAGGTAAGTGTCAGATGTCACTTCACCAAGGAGCCTTCTGTGTTTCCCTCCTATAACTCTCAGTTACTAGGTCTGGCCAAGACTCTCCTTTTTCTCCCTCCATGGTGAAAAAAATAATTTGGACTCCCCCAAAGCATGAAGGCCTGCCTGTCCAGGGAGCACTGCCCTTCCCTGCAACTGAGTTGGTTACTGCTCGGGGCACAAGGTTGGCCAGGGACGCACTTCTTCCCAGGTAGCCTGTAGGCTCAGCTGCGGGCGCTGGTGTTTTCAGGCTCACAGAGCAGGGCTCCGGGGCTGACGCCTTCCCTGGGAGACCCAGACTGCGGTGGGTGGCCAGCCCCGCCCGGTTACAGTGATGGGAGAGGTGGGCAGGAGCCTGTGTCTTCGCCAAGGTCAGCTCCCTCCTGTGGGCACAGTGGGCCTTGAACTCCCTAGGAGCTGAATTCTGTACGTGGTGGGGTAAACCTCAGATAGATGCCTTAGGTGAGCGTCCCTGATGTTCACAGCGCAGGAGACCGGAATCCACGATAGTTTCAGAACATCGTGACCAGTGAGGTTTGGGCCTGGCCATGGTTGACGAGGTCGTGATGATGGTGTATGGTGAGCGGGTTATGGACATGGAGAATTATAATGTTTAATGCTATTAAGAATGTAAAAGCTTTGTGTTGATGTTGTCGTGCTGGTGTTACAGATTCCCAGAGAAGTCCGGCAAGTTGCTATTTTCTAGTAGGATTAACTTTGCTAGTCAAAAAGTTAAAATACTACGTTTGTTAATGTATTCCTTTTATTTTTTTTAAATATTAGAAATCATAATTTGTATTCCGTAAATTTCAAACCTATACAAAAGTGGCAAAAACAATACAGTGAATTCCATATATACTTTCATTAAAGTTCACTAATTGATGCCACTTTGCCAGACTTGAGCTATTTTTATTTTCTTTTTTGCATGTACACACAGACATTGTCATTTTTGAAGACCCCACATTGCTCAAGTCCCTCAATTTGGCTCTGATTATATGCTTGCTGTGAAATTCAAGTTAAATATTTCTGGCAAGACCGCTGCATGGAGCCTCCTTGCCCAGCACATCACATCAGGACCCTTCTACCAGCTCGTTGCCATGTGTGACACTGCACTCAGTCACGTGGTCAGGCTTGAGGCTGCTCTCTCCCCTGCAGCTCACTAATGACCTGAGGCTGCACCTGGAGAGGCGGGCAGCCGTGTGTCTGCCCAGTCGTTTCACCTGGTGCTTCAGCATCCTTCAAGCTTTGCCTGAACCAACTATTACGTTGGTAGTTTCAAAGTGACTTTTTATTTCTACAGTTTTTCTCTTTACTTATGTAGTGTGTTCTTTTGTAAACAAGAGCTGCCTTTCCTCCACCATCCTCACTGTCTGCATCATTATGGACTAAGAGTCTTTTTTCTTTAATCATTTTATTATCCATTTCTGTCATTATTTTATTTGATGCCCAAATTCTTCCAGGTTTGGCCAGTTGGAGTCCGTGCAACCTGTCCTGTCTTTTTGACATTCCCCATCAGTTTTTGAGCATTCCAGATGTTTTTTGGCCTTTTGCTTTTCTGCCTCAGCCCTGGAATCAACCCTCGCTCTGAGGTTGTCTCTGTTCCCTGACAATGAAAACGGCATTTTGATATTGATATCAGGACATAGATATGTTCATCTTTACAAAGATGCCATTTTATTTTAAGAGTTTTTTTTTAATGATCAGAGATAGACAGAGACATTAAAATATAGGTAGATCAAGATACAGATACTTGTTTTGTTATTGCTGTGTGTGTCTTCAGGGTGAATTCCTCGCAATGGAGTAACAGGCTCCACACTGTATTAGCAGTCACTAAAGCTAGCACTGTGTGCTCATTTTAGGAGACTTAGACACTGTTGCAGGACTGGAAAAAGAACTGAGTAACGCCAAAGAGGAGCTTGAACTCATGGCTAAAAAAGAAAGAGAAAGTCGGGTGAGTTTTCTAATACAGCCTACTTTCTGAATTTATGTCTGGATCGAAATGCAAGCTATACTTTTTTTCTTTCTGGAGAAAAACAGAAATGACTTTAATGGCCTTTCTGTCTCCAAGCCTTTATGTCCCTGTGACATCATCTTGAACCAGTGTTTGGGGTCCCCCTGTCCTTGTTTTTATAAATGGGGACCATGAAAACTTCTGAGGTGCTGATACAACACAACTTTCCCTGCCTCTCTCCAACTGGAATAAAATAATCGTGAAAGCCCTGTGAAAGGTCATAGTATATGGTCTGAGAGAAATGACCCAATGGTGCGTGCTGGGGCCACCGCCATCCGTTGGTTGCTCCCGGGGAGACGGCTGCCGACAGCAAGAGTTAAACCAGCGGGGTCTCCGCGAATGGCGTGGCGGCTGAGACCGGAGCAGGAGGCGGTCCACCTGTGCCCCAATCCGAAGAAGCTCAGGCAGAGAGAACTGCAGGTGTGCAGGCCCCGAGTGAAGAGGGAGGCAGACACTCACAGACAAGAAAAGAGCGGTGGTGTGGGTACAGTGGCAGGGATCGAAGCTGGAAGTGGGTGGGAGCCCGCTCAGAGGTTTCCTGGAGGGCCACGTCGATCCAGCACATGAATTGCAGTGCTGGGGCCTAGTGAGCGCCTGGTGGAGGCTGGTGCACGATGGCCTGTGCGCTTTGTCCCGACGGGTGTTTGGCTGCCATCTGCTGCTGCGGAGGGGTGGGAGGCACAGCGCGGGAGGTGGGGTACGCTTTTCTTCCCCAGGGTAGGACTCCCCCCTCCAGGGGTGGTGTGTCGGTCCGCAGGAGCGTGCAGTGTGGTGATCTGGTGCGCTAATGAAGGCCTGAATCGCTCATTTATTAAGGTCAGACGTGGAGAGAGCGTTATAACCTGTCTGTCCTATAGCTGCAAGGGGCCTCCTCCAAGCCAGAGCCAGTGCCTACAGGAAACTATTCTGTATCTGCTAATAGTGACCATGCTCTTAATTATTGCCAGCAGATCAGCTGTGTGTCTCAGCTGAGGGGAGGACTTCATTCACACCGCGAGGGCCGCTTCCCACAGACCACCCTCTGCTCCCACACTGCTTGATCTGGGCGAGGCGGGTCTGCCCCTCTCCCAGTTTTGACTGGAGTTACAGTTTTCACTGGCTGATTTAGCGGCAAATTTAGATGTACACATGACGGATGCTGTTTCTTCTGCCCGCCAACCTTGGGACTTTTCCCCACAGATGGAGCTTTCAGCTCTGCAGTCCATGACGGCTGTGCAAGAGGAAGAGCTGCAGGTGCAGGCTGCTGAGATGGAGTCTCTGACCAGGAGCATTCAGATCAAAGAAGACCTCATAAAGGTCGTTCAGCGCTTTTAAAAGACCACTGAAAATGATCCCAGCCCCGCGCGCCTGCCGGCTCCTCAGACAGCAGCTGGGGGTTCCAGCCCCGGCTGTTTGCCCGCGGTGCTGTTCCTTTGCGCCCCTCCCTTGGCGCCCTGAGTTCTCTTGGGCTCGTGTCGGCACCGCTGAGGTTCCCTGAGGAATGTCTCGCCTGTGGCTCGTCACCTGGCTAGGGCAGAGCTGACTCTCCCCTCTGCCGAGGAGCAGGTTCACAACTACACGTGTGTTTGACTTCTAGGACCTGCAGATGCAGCTGGTCGATCCCGAGGACATGCCAGCCATGGAACGCCTGACCCAAGAAGTCTTACTTCTTCGTGAAAAAGTCGCCTCAGTAGAATCGCAGGGTCAAGAACCTTCAGGAAACCGAAGACAGCAAGTAAGTTGTTGGAAAACCAGCTGAATTTTCACTGTGAAGTAAGAATGGGAGCGCTGCCACTCCCGGCTGTTTGCGAAGGGGCCAGGGGTGTGGAATTTTCTAGAGAATCTGCTGTAACGTTTCCCACCTGGCTCAGCAGCAGCCACAGATGGTCCTTCCGAACTCTGGTTCCTGTGCCTTCCTTTATCCGACCTTCCGTGACAGAAGATAAGTCTGCTTAATGCTCCTGTCTCCTACCACCTCTCGTTGCTCATTGAAGCTGGCGTTAGCTGCAGCAGCTCACTGAGCCAGACCCCTGCAAGTCATACGCATTCATACCCCTCTACAGAAGTCACAGTGACTCGCAGTGACACGGACGGGCCTGGCACGTGGAGGGCTCAGTTCTGTCCACCTCTCGCCCTTCCTCTTCTCCTCTGTTGCTTTCCCTTAGCCTCTTTCCTGTGCTGCTGGCTTCACGCTCCTCTTCCTTCCTTGCTCCCAAGTTTGAATTCTGCCAGGCAGAGCTTTAAAGATAAAAACCATAATGTGACCTGGACTGAAAACTCTAAAATACCCTGAGCACACCGGTGAGTGGTGCCTGCAGGTGTCCTGGCCCCACGCCCAGGGTGGTCTCTGGCGTCAAGTCTCACATGCCCCTCTGTGGGTTGCCTCTTCTCTTTCCTCAGTTGCTACTGATGCTGGAAGGGCTGGTGGATGAACGGAGTCGGCTCAACGAGGCCTTGCAGGCAGAGAGACAACTTTACAGCAGCCTGGTGAAGTTCCACGCCCACCCGGAGAGGTAAGAGCGCACCTGCCGTTCTTCCTCGCGTCCCCATCAGGGGCAGGCGGCTACGGTGTCCAGGGGGCACAGAGACACACACTAGGACCCCCAGTTTGTTGCCTGGCGCCTCAGTGCTGAGCCCGGGCTCGTGCCTGCTTTCCTGTGGCTCGGAGCGCAGGGCAGTGGCCCGTCTGAGCCGGCCGCGCCTGTGTGCACGCACAGCGCCGTCCTCCCCTCTGCTCCATGTCCCCCAGCTGTTCTGGCCTGAGAACGAGGCCGCGAGGACACTGGCACTGAGTGTCACGGAGGGAAAGTGCCACTTGCTTCTCACGCCCCACGGGCCACGGCAGGCACCACGGGGCGTCTCCTGCGCCTCCTGCTTTGCTCACCGAGAGCTTTTTCAGCTTCTGTTCCTCATTTGTTTCTCATTTGGCCTTTTTCTCTTATTTAGATTCTTTTACTATCCAGTGCCTGTTAGTTTATTGTTGGGTTTTTAAGCCGTCTGCTTTCCATCTGAATAAACGACAGCCGAGGAAAAACAGGGCGGACCGCTCAGCTGCGCCCGCCTTTAAGGACGCGTGGAGTCTATAGGAGCTCGGCTTCTGCAGGCTCTGTTGCATGTGCTGACCAGGGTCTTCAGCAGCGATCCTGCTGGGGCCACACCTGCTTCAGTTTACATTTGGGTTTCCCTGGGCTTGATTTTTCAGAACCTAACACTGTCAGTTTTCCCTTATGTGGGCAGTGGGGGGCACAGCTTGAAGCTTAGAAACTAGTTTTGTGCCAGAGGGCTCCAGAATCTCACACACAGGGCATGTTTCACAGGCCTTGTACTCTCCCGGCGGTGAGCTCCCCTCGTGTGGCCGGAGAGCCGTGCCGTAGAGAGCCTCGTGGCTCCAGGCGGCGCTGGGGCTCCTCAGAGGCACCGGTGGACTCACTGCACTTTAAGGCTAATCCGTTTTCCTTCCCTGTGGCATGTTTAATCAGCTCTGAAAGAGACCGAACTCTGCAGGTGGAACTGGAAGGGGCCCAGGTGTTACGCAGCCGGCTCGAAGAAGTTCTCAGAAGAAGCCTGGAGCGCTTGAGCAGGCTGGAGACGCTGGCGGCCACTGGAGGTGGGGAACCGCAGCGTGGGGGCGTCCGTCCCGAGCATGGCCCCTGAGTGCTGGCGGGCAGGCTGCGGCCCAGGACGGAAGCCTTTGTGCGCACTAACCGGAGGGAGCCTTGTCTGACGGGGCGGAATGAAGTGGTGACTTACTAATGATAGCGCTGGGGCACGTAGCATCCGCCGCAAAGAGGAGCTCGCGCTAGCTGCCGGCTCTCACTGTGCTTGTTTATCTCCCCGTTGACAGTGGGGGCTACCAAGTGTATTTGCACATTTCAGATCATTCCATTTTCGTTTTCCCGCTGTAGTCACTCCTATCCCGAGCCCCTCCTTCTCATCCCTCACCCCTACTCCGGGCCAATAAAGTTTATTGCTCCCCGTCCACCAGCCATCTCCGTCCCCTCCCGTGTCATGACGCATGCGTGTGTGTATTGTGTTTGCCATCCATTCCACTCCTGCTTTTTGAGTGAGAGCAACTTTGTCTCAAATAAACGTGTCGAGATGCAAGGGGGGGTGGAGAGTCTTAGGCGCGACTTTGCAAAGGCGGCGGAAGTCTTAGCGCGAGGGCTCAGGGCAGCTGCAGCCCCGGGAGGGCAAGTGGGTGGCAGAGACAGACCACCGCAGGCTTCCTGTGCCGGTGTCACCAGAGGAGCTGCAGAGTGGGTTTCGGATGGCGCGGGGGTGAGGGTACCGCAGGCGTTGGCCCTTCCAAACCGGGGCTTCGTGCTACTAGTCGAATACGACTCCGAAAAGCTCCCGCACTTCCCAGAGCCAGAATTCTCCAGGAAAAAGATGATTTCCAGTGTAATGTTTCTCTTTAAATTCAGTATTTCACCAATAACTCAGTATAGCCAGAGGACATCATTGCCAGTGTCTCCATTTGTGGTGGCTCTCTCTCTCTCTCTCTCTCTCTCTCTCTCTCTCTCTCTCTCTCTCTCTCTCTCTCTCTCTCTCTCTGCGTGTATCTGTGTATCCATAGGCTTGACTATGGGGGTCTTTTCAGAAGAACTTACGAAAGATTTGTGTTCACAGGTTTTGTCATTGTTTCAGGGCCTTAGGGGAGCAGGACAGATGCTCAAGAAAGAGTCCTGCGGGCTGTATCTCTGGGCTCTGAAATGTCAGGAATGTAAAAATAACCAAGATTACTTTGGAGCTTCCCAGATTCGCCACCAAGAATTTTCTGATTTCTTGGGGATGTATGTTTCCTAATGAGACACTGAGATTTCAGTTTTTAAACATGGGATTTGGTAAACAAGGATTGGGGCTTCCTAAGACCATAAATACGACAGAAAGCCCTTTCTAAACTCAGAGGCTTTTCTGTTTTCCCCACGTCTTATGTTTTATTTCTTTCACAGTCACATGTTGACAGACTTTCCTTCCATTCTAAACCCATCCAAGCTTCTGGAACCTTAACCATGCCCATAACAGCCAGAGCTTCAAACTAGACGGGGAAGATGATGTTCTGCCGAAGGAGCACCCTCGGGTTCCCTGATTAAACATTTTGAAGATGAATAGCCATAAGTCTTGCTCTAAGTGGAAATACCTTCCGGATTTAATGACCTTTAGGGAGGGGTCATTTAATGAAGGCGACAGTGTAAATAGAACCACTTGTTTTAGCCTCCCAGTCTTGAGGGAACCTGTCCTGCACAAAACCTGTTGTGACTTCCCAGAAGTCAGGAGGAGAGTGATTGAGTGGTTAAGATGCCCATCCACTGAAGACTAGCCCGCCCGATCACCCTGCCAGGGCAGTCAGAAAATGTCCTCCCTAACTTTACCAGTCACAGGACAAGGAGACTCTCAGCCTCTTGTTAAGACTCAGCCTCGGGTGGCCCAGGTTCCGAGGGTTCTGGTGATGGCAGAGATTTATGTAAATTGCTATCCAGCTTCTGTCAACCTCCAACACGTAGGAATTTCCCTTGCTATCTTGAACTGTTATGAAGTGTTAGAAATACTAAGATAGTTGGATAAATAATGAGAAACCCCAGTTTCTGTTGGAAAATTACCAGACTAATAGATGGAGGGTGGGAGGAGAGGAGTAAATCCTGATTTGGGAAAAGAAAAAACTAACTTGTATAATCATTTGCCTTTGGCATAGGTCCATGGGGAATATTTTTTAAAATGAAGTGATTTAGTGGCAAAGGGCAAATTAAGAGTTTGCTCTTATTACTGTAGCTGTGACTAAAACCTGGTACGTACCGTCAGTCTTGAGAGGTGCGATGGGGTTTTGCGAACAGGGCTTTCTGGAGAGAGTTTGCTGGTCTCACAATTTCGTATAACAGTTTGGCGTCTTCATAGACAATGTGACGGATGCACTGTGTTCTGTAACCCACAGACAGGCGATGCTGTGGGTAGCTGTGTCGCTCAGTAGTCAGCGTGATACAGTATAATTCCATTGTTACTCAGGAGCTTACACGCTTATGAATTTTTCTTTATCAGGCATTTTTCAAGATGACAGTAACCTTAGGTGAAACATGTGCTTATAGAACCTCGTGCTTGAATAAAAAATCTTGAACGAAAATTCAGTTCTCAGGCCATGCTTCATTGGAAGTGGAGAACTTAAACTTGGAAAAATCCATGTTGGTTTTTAGAACTATGGAATTGACAAGGACTTCCAGTAGGATTTATTTAATGTTTGAAATAAATAGAAGTCTGTGTGACAGGCATTTTACCCCCTAAACTCTTTTTTATTGTAGGAGTAAACCCTAGCGAAATTTAATGATTGTTATAGCCTAATATAAAGTGGCATTTTGTGATGTTCTCTTTTTATTGATAGTTACTAAACCAACTTACAACGTTCATAAAAACATCTGAGAGGACTGTTTTAATACTGCCAGCCTTTTACTCTGAGAGGGTGTACCATTACCCTCCTCACCCACCCCTACCCCACTCCCACATCTCTCTGTTTTAGACAGATAGTAGCAATATTTTTTAATACCTCTACTCATTGGGGCTTTTAAAAGATTTTTCATTTTTTTCACTATAGATAATAAGAGACCTACTAAGGATCAAAAAAAATCTTGATTTGTACAGGATAATAAGGATAATAGATCCTGGCTATGAGAAGACATTCCTCAGATGCTCTGGACATTCTGCCTGTATAATTGACACAGGTGACCTGGTGGCAGATACATAGAAAAGGCCACTCACTTGTAGCCTTGTGCTCTTGACTCAGCATTTGGTACTGAAAGTCTGACTCGTCACTTTCCAACAGTCCAAGAAAATTGATTTCAGTTCTCTATGCCCAAGTCTCCAGTTGAATCTGGAGTCCTCAAAGGAGGATGGTGTAGAGCTTTTCCCTGAGGAGGTATTAGCGACCTCTACTTCTCGTTGTAATAATAAAACCATTGTTTTCTGACTTCATGGTTTTTTAATACGGAAAAATTTCACAGGAGTGTCACAGTAGACAGTCCTGAAAACTCTAGTTCCCTAAGTGACAGCGTCCAGTGTGGCCAGGAAGAATATTAGTCATCCACACACTCGAAGGCTGTTTTCCATCTTGCATTGTAGATGTTGCACTAGAGGTAAAATAATAAAAAAATAAAATTAGGTTTTTAAATTTTTTTCCCCAATGCCAACATCCAGAGATTAGAGGATTTCCTCTCTTTTCTCTTAGGGTCATAGGACTTTTCTTCTCCTTTTGGAACTGAACCACTTTTACTCTAGAAACATTGACCAGCAAGCAATATGGCACTCAGTGATGACAGCCCATAACAAGCACCAGGAGTGAATCAGTGGGATAATCCACTGGCGTGATTCCCACGGGGCAATAGTTTCTTAGTCTTAATGCAGCTTGGAAATGGATTTAAGCTTCCTTCTCACAGCCTAAATTATCTGAAGTAATATCTTTGTAAACCTTTTCATTAAAATTAGAAAACAAGTATGTTGCTTTTTAAGTATGCTGAATATTGGCAGAAGGTAAGTCCTCAAATTCTTAATATAAAATCACAAGAGTCAGGATGAGTTTCCCAAATAAAAAATTAGTGTTGTAAATTGCTTCCAGCAAAGGATGGGAAGTAGAAGGGTATCACCCAAGGGTAGAACTGGCAATACTAGTTTTACCAGTTTCAAATAAAAAGTCATAAAGTGATATACCAACTCTTTTTTACATTCCTTTCCCTTTATCATTTAAAGTCAAATTCATGAAATAAAAATCTTTATCAAACTATTTCCTCTTGCTAAAACTGGAGGAATAAAATTGAAAGTTCAGTAATGTCAGAGGTGTTCCTCTAAAACACCTTGAAAGGCTGGGTGTTGAGAACATGGACCAAGTCAGCTTCCTTGTTCCTTCTTTAAGAGCTTGGGACCATCTAGAAGTGCATGTAGGCTGACTTTTAATATGTGGCTTGAGCATACAGTGCTTCCTTTGAAGGTACCAGTGTCATTGCTCCAAATAGCAGCCTCAATCCATAAGCTTTACAGGCATGTGTCTACACAAGTGGGCTTTATGGATCATGTATTTCGGTTTCCTTGAAGTACTCTGAGTTTGATAATAAAAGCAGTTTTACTTGCCTTTACCACCTAAACTTGATCCTAGGGCTGTTAAGAAAAATTTTAAGAGACTCATGACTTTGTAAATGAAGCAAGAATACATTCAGTGATCCAATAACCTGGCATTAGATAATTTCCAGGACTATCTCTCCACTGAAATAAACTGTGTATTTCCTTCTGGAAGTTCATTTCTTCATGACACTTTGCCGTGTTAAACAGTGTTAGCACTTGTGCTGAAGTGGAGGGTGTACCTTTTACAAATAAGCCTTAGAATCCAGCTATAGTTCAGTTAAGATCAGTAAAATGGTTTCTGATTCAATAAAATATCAAAAGCCAAACACTATGGTTTCATTCTTAAAAAAAGATTTGCAAGGAAAGAGGTAGAGAAGTCTCATATCTTTTTCTTGTTTCCTTATAGGAGAATCAGGCTATTGTACTAAAATTCTAAGTTGAAATAAGACTGGATGAGCAAGGGCCTTTGTATTTATTGAAAGGAAGGACGAGGGAGAAACCTGCATTTTTCTTCTCGCAAGAAAATGAGAAAGTGCAACTAAAGAAATGTCATTATCCTTCCCCCACAGACATGGAATGGACTACTTTTCCTTACTTCCCCCACCCACCCGCCCACACTCACACACTTTTTTTTGCTCTCCTCTCTGAAGGAAAGTGGTAGAAGGCAGGATGGAGATTTGAAGAGGCAGTTGTTAAGGTGGGTGGTACCATCCCTGTAAATGTTCCCGAAAGGTCTGCTTCTTGATTCTTTAAGGAAATAAAGAGATCATGAGCAATAGGAATTCCTTGATGCCACAGAACTATGACATCCCGGGGTTGGGTGGGGGAGGTCTCTTGTCTCCTGGGAGAGCCCCAGTTATGTTTGGGGTGGTTAGCTGAAGGGTAGGTGATTAGTTTTCTTGACGAATTACCTTCTTGAATCCCAGGAAAGTGTTTCAGGTGATGATTTGGTCTTTTCTCAACTCTCTGGAAACCACTGCTTAGACTGAAGTCTATGCTGGGAGAACTCCTGGGCTATTTTAGAGGTGCTGCGATTTAAAGGTGAGAACAGGCCAGGGAGACACTCGGCTGTAGACAAGTCCTGTGTTCGCTGCTTCCATCCCAAGGTCAGCATCTGTCTAGCTTAAGAATTGTAATGCTTGGCAGGCAGCTACGGAATACTGCATGAAGCCTAGGTTTTCTTATGGCCCAGAAAGGGATGGCTGCAGGTAAAATCGCAGCACTTGCTTGATTCTTTCCAAAGACCCTGAAGTCAGTCATTGGCTCATGACGGGAGCACGTGAGCATTCATCGGATGGGCATATGGCTGGGGCCAGGGATGAGAGAGGCACCTGGCAGCAGAGCCTGGTGCTCAGAGGAGGCGAGCTGGGCACTTGACACCCCAGACTTCACTCCTGTTGCCAAGCCTCAGCTCTTCGATTGCCCTCCTGAAATCTGTCAAATGTGACCCTGCAGTGTTTTGAGTTGCTCCCTGGGAAACTGACTCTCCTGTTGCTCACATGCAAAGAGGAAGCGAGAGGAGCTGCACAGTGAGGCTTGGCAGATGAGCTCCTGTCGCAGC
>NW_004567127.1:2095022-2134142 GCF_000260355.1 Condylura cristata | reverse complement strand
CCCGCCTTGCAATTGATGATGGCTGCTGCTTGTAAAGCACCGGATTTCATCCAGCTTCACTGACAACTCCATGTTCTTCAGCTGTGCTGTGAAGCGAGGAGATCAGAGCATTCTCTCAAGGTCTCCTGCTGAGAGAAACTTGAGAGAGGTGAAGGGCAGGTGGCTTCAGTCAGGGTCACCTAGTCACTACCTTGGGTAGAAAACATGCCTCTGCCGGTTACATTTACAACCCTCAATGCCTCCCCCCCACCTTTTTTCAACTCTAAATTGAGAAACCCATCAGCTGCCTCTGTTTACCGACAATAACAATAGCACTAAGGGCAGTATTTATTGAGCACACACTGTGCCAGGCGCTGTGGTAAGCACTTCAGAAGCAACAAACTCGGTCCAAGTTCACTACATCCAGCTGGGTGTCACTCAGCTCTAAGGAGAGCGGAAGCTGAGTTAGGAGAAGGTGGTGGCTGCCATAAACTGAACTAACAGCGGAGCAGAAATCTGTGTAAACAGTTTGGCTCCTGGCTCTTAATTTCACCTTCCTCAATATGAAAAGCCCCACAAAACATCCATTTTTGCCCAAGGATTTTATTGTATTTTAGAGACTGACTTTATTCCTGAGTGCTTTATAGAATAAGATAGCTGGTGGAAAATAACTTTCTAAATCTAAAAAAAAAGGGGGAGATATCAGTGCCATCTCCAGCCAGAGAAATTTGTAAGAACCACAACTTGAGACACAGCATCAAGGCCTCAAAAGTTTCTAATAAAATATCCACACCTAGAGACACAAATCAAAATGATCAGATTCTTAGCTTTCAAAGTCTCTAAGGTAACAGACCACTTTATTTCGTATTTATATAAAAAAATGTAGTAGATTCATCATTATCAAGCATCATACCTTTAAATTAGAAACTGACTCCAAGACAGAGAAGTTCTTCTGTTGTCATTGGTTTTGAAAAAGAATTGATAATGGGAAAAGGGATGGCTCATGGAAATTGATATAAAGGATAATTCATGCCAGTATTTTCTATAACATATTTTCACTTTTAGTCTACCCCTCAAATACACTTGCTTTCAGCATTCTAATTCGAATTGATAAGAAAATAATTTTGAAAGTTGTCCAGAGGCTGAACCATGCCTGTAGCTTCCCTGCGGAAGCTACTGTAGCTAAGCAAGGAAGAAGGGGCAGCACCAGCACCAGCGGGCAGAGTGTTGGCAGGAGACGGGCACCTGTGCCTTGTCTTCACTTAAGGCCTGAAGCCAGAGCCGAGGACTCTTGCTCTTGAATGAACCGGAGAGCGCCTTACCTAGAAATGCGTGTGTGCCACCAGGAAGGCTGACGGGGAGCAGGAAGGCCGGTGACCAGCGCTTACTAGCGGTCAGTCCCCGCTTACCTTGCTCCTGAGACCCAGACCAGGAATCATCTTGGATGTGGCCCAACCTGGCTACACAACCACTAAGAACGGTGTGGCCATGACCACACAGAACTGAATTTTCTCCAACTACAGGACAATTTTCTAGTCCAGCACTCAGAGTCACTGTGCAAAGTATATTCTCTTCCTCTGTCCCTCAGTGGGACAGTTCACTGTCTTTGCAGGGAAAAAATGATCCTGAGCTCTCCTGCTGTGCAGGGAAAGATTGTTCAGGCAGGCATCACAGACATGGAGGGCCTTGAGTGGATATGCCGCCTGGCTTCGAGCATCTCCTTTGCAGCCACGGCTTGGAGGTGCTCGTTCAGCCCCAAGCAACCGTGTTCCGAGTGAGGTGGTTCTGGGCTGCTTTGAAAGAGGAAGTGCTGAAGTCTGCCTGCAGCGTCTGCTTCCAAGCTAGTGTCACAGAGGTGCCCGCTGTGGGTAGGGCTTCTGGACGGGGTTCTGCCTTGCTACAGCATCACATCTGTTGTATGAAGTTACCACGTCCTTGGAATTTGTCATTAGATTCAGTTAGAAAAACATGCTGATTACTACCTTTTAGTAATTTAAGGAAGACCGGATCATTGCCAATATTCTGATACAAATGTCAGATGCCAGAGAGGGAAGGCAGGTGTGAATCGGCCGTGTTCCCCTCTGTAGAATGTGGTGACTGTTCGTTGTCCACTCGGAGCTGCTCAGCCTCCGATGTGTGGGCTCTGGAACAGCTTCTTCAGTCTTGGAAGAAGACCATGATAAAGCTGTGTTTTCTCACCAGTCAATCCAACCTGAATCAGTTATTCCAGGACTAACTCTGTGCAGGGACAGGTTACCCAATCGGTTGAGCCCAGCGAGAGCAGGCGTTTTTAAGATCTTGGTTGCCAAGGTCTGGGTCAGAACCAGATCTCAAGTTTCTCTTCTTGGGCCGGTTCTTTAAAATCCAGGGAGATTTGCAGTAGGTTTTCCTTAGTGTTCAAATGAACAAGGCATGAGACATCCCTGTATTTTCAAAATGAATCAACAATGTGAGTCCCAGGTCTTACTCTAAAATTCACTGGGCAGTCTTAGTCTAACAAATGTGAAGGAAGAAATGTCCTACATCTGTGTCCAGTATGGTAGCCACTGGCCAAAAGTAGCTGTATGAACTTTAATTAAAAGTTCAGTCACGCCAGCCGCATTTCCAGGGTTCGGCAGCCTCTTGGGGCCAGGGTCTACCGCACTTCTCAGTGCACACAAAGAACTGCAAAAATGTCTGTTGGTCAGTTCTGTAACACGCCTGGGGCCAGACACAAACTCCCTTGGTGAGAGTGTGGAAAGGTCTGCCCGGGGTGACAGTGTCCGTCTCTGGGGAACGAAAGAATGAACTCAGTTCCACTTGGGTGAAGAAACCCACAAGGAATGTTGGCATTAGACACAATTTGAGAGACAGGGAGGAGGGGGATCAAGGAAGCACCTGGACCGTTCTGTGCTTTTGGACCTGACCTCTCCTGTCACCCAGGCATACTGACCCAGCAATGGGAGTCATGAGAGGAGCAGGGCTGCTCTGATGGGGCTCTAGCAGGCGGGACAAAGGTGAGTCACGTGGGCTCATTTTGCAGAAGTGAAAGTTGTTACGTAACCAAGTCAAGGAATAGCAGAGGTGCCCTGGAAATAGGTGGGAGCAGCCGCCACCCTGCGCGGCAGCCACTTCCTTGGCCTTGAATGAAAGTCTGCTCGTGGCTGAGGCTTGGGCTTGAGTGTGAGGGGACACATGAGGGACTCGGCCAGGGGGCTCCTCCACAGACTTGGCACGTGGGCGCCCGTCAGCCCTGCTGGCTACGGGGCCATGCGGATGGGAAAGGAGGGAATCAGAGGCGGACGGCAAAAGCAGGTCATTTTACCTGCTCTTGGAAGCCATCTGTGAAAGGAGTCACCTTTCTCTTCTGGATTTCCTTCCAGGTGCAGCCGCAGGCGACGACACCGAGGATGCAAGCACGGAGTTCACCGACAGCATTGAAGAGGAGGCTGCACATAACAGCCACCCACAAGTAAGTCTCAGGCTCTGGGGGCCCCGTGGCGGCTCCCCGCCCTCGGGGTCTGGCGCTCCCCTGCAGCCCTTGTGCACTTAGAGCGAGGAGGTGTCGTGGTCTTATGTGACCCAGTCCCCGTCGTCTTCCTGTTCTGAGCCTCTGTCACTTCGCCTGCCCTACCCTCGCCACCTCTCTCCAGCCTCCCCACTGGGGTGCGCCTGTCTCTCACACCTGTGCCTGCCCCTCCCTGTCTTTGCTCCCGTGTGTCTGCTGTAGCTCTAACTTCAGAAGAATGCTTACTTGCAACAAGACCAGGGACGCTTCCTCTCTTGGCTGTTGTAACAGAGAGACAGCAAAGAAGACAGGGAGCCGTGGGTGGGGGGGCCTGGCCCTGCTTCGGGGGCGTCCCCCCCGAGGACCTCCGACAGGACTGGATCGCTGCCGTGGCAGAGTCCTTCTTGGGAGATCTCACCACACAAAAGACAATGGTGTTGGGCAACTGGACCAACTGCCCAGCCTGTGGCCCATCGGTGGCCAGAAGGTGACACCCCCAGAGCAAGCCCCCCTCACATCCGAGAATGTGTTCCCAAGGCGCCGTAGTTCTGCCAGCTGCCGGCGAAGGTCTAGCCAGCGTGTCCTCAAGCCCAAGAGTTGCACGTGCTGCACCTCGGAGCTCCAGCCTCCCAGAGCGACCCTGATGCCCACCTCGGCTCCCTGCGTGGGTGCCCTGCGGCCTGCCAGCCCTCCTGAGCCCGCCGCGCTGTGACCCTGGGCACCGAGGGAGCACGCAGTCCTGACCCGCAGCAGCAGCCGGGTTTCCAGAGATAGCTGCCGGGACTGTTAGGAGTCCGGGTCGGCCTCTGTATTTCCTGTGTGGGAAGAAGAGGAGCCGCTCGCAAACCCACGAGAACGGCCACGTAACAGTCCCCACTGCCATGGTGCGGCCGTCTGCTCTCGAGGACCCGTCCTGTCCCGGATGAGCTCGTGTCCGCGGCACCGTTTCATTGTCTGCTTCCGAGACCCTTCTTTGCTGATCTAACCCTGCCTGCCCCGTGCCGCTCTCGAGTTCCTGCATGAGCTGCCTCCCGCTCTGTCCGGTCTGCTGCTTCTGAGTGCTCCCAGCCATGCCGCCACATTAACAGGAACGCCACGGGCCCAGCAGTCAGAATCCCCACTGCTCACTTCCCTGGGCGTCTTGGGCAGGAGGGGGGTCCCCAGGAGGAGCAGATGCCCGCTCTGAGGTGGAGCGATTGGGTGTCAGCAGGTGACTGGTGGCGGGTGCTGCTGTGGGACAAGGTGAACTTCAGAGCAGATGAGCAGGGCACAGCTAGAGCACGGCCAGAGTGACTGGCTGAACCACCCCGGGGCGCAGTTCATTCTGCTTCCCAGGGGTCCGCCGACTGGTCTCCGAAGCCGGTCCTCAACCTTCTTTCTTAGAGCCTAGTGTGGAGAGCGCCACCCGATGGCATTCTGAGGTGAGTCCTCAGCACCGGGTGACACCGCTACACGGGGCACCTGTTGTCCCCTTGCAGGGCCCTAGCCCTGGGCGCAGCAGATTCTTAGCAATGCTCAGTTAACAAACCCGTGGGTCGGGGCTTGACTCATACTAGACGGTCTATGTCTGGTGGATGAAGAATTCCTGGGGTAAGCATCACTTCTCTTCCCATCACCTTTTCTTGATCAGCTTCTGTCCGGGGTAGGAGGTAGATGAACTCATTGTCAACTTACTTCAACTTTTTTGGAGTCTGAGGGTGTGACTCTCCTGCTACCATTTAAATAAAACTCATTTGCCATAAGTGTTCCGTGTCCAGATTCTCAAAAACCCACTTGCTTGTTTCCCTGGAAAGGTCCCTTGAGATGTCAGGAGACTGCGCTGCTCCTTGCCCTGTCCTCGTAGCCTCCAGCGTCCACACACTGCCCTCACAAACACATCCAGCTTCTGACCCTCCAAGGCCAGGACCACCATGTGGCCAGCACAAGTTGCTCTGTCCTTCTGTTTGGAATCACCCTTATCAGGAAATGTCAGGTCTGCCCACGACAGCAGTTCTCCTCAGGTGTCTCCCCTAGAGCCCATCCTTAAGCAGGGTCAGATCTACAGCTAACCCCTAGGAAATTCATGTGGAAGGACCTAGAGTAATCCATCCCTGTGTTTCTTCACCTAGGCTTTTGCAATGGAGAAAAGTTAATAAAGATTCAAGTTCAAAGAAGGAGGCAAAATTCAGAGGCTTAAGACACTGAGTTTTTAGGAGAGATGGTCTCCAGTGCCTCAACTCTGTGAGAACATAGCGCTGTGAAAGCTGGGAAGTGACAGGGACAAAAATAATCTCCTGCCTGCAGCAGGAGATCAGGTCTGCAAGACCTCGCAGGCAAGAGGGTCCCGGCACACAGTGCTGCGTGACACCATGGATATTAGGAGAGGTGAAAAAAACACCTTTGAGAGAGGTAATCAACAATAGCCCTAAAGAATTCATGTCACATGTGCTGGGAGCCCAGGTTTTTCTTTTTTAAAGATTTATTTATTTGTGCATACAGAACTGGGGTGCAGGCCAGAGGCTCAGGGGGCAGTGAAAGGCTTCATCAGAGACAGAGTGGGGAGCAGAACAGGCAGATCGACGAAGTACACTGCTGAGGGGAGCAGCAAGCGGGTCAGGAGAGGTCTGCCACACCATGTTGTCCCCCTCTGGGGCAGGCGGGAATCGAACTCATGATGAAGTGGCTTTAGCTTCTCAGTGCTGTGCTTTAACCTGCTGTGCCACCAGGAAGGGCCAGCCCATGGGTTTTTTCCTAGGGAAAGAAAGACAGACTAGCTTTCATGGATGAGAAGAACCTGTGTGACAGCTCTATCTTGAGTCACTTGTCATGAATGAAAATTTAATGACGAGTTAGCCAAAGTCAGCTTCCTCTAAGAGGAATTTTGAAAACCCAAATTCGCCTGGCCACAAGTGAGGTCTATTTTCTCATTAAAAAGTGGGAAGTGAGACCGGATATGCCATAAGTTCCCCCCTGGTCTGAATATTCCACTCTAATTTCCCCTTTTTAGAGAAACGAGGTATATTTCAATCAATAGAAGAAGACACCATGCACTGAAAGAAAGCACTTAAAAAGTAGGTTTGTATTATTAAAGTGTGACTTTCCTTTAAGCAGGAGAAACCCTTAAGGTTCAGAAAAGCTGCCAGTGCCCATGTTCACAGAGGCAGTGCCCAGTTAGGCTAGCTGGACAGCATTTGTACAGAAGCACAATGCCACACAGTTTAGGAGAGGAGTGAGCCGCAACAGCTCCTTTCTCCAGCCCCTCCTCCCTGGCTTGTCCCACGTGCTGGGTGGCACAGGCAGAGCTGGGCACAGGCCTCATGGCGCCGGGCGGTGGGGCCCTCCAGGGCAGACACCCAGGAGCCTCCTAGAGCCCAGGGTTGCAGCCCCAGGTGGAACCAGATTCCCAGGGAATGAACAACGTGTCCGAGGATCTTCTTTGGCAAGGGCTCACTTCTCCTCGGCCTCGTAGTGTGCAGCGAAGTGCCAGGCTGCAGCCGAGCTGTGGGCCACCCCCACCCCCATGCCCCCAGCCTAGGTCTGCCAGCTTCAGCTAGGAGACCAAAGGCAGCACCGAGCACATTGACCGAGCCAAGCCGGCAGCTCTATCAGCCACTGATCCATTTCAGCTGCTCTGGGCCCTGGTGTGTTCACGCAGTTGCAACCTGCATGAAAGTATAAAGCATGTAATTAATTCTACTGAGCATCTCTAACAGAGAGGTCTCTCCGTGACTATGGGACGCAGCGAGTACTTTAATGACTTTGATAACAGAGGAAATGACGCTGTAGAAGCAGAACAAATTCATTGACAAGCACCAGTCAGACTGTGTAGAAACGAAGCAGTCTGACCCACAGATAGTTACCCCGGAGAGTGGAGTACTGGGAGGTACAGATTAACCTGAAGTGAAGTGAAGCCCCCAAGACGGCCTAGGGGTGTATTGGGGCAGGTGGGCAAAAATCCTGTTTGCAACAGACAAACCTGGTGTAGATTATTTTCAGCTTTTTACTCTCTTCAGGGCAGGGGGAAGACTAGGGAGGGACCAAGGTGACCCTCAAGAGCCCGAAAGTTAAAAAGAAGTTCTCACTGAGGGAAATGATATGTTCTGCTTTAGTTGAAGCCCTGAGGAATAACTTCAAGAATAATCCTCAAAAATGGAAAGAAAGGTGTTGCTGGCACATTTCTGCCCTCTCTCTTCTCACGTGCTTAGGCCTGTAGGGGCGTCAAGCTGGCAGCGCAACTCAGGGGTAAGAACCAAACGGGGGGATGTGTGCTGGGCAGGCCGCCTCTCCTCTGCCCGGTCCTTGCCGGCCCCGCAGGAGTGAGCCTTGCCTTGTCTTCCTTTTGGCTGCACCCACATTCGGGGGCTGCAGCTGTGAACCCCAGATCCTGTCTTTTTGGAGACAGCTCTGGGCGCATCCTCAGGCTTTGGGCTCTGGTGTTGCAGCCTGATGTCGTAGGCAAGGATGCACATGCTAGCAAGGCCTGTGATCTGTGAGGAGACGGAACCTGTCACTCAAGGAGGAGAGTCACAGCGGCCACACGTTGCTGTTTAACCCTCAGCCATCAATGTGTGTTTGTAATTTGCGCTGTGCCCTCTGGAGTCCTCTCATCCTGCTCCCGATGACAGTTGCGCCTCCCCTGTGGTGCGTCCTCCCCACCCATGCCAGCCTCCAGGGTCCTCAGGCCGAGACGTCTCGGGGATGCTTATTTTAGGTCCAGGTTTCACTACCATTAAATGCTGCTTTTGCAGCCTGATGCCTGACTTCTTTAAACTGTAATTCTCTTTCAGGTCATCAAGGTGGCTTTGGAGAAAAGCCTGGCAGCCGTGGAGACCCAGAAGACATCTTTCCCCCCGCCTCCCCTTAGGGGAGCAGATGGGAACAGGGGTCTTCAGGAGGAAATACTTCACCTGAGGGCTGAGACCCACCAGCACTTAGAGGCGAGGAGGAAGGCTGAGGGGGAGCTGAAGGAGCTGAAGGCTCAGATTGAGGAAGCTGGATTCTCCTCCGTGGCCCACATCAGGTAGGACATACCGCATCAGGGGCCTGCCCGTGAGACGCTTGGCCTGGGTCGGTCATTGCCGTCTATGGCTTTTTCCAAAGATGCTGATGATGTAGGGCGAGACCATCTGTCATTGATTCCTGGGCCATAATCATCAATCCAGCCCATGTCCTGTCGCCCCCCCCCCCCCGGCAACTCCTTGGCATGTAAGTGTCCCTGAGTCAGAGAATTAGCTGAAGAGCCCCTTGGCATCTGCATGTCCCTTGTTTCATAGTCAAGGAAACTCAGGCCTAGAAAGTTCTGGTGACTCAGGTGCCGTGACTGTCCATGAGGAGCTCCCTGGGCCATTTTGGGAGACTTCTCTTGATTATTCCTGACGCTGGTTCATTGACTCTGTATTATCATACTTCTCTCCTTAAGCTCTCCAAGCGTAAGGCATGAAGTTTACTTTGACCTTGTCACATACTCTGAGTGGCGTTGTCACGGTGGGGAACCGCAGTAGCGCCTCTTTGGAGTCTGCGGTGGAACCTGCGATCAGACCACCTGCAGAGGCTCCTCGGAAACATTTTCTTTATTCCCTGGAGTTATTAACCTGCAAGCGTGTGAGGTTGGAGTCTCCACCCAACCTCGACAATCACTGACGGTGGCGACGGGGTCTGTGTGACATGCATCTCCATCTTCCATGCAAATTTTGTGCATGTGGGGACGGTAGGTCTCCCGCGAACACAAAGCATAACATTGAACATTCCCTTCTCTACTACACATGTAGCCCTTTCACTCCGCTCTACCTTGTTTTTGGTAAAATTCCTGCCCCTTTTGGTCCATCAAGGAACTGCCCCGCGCAGGGTTTCCACATCCGGAAGCACTTTCTTCCCTGATTCCCATAAAGAGGGACTTTACTCTTGACTCTGAGACCTCAGGATTCTGAGAAAACCAATCCAGGCCAAGGTCAATGGCTGCTCCCCCCACGGCCCCCACCAGTGCCCCCTGCAGGTGAATTCCTGGTTCCCCGTGTCTCCAGCTCCTCACAGTGCTCAAGACTCACCCGTGGAACTGACGGGTTCCGCCTCGGCCTTAGCTGTACGGTTTCCCACGAGCCCCTCGCAGGTTCTGGTGTTGCTCGCCGGGGAAGCAGCTAGCGCAGCGCATAAAATGGCCTCTCTGCTGGTGGCGACCCTGAGCCACCCTGCCGGTGTCATTTCATTTGCAACCCAGTACCCGACAGGGGCTGTGATCCTTCTGTTACATCAAAGGAAGCTCCAGGAGGGAAAAAGCCACCTGGTTGCTAGGAGAGGGCTTGATGACAGGGAAGGTGGTCTGCAATCCAGAAGTGAGTTGTTCGGCCCATTTTTTCACCAAAGTGTGAGTGTTTTGTGCAGCAGGTGCTGTAGGGGAGAGGGTGGGGGCCAGGTCTGAAGGTGGCCTCCCGTCACAAGAGCGGATGAAAGCAGACAGCTACCTGAGCGCCTTGGATTGTGGTTCTGATTAGAGTCTTCTATTCTGATGTGTTCATAGGCTCCCATTTCTCATCTAGGGGTTAAAAAGTGGCTGGTTGCAAATAAGAGAATTGTAGAAACCGTAATAATAAACTTGTCCCAGGCAAGGTCTTTCTTCTTCCTTCTTAACAGTGCAGGTGCCCTTGTTTATTTATTACAGAAGCCACTGAACATTAGAGCGTGGGACTGGGTGGCCGGGGTGCAGGTGGGCTGCATGGCTGGAGTGCAGGTAGGCCGGTGGCCTGGTGCAGGTGGGCCAGGTGGCCGGGATCCAGGTAGGGCAGTGGCCTGGTGCAGGTGGCCTGGTGCAGGTGGGCTGGGTACAGGTTGGCGCCAGGTGGCCAGGGTCCAGGTGGGCCAGATGTCTGAGTCCAAGGTCTCAGCTGTGGCGCTGCCCTGAGCAGCCATGGGAGCACAGGCAAGTCTCTGCCCCTCTCTGAGTCCTGGTTTTCTCATCTGAGATGACAGGGAGTGTTGCTGTAGGTCTGCAAGGTCATCTCGTTCTCGGGGGTGTCTCTGAGTCTGGTGGGTTGAGATGTGGGTGGCAGGGACCGAGCGTGGACCCGACCGCATCTCCTGCAGGAACACCATGCTGAGCCTGTGCCTGGAGAATGCAGAGCTGAAAGAGCAGATGGGAGAAGCAATGTCTGACGGATGGGAGATGGAGGAAGACAAGGAGAAGGGCGAGGTGATGGCAGAGACCATGGGAGCCAAGGGGGATCCGAGCGAGAGCTGCCTTCAGGCTGAGTGCAGGAAGCTCCAGAGAAAACTGAAAAATGCCCACAACATCATCAGCCTCCTCAAAGAACAGCTGGTGCTGAGCAGCAGGGAGAGCAAGAGCAAGCTGGCACCGGAACTCCTGGCGCCCCGGGCCCCGGGGCTCGGTGGGACGAGCACGGAGCCGGCTGACTCCGCGGGGAGGCAGCAGCACCCAGAGGAGAAGGCTGTGGCTGCAAGACCCTGCCGCAGACCCCGCAGCCTGGCTCTCGGGGCGGCCCTCCCAGTGGGCGCCCAGCATCCAGGCCAAGTAAGTGTGGGAGCAGGTGAAGCCGGTTCTGCCGGGGTCATGGCGCCCCAGGCAGCGGGGACACTCTCCTGCCCGGGAGGCGGGCGGTGCTCTGGCTGCATCCTCTCCTGACAGCTCTTGAGTGATTCATCTTCCGTGAATCTTTCTCGAGTGCTTAGTTTTCCAGATGGCACACCAGACCGGGAGAGCCGGTCTCTGCCCTGTAGGGGCTCCATATTGGGTGGGGAGAGGGTGGCACAAAAGCGGATGGTTTCACCGATGCAGTGCCAGGAGCCCTGGGCTTTCAGGGGCCCAGACAGGCGGTGTTGATGAGATGCCCCGCATAGCACTCCGTTTTCGTCACCGCTCCTCCCAGGGTCTCTTGCTGGGCCTCAGTGGGGTGTCAGCAACCTCTTAGGGAATGGGCAGTGCAGAGAGCCCTGTGGGCCCACGGAGGCAGGTGCAGGGCCACGAGGATGGCCTTCCACCTTCTCAGGACAAACCTCCCCGAGCCCCTCTGCCGCTTGAGAGGTGCTGCCATTCTGGACTCAGGGCTGCATTAATCACGAGCCCCGGGCAGCAGGAACTGTCTGGACTGCCAGGAACTGCCATGTGGCAGAGGGGTGCTGTGATGGGCCGGGAGGGGGCAGGGATTTGGCCATCACTTCAAGACACGTGACCTTGGCTGCCCTGCCCCCGGGCTGGCTCTTTCCACAGCTGGATCGCCGGTCCCAGGACCGTGCCCCTGGGCCTCCGTCCGAATGTGGCCTCCCGGGGTCCACCAAGCACCTGCGGTCCCAGCTGGCACAGTGCAGACAGCGCTACCAGGATCTCCAGGAGAAGCTGCTGATATCAGAAGCCACTGTCTTTGCCCAGGCGAACCAGCTGGAGAAATACAGGGCCATGCTGAGTAAGTCGCACCCAGCCCCGCGTCGTCGGCTCTGGGAGGCCACATGCCTTGCACACCTGGCCCAGCAAGAAAGCAGGCTTAGTCCCGACCTAGTCCTGCAGCAGTGAGGGCCACATCCACCTTCGGGCTGCAGACAGCAGAGAGGAATGAAGGTATAAAGTGCTAGCGCAGCGAGAGTAGAGGCAGGAAACGCGACATGGGTGCGCTGGTTTCTGGTATCGCTCAACGCTCTGCCTCTTCTTCGTCCTACATCAGATCCTTGCAAGAGGCATCTTCATTGTTGGTCTGACAGAATTTCCTGCAGAGATGAGGGTGTTCTATGTCACCATCACATGTGATTGTGGGGCGCGTGAAGTTTAGTTCAACTTGGGAATTTAAAGTTCTCTTAAATTTTAGTTAATTTTACATAAAATAGCCGCATCTGGCTAGTAGCTACCTTACTGGACAGTGTCGATCTACAGGCCTCGGGAGTCCAAATTATTTGGGTTCCATTCAAACATGGCTTCATTTGGCTTCACCAGATGATAATATGCAATGCCTAACCTGAGGAGCCTGGTGCATCTGAGCTCAGTTTCTCTGCAGCAGGAGCTGGCGAAGGCCAGCACATCCTGTGGAGAAGGACCTGAGGCCAGTCCTGACCCCTGCTGCTGGGGGCTGTCGAGGCCCAGGGCATGTGTGGGAAGCTCAGCTCTTCTGCAGCGTCTGTCTCTTCCAGCAGGCGAATCCTTGGTGAAGCAAGACAGCAAGCAGGTCCAGGTAGACCTCCAGGACCTGGGCTACGAGACCTGCGGCCGCAGCGAGAACGAGGCTGAGCGGGAGGAGACCACCAGCCCCGGTGAGAGCTTGGGCACGGGGCTCACCTTGCCTCCCGGAGCCGGCTCCCAGCGGGCGGCCCACATCCCCGCCCGCGGCCGATGAGCGAGGAGGGGCGGGCAGCTGCTGTAGGTTGGAGAGGACCCAGGAGTAATGAGGGGCAGGGTGTCCGCAGGACAGCTCTCACCCGAAAGGAGGCTGTGTGAGCTGAGTCTCTGCAATGAATTTCCCAACAGCGATTCGTTTTTAAGAATCGCCAGTTAATTATTATTATACAGAATTATATCTGATTAATTAATTGGCTCTCCAATTAATTACTATTATACAGAATTATACAATAGTGATAACGATAATAGTTATCATTATTGTACAGGGAAAAAATGCCCATGCTACTAATGAATAAAGAGACCCGATGAGCTGCCGAGATTATGCAAGCCGTACAGTGGAAGCAGTTTTCCCCATTATGGAAGGGCTAGGACTGGCGGGACAGTGATCGAATTGAAATGGGAAAGAGAAAAACAGCAAAATAGAAGTTCCCATGGCTGAGGTGCAGGCGCGAGAGCAGCGACTGCAGCAGAGGCCACCCCAGCGCCGACTGAGCAGCGCCCCGCTTCTCCGATTCTGCGTCCCCGGGCCCGGCCCGCCGCCCGTGCAGGGCTGCCGCGCCCTTGCTCAGGACCATGTCTGGTGCTCTTTTTCAGAGTGCGAGGAACACGACAGCCTTGGGGACTCCTTCCTGATGGATGGGCTGTGCTCTCCGCAGGGGCGCTCAGCCACCGCCCTGGCCAGCCCCCCTGGGAGGACGTCCCTGGAGAGCCGGCTGGGGAAGCAGGACGAGTTCCAGGCACGTGGGAAGTCAGAAGACGTCTCTGTCCTACACAAGAACATCAGAGAGCTGAAGACCCAGCTGCAGAACGCCAACAAGCTCATCCAGAACCTCAAGAGTCGGGTCCGCTCCCTGTCCGTTACGAGCGATTACTCCTCTAGCCTGGAGAGACCCCGAAAGCTGAAGGCTGTTGGCCCCCTCGAGGGATCTTCGCCCCACAGCATCACTGACGAGGATGAAGGGTGGCTGTCCGACGGCACGGGGGCTTTCTACCCTCCGGGGCTGCAGGCTAAAAAGGATCTGGACAGTCTGGTCCAGAGAGTGTCCCAGCTGGAGGCCCAGCTCCCGAAAACTGGGCTGGAGGGGAAGCTGGCAGAGGAGCTGAGATCCGCCTCCTGGCCTGGGTAAGGGTGGGGCGGGAGCCCGAGTGGGTGCGGATGGGGCAGACGGGAGGGGACCCGGCCCCCCGTCAGAGGGCAGGTCTGAGGAAAGGCCGGCAGGCCCCAGGGGACACACTAGGCGTCTCGGGCCTCCCCTTGGGAACACACAGTGACGGCACACGGCCTACTCAGACTGGAGCCAGCCCAGCGCTGGCAGGGGCTCGCTTGTAGCCTGCCTCGCTTTTCTGAGCCCGTTCCTCGGCCTGTGAAGCGAGGCTGAGAGACTCTGGTAAAGGGTGGTGATTAGAGTTAAATGCGTTCACTCGAGTGCTATCATGGGGCCTGACATACAAGCCCTCAGGCCCGTTTGCAGTGATTGGGGTTTGAGTGGCTGCTTCGTGCTGAAAGACGCTGGGTAGACGCCCTGCTTGCACGGCCCCGTATCTGTGCCGAGCAGCCAACCACCTCAAGCCTTCACGGCCTCAGACGATACTTCTGGTGGGCTGACTGGGCTCAGCTGGGTGGCTCTCGCAGCAAGGCTGTTGCCTGTAGGAGCCGGGAGCGGTCACCCACAGGGTCCACCTGGCCGGACGCCTGCTGTATTCAGGCTGGCACTGTGTTGCAGCCTCCTCTTCCTCTGTTGGCTCCTTGTGTCCCGGGGCCTCCATGGGTGGTGGCCACTCGGTGATACTAATCAAAGGGCACAGGGCCCTTGCAGATTTAAGGGGGTGGAGAATAGCCTCCCCTTCCTGCTGAGAGCGGCAGGGCCTTGTCCCTTTGACCGTCTTCACAGACCCAGTTTGCCATCATCAGGCTCATGGTCTTTGAGCTAGAAGGCACGAGAGGGCCGGTCCTGATTTAAGATTGGCACCAGGGTTCAGCGGCTCTACTCAGTTTATTTGTGGTGCCCGTGGCATGCCTCGGAGCCCACACTCTGCTGGTGCCGAGAGGCTGTGCAACCCAGCCTGTCAGCGCCCCAGGGAGCTCAGGTGCCCTCTTGGGCCTGTGAGTAGCGCAGAGGCCCACCACAGTCTGACACAGTAGTTTCTCTGAGCAGAATTTACGCTTAAATATCTCTTCGAGGGGAGGGGGACGCTCAGCTGGGGGCTGGAGGGCCCCCTGGAGGTGTTCTCATAGAAATGTCTCCTGAAGCCACCGTTAACTCCTCACTCACCCTGCCCTCCCTCCTGGCCCCTTTCCTGCGTTAGGAAATACGATTCCCTAATTCAGGATCAGGCCCGAGAACTATCCTACCTGCGCCAGAAAATACGAGAGGGGAGAGGTATCTGCTATCTCCTCACCCAGCATGCAAAGGACACAGTAAAGTCTTTTGAGGATCTCCTGAGAAGCAACGACATCGACTACTACCTGGGGCAGAGCTTCCGCGAGCAGCTCGCCCAGGGGGCGCAGCTGACAGAGAGGCTGGCCTGCAAGCTCAGCACCAGTAAGTGGGCTGGGGCGGGGCCCTCTGAGCCAACGCTCCTTGGGGGTGGGGGGGATCCCAGAGTCCTGCATCCACCTGGTCTCTGGGGACCAGCAGAGAATCAGAACACAGCCCAGAGACAACGCCCCGACACTGTAGACACTGCCAAGCCCGGGGCGTGATGCCTGGGGGAGGAGGCTGCTGTGTCCTCTGGCACTGGGTGAGGGGTGGCACAGGAAGGCTCCGGACAGCGCCAAGAGCCCTGAAGCCAGAGCGCGAGACCAGCCTGGGCGCTGCCATGCTCAGGGCTGGTGCCTCGTCCTGGCGCAGCCTCCGTGACCGCGCAGTGCCTTCTAGAATGTGCTTCACACGGCGTGTGGAGCGCCGTACCCTCTGGGATGTCGTAACACCAGGGTCAGGAATGTGGTAATCATGGGAGCCCTCTGCTTAGACTCTCCTGCGAGACCGGGGGCGTACGGCAGGTCCGCGGGGCCAGCCGCCCGTGTCCTGAGCGGAGGGTGACAGGCCTGTTTGCAGAAGCAGGAGCAGGTCGCCCAGACAGCTATGGCGGGACGCAGGCCACATGCCTGGAAACCCGTCTTTGCGGGCCTGGAGGCGCGAATATTCCAGAGGGAGGCTGGGCAAGCACCTTCTAAACATCCCTAACTGATGGGGCAGAGGGAGTCGGATGGCGACGTCCATCCTCCCCGTAGGGGAAGGTCTGTCTGGAGCTCAGGAAGCCTCCAGGTGGCCCCTGTGCACACAGCCTGAGCCCCGGGGGGGTGCTCCCGCGTGTCCTGCCGGGGTCCTCTGTTGTCGGGTAACGGACCCCGCGTCGGTAACGTGTGGCGTGGACCCTGCTAAATCTCTTACGGTTTCTCTCTGAATGTGTTTGCAGAGGATCATAAAAGTGAAAAAGATCAAGCTGGACTCGAACCGCTGGCCCTCAGGTAACGCAAACCAGAATCCGGCCGAGGAGCCAGGGGAAAGGCCCAAGGGACGGGAGCAGCAGCGTCACGGGTGGAGACAGGTGGAGCGGAGCGGGGGACGCTCACTGTGCCCTCACTCAAAGCTTTACTCTCCTTTGCTCTGGTCCTGTGGGGTTCCTTTCTCCAGGGTTAGCCCCCAGTCATCTGACTAGCGCTGAGCTAGTTCCAGGGCCCTCGGCACGCCCAGGGCGCTGCTGTCCTGAGTGTGTAAGACAGGCTGTGCTTTCTGCCAAGTGACTTAGCCTGAGGGGAGTTGGCAGCTGGTTTAATAGTCACCCACTGCCTTGGGGGAAACGAGACATATTAGGGGGCCCTGGGAAAGCTCCGGGCCCCACGGCTCCTGACCATGCACAGTGAGCTGCGGGCTGGGGGCCCCAGAGAAGCCGCTAGCGGGGTCGCTCTGCGTCCTGTGTGTGTCGGGCCTGCGGTGCTTCTCCAGCACCGGTGGGGAGGGCCGGCATGTCCTTGCGCTCATCCGAACCCGCCTGGGCACAGGCTCGGCTAGACCCCGTCGCCAGAGGCGTCACTGCTCTGAAGGTGTAGCCTGGATGCTGTGCCGCCCTCGGGGCTTCCCTCTGGCGTCTGGGCTTGTCTTGGTGAAGCCAGGCCAAGAGCCCCCGAGTGCAGCTGTGCTGGGGGCAAGCTTTAGGCAGCGAGCCTGAGGCCCAGCGAGTGCCCGCGCCCTCAGTGCGTGTGGCCACGCCGCCGGGCAGCCCTGGAGCGCCCTCTCTGTGCCCCACCGAGTGTCCACCCCAGCAGCGATGGGGCACCTGTACTCTGCAGAAGCCCCCCCACCCTTGACTTAATGGCTTGGCCGGTCCGGCTGCCCAGTGACCTGCCTGCTCCATGTCCTCCCCGTCCCAGGCTCAGCAGGGAGCTGCAGGAGAAGGAGAAGGTGATCGAGGTGCTGCAGGCCAAGCTGGACGCCCGCTCCCTCAGCCCCTCCGGCAGCCAGGCCCCGTCCGACTGCCCCCGCTCCCCGAGCAGCTCCTCCTTCCTGTCCGACGAGCTGGAAGCCTCCTCCGACATGGAGGTGGCCAGCGAGCGCACGCACTACGAGGAGCAGGAAGCCTCGCCCGGGGGCTCAGGTAACCCCGCTCTCTGAGCCAGAGCGCTTTATCGAGGCTGAGTGCCCCCCATAACTAGGCCTGCGGCTCTGCCTCGGTGTGCGTCAGGCCGCACAGAGTCCTGGGAGCCTTCGCGCCAAGCCCAGTTCCCTCGGGTCGGGCCAGTGCAGCCCCTGGCTGCAGGGGGCCCGCGTGGCCTGCCACCCCGGCCGCCACTGCCCGCGGTGAGGCCGGCGGTGAGCCACGGAGGGGCCCCACGGAGGGGAGGCGGCGCCTTCCCTCCGCTGCCCCGTGGCCGGCCTGAGTCGTAGGGACCTCCACCTCCGCAGCGCTCTTGCTAGCTGCTTTCTGGCGGGTCCCTGGGGAGCCGGGTGTCCACTGAGGCGGCCTGTCCTGCCTGGTGTGGCTCGTGGCCGACGGCCCGAGCCTGCTGGCCCCGCTGCGGTGGCCTCAGAGCCTAGGGCAGCTCCCAGGGCTGGGCCGGGGCTCGCCCTGGAAGCAGAGTTCTGCCCTGGTCGCTGCCCTGCTTGGCTCCAGGGCGGGACCCCACTTCCTGTAGAGCACCCAACGTTTTCTTTCGTTCGTGGGTTTTGTAGATTCCCTCCAGCACTCGAGTCACGCTGCTGCGCTGTCTCCTAAACCAGCAGCCACCGGTGCCTCTCAGGGGGTTAAGGCGGAGCCCCGCAGCAACCCCACCAGCCTGCCAGCCCCCCCGAGCCCCCCCCGGGAGGCCAGCCGGGCCCATCCAGGTAGGCCACAGCCAGGGCGGCTCCAGCTGCTCTCCCCGCCTGTCCCCACTGCCAAAGTCTCGCGCAGCCGGTCCTAGACCAAGCCGAGAGCCATCTTGAACCGTAGCTGTGCCTGCGTGCCTCTGCGGGGAGCTCTCGAGAAAGGGGTGGCCCGCACAGACTGGGTCTGCCTACCAGGTTTGCCCTGCCTCGGGCGCGTCGCTTTTAAGCACAGTGTTTTCATCTTTCTTTCATTTCACCCAGGCAGCAAAGAGGAATCTCTTAGGATTACAGGCCAGGGAGCGCAAGGAAACCCACGAGCTCCACCCCACCCTTCTTCCCTTTCTACCAGCACGTGAGCCTCTCAGGGTCAGGGCACGGCACGCTGAGGGTGCCCAGTCTCTGCGGGCAGGACCTCCCCGACCAGGCCACCCCCCGCATCCTGACAGGTGCAGCCCCTGCTGCATCCATGGTGCCCGTCCTGGGACCAGCCAGGAGGCTGCAGGCCGCTCCGGGGACTCGGGGTGCTTGCCGGCGGGCGGCTTCCCTCGAGGAGCACCTCCCAAGCTCCGGCGCCCGCGCCTTGTCTTCTGGCAAGGCCGGCGCTTCCCTTCTGCTGCCACTGTCCCTTCTGAGAAGTCGCCCCAAGTTTTAAGGAAGTGTCCCCACACCTCCTGGGGCTGGACTCAGTTTCTGGGCCAGAGTGGACAAGAAATCACGGGGCTGCTCACCCAGCTCCATGGGCATCTGCGTAAATGCTTCGGGGTGTCACGGAGAGAGGGCAAAAGCCTGGAAGTCTGGGAGGTCTGGATGGGGCCCCTGGCAACGTCTGCGTCTCGCAGTGCCACTCTGCCGCCGACCGAGTGAGTTTCCCGGGCGAGGAAGTGGTTGGGCAGCCATGACCTTCTGGGGTGACATTCCATGGGTCAGTCTTGCCCTGCCTGGCCAGGGGCTACCTGCCTGCTGGCGGTTCCTGAGGGAGAGGACAGACCCCTGTGGGCTCCCCAGAAGCCTGTCTGTACGTGGGTGTGTCACGCACACAGCGACTGGTCTTCAAATGCTCGTCCCCAGGCCCTGCGCCCCAGTAGGGCCTGAAGGACCTGCCGCGCGGGTCTCTAACCCTTGCGCCTGGACCACTGGTGAGGCCTGGGGTTTCCTCTGGGGAATGAACACGCTGACTGGCTTCTCCTTTGTCCCATGAGCCTTGAGTGCACACGTGATTAAAGCAGATTTCCCCAAAGACCTTGGCCGCCTCTGCCCTGTCAAGACAGGCGCTGACGCTTTCCCCAGAGGATTCCAGGAGTAGGTGGTCTCATCACAGAGGCAGTGCTGGGCATGCCGGAGACAGCCCCAGGGGCCGGGAGCCTTGGGCGCAGCCCCCTGGCCTGCCCGCCCCGCGGAGAGAGGCCGTGCTGTGGCGAGTCTCGCCAGGCCCCCTTGCCTCTCCCAGGGACTGTGCAGGTCACCCCCAGGAGCAGGGCTCAGCCCGGCCAGCCCCGGCGGTGGCGCCACTGGCCAGCTCGGGCACCCCAGGCGCCGCCAGCGCAGGGGTTTCACCTCTGCCTCTTCCTGCCCTCCCTTCTAATGCGTGTCTCCTCTTTCCTGACTGTCTCTAGGCCTCCGTCTCCCCTCCACACCCAGGCTGGCCAGCCTCCCTCAGGCTCCACTGCCCCCAGCGCCGCCCCGTTTCCCGCCCTTCAGCCCGGCCGCCGGCCTGCCCTTCCTGGGCTGCTGTGAGACCCCTGCGGTCTCCCTGGCCGCGGCCCAGCAGGAGCTGCAGCTGCTGCAGAAGCAGCTGGGAGAAAGTGAGCAGCGCTGTGTGCCTCAGCGGCCTGCGCCTGCATGGCTTTGGCTTCGCGGCGCCTCCAGACGCACCGGTGGCCCTGGGGGCGGCCTGCTGGCTGTGTCTGACTCGGGCTGGCTGCTTTCTGCGTGTCTGTCTCGTCCGCTAACAGGTGTGTCCGTTCACGAGGCCCGAGACCTGGCGCCGTCCCGCTGTCCCGCTGCCCGCACGAGGTGCCCCCCAGCCCTGCGGTGCGGCAGGAGCAGCCTCCTGCGTGGCCAAGACAGGGCCGCCTTCCGCAGGCTCCCCATGCCCGTCACAGCCTCCTGCTGGGAGTGTTTAGTCAACTTGCAGTCCTGAGGGCTTCGGGGACAGAGGGTGGTGCTGGGGGCTCAGAAAGGGGTGACAGCCCTTTGCTTGTTGCTGTGACAGCCGCTGCCTTGTGGGCAGCTGGGGCCGGAAGACGGACTGTGACGTCGGCTGGGGACCCCCCCCCCCGACTCCAGAGCACTGATCTGACCCCCGGGAATCTGAGAACCCACAAACCGTGCACTGCCGCTCGGAGGTGGGTCGGGAATAGTAGGAGCCGGATGCCTCCTCTTACAGATTTTTATGTCTGTGGTCACCTAGAGCTGGGAAAAGAAAAGCAGCACGTGAGGAATTTTCCCTGAGAGCTCAAACGCGGCTTGAAAGGACCTGCAGCCACATCCGCCACCTGCAGAGTGGCTGTGGTGACCCGGAGGTTGAGGAGAAGGTCCCCAGGTCTCCAGCGTCCCTGGGGCCAGCTTTTTTCTTTTGTCAACCCTGCAAAAAGACAGGATCTACTCAGCCTCCACATTGCTGGTTTCTAGAACCAACTAATTTAAAACCATCTTTGGAGAGCCCGTCCATCTTCCTCTGTGTGCACAGGGGAGACTAAGAGGCCGCCTTCCGCTGCCAGCTTACACGGGGCGCAGTGAAGCCCGCCTGCTGGCGGGCGCCTGGCCCCGTGGCCCTGCAAGACAGGTAGAGGCAGGGACCGCGGCTCAGGGGAGCAGTGGCTTGCCAAGGCGCCCAGCCAGTCGGCAGGAGACAGGGCCCGAGTCCAGGGCGTCCGAGGTCAGCTCACGTTCCATCACACCTGTCTACCTGGAGCGGGGCTGGCACCATCCGTCTGGGTCAAGGAGCTGAACTCAGTCTCGTGCCATGCCTTTTCTCTCCTTGGAGACCAGTGGGAGGTGCCAACGTCTCTGACCTTGACCTTGCTTGAGCAGCTCTGGATGAACGATCCATGGCTAATGACTGTCCGGTGCCTGCATTGCCCAAGTGCCCCTCGCCCCTCGCTTTGCCTTGCCACCTCTTCCTGTCCTGTCTTTGTTGCGTTGTCTGTGTCGAAGGGGAGAGAGGAAGGTGAGTGTTGTGCATGAGAAAGCTTCTGCGGATGTGGTGGAACTGGGTGCATCTTTGCCCTGAGACTCTGACGGGCGCTGGGGAGGCCCCAGCCTTGGTGAGAAACCTTCCCTTTTCCTCCAGAAGCTCACTCCTCCTAAGGACCGTGGTCCCCCATGGCCCGTGATGCTTAGCGTCAAGCCCCCAGTGGACGGTGGGGAGCGCTCTGGGCACAGGAGTCCGTCGGACACTCCTGCGTGTCGGGGAGGTGGCAGCAGTGAAAACACGTCCCTGTCACTCATCGCTTGGAAGCCCCAGGGCTGAAGTGAAGCTGCCCACAGCCGCTGAGTGCCCCTTGGCACTCGCCGCTGAAGCAGACTTGAGGGACTCTTTGCCAGATTTTAGGGTCTTTACTAAAAGCTAGAGGCGTGCATCTCTCCTGTCCCTCTTTAACTTCTCACGGTGTGAATGAATAGCCAGCATCTGGCACGTCGGGAAAGGGGAGACGTGCGACCGAGCTTCTCACAGTGGCTGCCTACTCAAATCACCCAAGCTGACTTCAAAACACCCAGGGCCCAAGCTGTACCCCACCCTGGTGAAGGCAAAATCCCTGGGGGGGGGGGCCTGGGAATGTTAGGTCTTTTTTACATTGTCCTTGGCGATAGAATTGCCTTGGAAACCAGCTACAATAGGAGATGAAAATTAGCAAGGTCCATTGCCATCAAGCCCCCAGAGGAGCTAGGCGGTTGGAGAAGCCACCAGAGTCCCGTGTGCTCGGGTGGAGGTACCCGTCCATCCACTCCCCGAGAGGGTGATCCCAGGAGAGAGCAGGCTTTTGAATGTGGGTCTCCCCAGCTATGATGGTCCAAGGAAGGCTTCCACACCCTCCGCCACAGTCTCTGGGCTGGCACCTGCGGCCCAGCACGCCCCTGTAACTGGACACCTGAGCTGGAGCCCACGGGCCGGGGGCAGGAGGCCGGGCGAGGCACAGCAGGCAGATGCAGAGAAGCCGGCCTGTCCCGGCTCGGCAGTAAAGGCCTGAAGATCTGCCAGAGGCACCACAATTACCTTTCGTCTGTGGGAATGGACAGAATGAGCCAACCCACCGGCCTGGGTGGCCACAAACCCCATGTCCATGCGCACCCTCTCCCCCAAACAGGGCTTCCCCTCACCCAGACGCAGAGACGATGGGGCTGGAAGGAAGCGGAGACTCCGTAGGCCCCACGAAACACGCCAGGAAGGGCGCTCCCACGTTCCCCAGGCACAAGGGGCCCTTCCTGCAGTTCCTGAGCCAGAGGGCTGGGCCCAGACCCCCTCAGCAAAGCGCCCACAGCCTGGAGGAACGGGGATGCTGTGCCAAGCTGGACGCAGTCTCTGTCCTTTTCTGTCTCTGGTCACCCCAAGGGAAACCGGCGGGTTGGCTTTGGGGAGAAGCTCAGGGAAGGCTCCTGAGTGTGAACAGCCCGACCCTGGCTTTGGGAGTGCCCCACCTGGGGAACCTGCAGGGGTCCACCGTGAGGGTAGCAGAGAAGGATTCATCGGAGGAGCCAGGAGTGGGACTTGGGTTGGTTCGGCCACCCTCTGCCTCTTGTCTCACGCCAGCGGCATGGGGGTGAAAGTTACGGCAGTAGCTGCTGGGCCTCATCCCCCGGCCATTGCTGCCGTCCCCAGGGCCCCTCGGAGTCTGTTCTGAGCTGTAGTCACCCTCCACGCTGACACCCCTGTTTTTGCCCACCTTTCCTTCCTCGCAGGTGTCAGCTCTGTCCACCCCGCTTCCTCAGCTGCACTGCTGGGTCACCAGGGAGAAGCCAGCTCTCCCCACTACCTCAACCCCGCCCCGCCCCGCCCTCCCGGGGGCGCCACAGAACTGGGCAGGGTCCTGGAGCCGGGGTTCCTGCGCAGCGGCGGCCAGTGGGACGTGATGAGGCCGCAGAGAGGGGGCAGGTCCGGAGACCGGTCCTCAGGCTCCTCCGTGTGCCGGCTGAGCTCCAGGCCCACAGGTGCGGCGGCCTGGTGGGCCTCGGGGGGCCTCCCCCTTTCCGCCTCGCAGGCCTTTCCCTTTAGCCCCCAAGTCCCAGCGTGGGGTTAAGTGAAAGGAGCCATCAGTGCCTAGTCCTCCTCCTCCTCCTCCTCCGCTTGGGCCTTGGCTCTGCAGGGGATGGGGACCCCTCTGTGCCCCCACACGCATGTCCTTTCTCCTGCATCCTGACTCCCACAGCCCAGCTTAGACCTTCCAGAAAGTCCACCACAAGTGATCTCACACACACACACATACACACACACACATACACCTCTTCTGTGTACAAAACCCAATTCCAACTCCCCCAGTGGCACAGGTCCAAGTGGCACAGCCCCAGGGTGGGGGCAGCCACATAGGTGAATCCTGGGTGCATGTAGGCAAGGCACTTGTAGTTTTTACAAGATGTCCTAGCCCAAGCCTGTGTCCACTCCCGTCCCTTGCTGCTCCCCCCAGCTAGCCCACCTTGGGCCGAGACCCTGGCGGTTCCAGCAGCGACTGGAGGGGCACCCAGTGTCGGGGTGCTCTCCCAGGCTCGCCCTTCGCAGGTGGGAGGAAGGCCCAGTCACCAGGAGGAGGGGCTTGGCGGAGGGGCTTTTCCCGGCACTAAGTGGCACCTAGAAGGCACCTTTGCAGGTGCTGGCAGGCCCTGCCCCCCGTGGCCAGGCCCCCACCTCTCCCCTCCCCATCCTGCCGGCTGGCTGCAGGGGCCGACCTGCTGGAGGAGCAGCTCAGCGAGATCCGGGATCTGCGCCAGCGGCTGGAGGAGTCCACCTGCATCAATGACCGCCTGCGGGAGCAGCTGGAGCGCAGACTCAGCTCCGTGGCTCGAACCGGAGGTGCGGGGCCTGGGCGGCGGGGGGGTGCGGGGGGGGTGTTGGGGGGCCTGGACGGCATGGAGACCTGGGGCAGCACAACTTTGGCTCATACTTGGGGAGCTTTGGAAGGAGTAACCTTAAGAAGAACGTCCTCGACTTTCTCCGTACAAACCACGCAGGAGGGCTGGGGGCAGTACCAGCCCCCCACTTCCTGACTGTATCTGATTCAGAGTCGCTTTCCCTGAGGCAGAGCTCCCTGCGGATTAGGCCATCCTGACACAGCTGTGCCATGCCCTGAGGGCGGGCACTGCGGGAGTCAGGCTCCAGCACCCACCACCCAGGCCTTTCCCAGGACACCTTTCTCCACTCTCAACCCGGGCCTCTGCCACAGGGTGCCAGCCTTCCCACCCCGTTGTCCTGCCACAGCACAGACATGCAGGGCAAAGGGCCTCTTGAGCACGGCAGCCCTGCCCGTGACGAGCCTTCGCACACCCCTCGAGGGGGCGCAGGGACCAGCCTCAGCCCAGCAGGCTTCAGGCAAGGCCGGCGGCCCCGAGTATCTGCCGCCTTGGCCAGGAGCTCTGGGAGACACGGCCGGTGACGCTGGAAGGCCCCGGCTACCCAGATGCCGACCCACAGGCTGTGCGTCTGGGACGGGACCCGCCCTGCCCCTGTGCATCTGGGCCCGGGGTCCACACCCAGCCCCTCAGCGAGAACAGAGTCCCCAGGGAAGAAAATCGCAGCCTCCAGGCTCAGCTGGGCCACCTCTCCAGAGGTGGGTGGTCGGGAACCACGAACCACGGGGTCCTCCTCTTCCTCGTCACACTGATCTCCAATTGGAGGAGCAAAGAGAGGGAGTGGGAGGCCCCGGCCCAGCACGGGGCTCCCCGCTGCGAACCCAGCCACGGCCCCTCGGGCTCCCAGGCCTGCACCCACCTGCCATTGACCGCGGGGCTGGACAGCTCAAGGGGCCCCCGATCTGTACCCACCACCTGCAAATACCCAGCCACAGCTGCTGAGTTAGGCGCACATCTCATGTGTCCTGCCTGCCTCCACGCTCGGCCGTCGGGCCACGACAACTCGAGAACTCCGGCCCTCTCCAGTGGCGCCGCGCGCTGCAGCCCTGTGGGCTCCATGAGCCGGCCGGAGCCCCGTCTCCCGTGCCCCCCGCCCCCCCACCCCACCCCCACCCCGGCACTCACACATCAGGGCTCCTGCTGGCCGGGAACCCTTGGGACGCTGTGCTGGAGGTGCCAGCAAATGTCCTCCAGAGCTCCCCTGGCTCCAGCCCCAGCCCGGTTGGTGGCCTCGCTGTGGCCGGCTGCAGCTAATCTGAGTATTAGCGTCCATTCGCAGTCGTAGGACGGGTACTCCTCAGTGAAGAGCGATTTTGCTTCCTAGCACTTACTGAATGTCCATAAATGAGAGTGTCAAAAGGATTGAGCTCAATGTGGAAACGGAAAAAGGCATCAAGAACCATTTCTGAACTAGTCTCCGTAGGGCAGGAAGTGGGGAGAAAGGCGCTCGCTGGGCGAGGTGGAGGAGTCACAGGCAGAGGGCAGCGTGGCCTGCTCCAGCGGCCCAGACTGGCACACGGATGGCGTCCGGCCGTGTGGGTGTGCACGAAGGAGCAACGCGAGTGAAGCTCGGGGAGTCTGATTCAGACTGGAGACGGCTCAGACAGGGACGGCCCTTCCGAGCCAAGCGCCCCGTCAGCCATCCCCGGGGGAAGGGCCCGGCTGAAAGCTTGCCCCAAGCCCAAGGCACTTCCTGGTGGGGACCCACGGGAAGGGGTTCTGAAGTGGGTCCCAGAGAACTGGGGTGAAGGAGCAAAATCAAAGTACAGAGCGAGGGAACAGCTGCCGTGTTCAGCCACCCACGGGCCTCGCGCTCCCCGGGTTTCCCGGTCTCCCCACGTCTCTCCTCCGACCCCTCAGATCCCTGGCGCAAGTCCAAATCCAGGAGGCAGGTCCCCTCCTCCTGTGTCTCCCCTTGACCGACCTGCCTTCTGGCTCTCAGCTCTGCCCTCCCTCAGTGGGGGCCTGGGAACACGGCCCTGCCCTCTATGGGAGAGCCATGGGACCCCTCACAGGGGAGGAGACAGGGGCCGGCCTCGGGCCAGGTGACTTCCAGGGCAGCTCCGCGGCCTTGTTTGCAGAGTCCCTGCTAATGTCTCTGAGAAGTCAGGAAGAAAGACGCCACAGTGCAGGGAAGAGAGACCTCCCACTCTCCCAAAGACGAAAATTATTTATTCTGGAAACTCTAGACAAGAACTTGGTGCTGACGCCTTCAAACTGCAGAGTGGGCCTTACCTAGAGCCGGCGAGCGCTTGGATAGCGAGCTGTAGCAGCCAGTGCTGTCTCTAAAAGCAGGGCGATGCGTGGACAGCACCCACCCGGCCCGAGTGCACCGGCCAGGGCCTTCGCCTTAGCTCTGGCCGCAGGGCGGGGTCCTCCCGGCTCAGCTCCCCTCCAGCAGGCGCCCCCGTGTCCCTCTCCAGAGCACTCCCGGGAAGCCGCCAGCCTGAGGGAGGCCCTGCTGTCCTCCCGGGCCCAGCTTCAAGAGCTGGAGCTGGAGCTGAAGCAGCAGAAGGCGGAGCAGCAACAGCTCCTGGAGGACCTGCGGGAGAAGCAGCAGGAGATCCTGCGGTTCCAGGAGGAGCGACTGTCGCTGCAGGAGAGAGACTCCAGGTGAGAGGCCCGCCGAGGCAGGCGCGCGCAGGTTGGGGTGCAGCAGCCTGTTTTGGAAGCGTCAGTTTCCCTCCTGCTCTCCCCGGCCAGTGGTAGCTGTGAGCAAAAGGAAGGGCTCTCGGGTACCCCCTAGGCAGCCGCTGTTGAGGGGGCAGAGCCCCGTGCGGAAGACTCTGGTCAGCAGCGGAAGCTGTGTCAGGACAGGCCCCGACTCCCGGCCTCTCTCCTTGTCTGCCCAGGGGGTGGCGGCCCCCGCGCTCTGGGGTTGGCGTCCAGGGCTAAAGGGTTGAGGGCGGCCGGCTGGAGCTGGTGGCCTGGTGCCCCGCCTGCGTGCCCTGACCCCCCCGACCCCCCCTCAGGCTGCAGCAGAAGCTGGCCCTGGTGCAGCAGCAGTGCGAGGAGAAGCAGCAGCTCTCCCAGTCGCTCCAGTCCGAGCTGCAGATCTACGAGGCGCTCTATGGCAGTTCCAAGGAGAAGAAAGGTCGGTGCCCTGGCGCCCCCACTGCCCTGCCCGGCGTCCGGGCCAGGCGTGCGCCCTGGCCTCATGGGGGCTGGAAGCTGCAGAGTTCCGTCTGCCCCCGCGGTCCCAGCCGGGCCTGGCACTCGCAGTGAGAAGAGGGGGGCTCTCACAGAAGGGGTGGCAGGAGCGAGATCCGGCCTGACGTCCTTCGAAAAAGGCCACAAGAGGCCTCCCTGGTGGCCTAGGGGTTAAAGCTCAGTACTGTCACCACCTTGATGGCCTGAGTTCGATCCCCGGCCAGGGAGTGACCTACAGGGTGCAGCAGGCCCCTCCTATCTCCCCGCTGCACAGCTCTGGCCTGTACCTCAGCACTTCTATGCAGAAAGAAAAGAAAATATTAAAAAAAAAAAAAAGCCACTACCCGACTAGACACAAGTCAGGTGCAGTCTCTAACGTTCGCCTTTTATATTCGAGAATGGCCCTGATGTGGCATCATTTGGAATAGTCTTGACTCTGGGGGGCAACACGGACTCACCCCCCGGGCAAGAAAGGCAAAGGAAGCCTCCACCCAACACCCCCTGCTCCCCATGTGTGCGCGCCCATGCCCCTGCGCTGAGCCCTGCCATCTCCTTGCAGCCTGCGCCCAGGAGGCCTGGCACCTGGCACCTTTGAGCAGTGACTTGAGCCACCTGGTGGCAGAGGTCCGCGCCCTGAGAGGCCAGCTGGAGCAGAGCGTTCAGGTGAACAACTGTCTGCGACTGCAGCTGGAGCAGCAGCTGGACGGGGGCGTCGCCAAGGCCCGGCTCAGCCCCCCCTCCCTCAGCCAGAGCCTCCCGGCCGCCGGGGACCCCACAAACAAGCAGCCGTTCTTCCCAGGTAAGAAGGAGAGGAGCAGTAGGAGCCCTCAGCCCGCGGGGACGCCGCTGGGGTCTGGCGGAAGGGCCGGCCTCGCCCCCGTAGCCCCGAGGGTCGGGGTCCCCCAGACCTGGGGCCCGGACCTGGGGCTCAGCTCCGGGTTCTGAGTTCACACTTCTGGTGGTTTACCTTGGGGCAGCTGTTCGACCGCTCAGGTGTGGCAGGCTTAGCCTCTGGGCTGGAAGACGAGGGTGCCGGGTGCCGTAGTAGCCCCTGTCGGGTGTTTGGAAGGAGAATGCAGTTCAGTGGCCGCCCACCGCCCCGCCCCTGACCCCAGGGGACACATTCCAAGCCCTGCCGATGCCTTTTGACTGTCCCACGCCTGCTAGCCTGTTTCTCCCTACACATCGCACCTGTGCAGACCGGGACACCGAGGGCCAGTGAGAGACGGCAGCTGCGACTGCAGAAGCGCCTCGGCCGGGAGCCGCAGCAGACCCGACCGCGGCGGGTCGCAGACCAGACTCGGCCCCGGAAGCCGTAGCGCAGTGCCCGAGGCCCAGCGGGGAGGCGGATGTAGGCAGAGGGCGCTGGCCAGCTGGACGCCCTGGCGTGTTCTGATGGTCGCAGCTTGACCGGTGTGGCCAGTGCGTCTGCGTCCCGGTGGCCCCGCGTGCCTGGCCATGCTCTCCTTGGCAGTGGACACGCCTGGGGAGGCCCCTGGACAGGCCTTGGGCCCGACCCGTCAATGGCTCCCTGACTTTTTACCCAGACCCAGAATGGCTCATTTTTTGAGAATTATTTGTCACCCATGATCAAGTTTGGTGTTCAGAAGTTAGGCACAGGAAGAGGTTAGCAACAGTAACGAGCAGTAAAGCAGAACCCTTGTAACAATATACAGCAATAAAAGCTATGTGAGTGTGGTCTGTCTCTCTCTTTCTCTCTCAATACCTCATTGTGCACAATCTTTTCACACCCTGGCTGAGAGGGTTCCTGAGCCCCTGGCAGGCGAGACCAGGGCTCAGGGGGTCTGCTGTAACTTACAGGGGTCTGACATGAAAGAATTGCTTAACGGCCAACAGCTGGGTCTCTTAACACCTGCTCCTTGAATTTATAGAATGCTTTGCTGTTTTCAAACAATTTCATCTAAGGGTGGGCAGGTTTCCCTGTCTCTGACTTACCAGAGGAAACGTGGGTGTTAAGACATTAACTGCTGTGCTGAGGCTCACAGGGTTAGGAGATGGGGCGGGATGGGAACAGGACTTTTCTTTGCTCCTCCTAAGCCCCGGGTCTTGCCAGCTTCTGTCCCTAACTTGTGGGGCACGGTGTTCCAGAGGAAACCAGGGTTTGGGAAGAACAGGATGGTGGCCACGTTTGAGTGGCCGGCGTTCCCTTTCACACGCCTGCCCCCCAACATTTCCACAGCCCTACTCCTTTTCTCATCACCCCCCAGTTTCCCTTCCCCCGGCTTGCTTCCCCCATTCCAGTCTACCCGCCCCGGTCATTTCCACTTCCACTTCTTTGTTCTCCTTTAGCGACAGCATGTGCTTCACCATCCAGCCCTCCTCCACGCTGTCCTCAACTCGCTTCCTCTCAGGACCCTCAGTGTCCGGCACCTTTGTGAGGCCTCCAGTGGAGGTCGCTCTCAGGCCTGCTTCTCCCGGGGTGTGTTCATGCTTTTTCCTGGTTCTGCTGCATTTTCAGCATCCGACAATGACAGTGTTATCCGAAGGTTGCTGTCGTTGTGACCAGTAAATGACAGCATGTGTGGGCGGCTGCCTCTTGCTCTGCCTGACGCACAGAAGCCCGTCCACGCTGGGCATGTGGCCAGTGTGGTGTCCGGTGACGTCTTCCTGCACCAGCCCACCCCTCTCGCTGCCCGCTCGCGACTCCAGCCAGGCCTCTGCCCACCCAGTCACTGCTGCTCCTCAGCCACACACGGCCTGAGGAGAAGGCGACCCCGAGTCAGGCCGTGGTCTTCCCTGGCTTCGTCCCGTGCCTTCTGGCCTCCAGGAGGCCATGTCTAGCCCACCCCGGCTTCTGTCTCTTCTTACACTACATTTTACTCCCCACACTGACTCATGAGAACGACGACCAGGACGGTGAGTCTAACCCTGCAGCACTCCATGACTCAGAATTTCACACACGTAGACTACATGTATCCGTGCATACTTATATTTAATAAGGCACCACATAGATGCCACATGCACCATGATCGTCAACCTGGGGTCGGGAAAATATGCCTCATCATTTTCTGACCACAAGCCGCTTCTCAGAACACGCTTCGGTCTTGTTCTGGAGTGGCAACATGCCAGGCTGTTTGCTCTTGCTTTGACCATGGTATGCGTGGCGGTCACGTGAAAGGTGACCGCGGCTCCCCCAGGGCTCGGGCGAGGCCTGGGCCGTGCGTGTGCTCCCGTCCTGAAACGGTGTGTGCTTATTCCCTAGATGCAGGTGCTTCCCCGCCTGTCCGGGACGTTGGCATGAATTCTCCGGCTCTGGTGTTCCCCGGCCCTTCTTCCCCTCCTCGCAGCTCAGACACCCTCATGAATGGGACAAAAGGTAAACATGGCCACGGAGCGACCCCATGCTCTCTGTGGGGCCCGCTGCTAACACCGGCCCCCTGCGCGCCCTGGCCTCGCCCCGCTGTCCTCCCTCCCCTCCCTCCCGGTGTCCTGCCAACCAGCTGGCGCTTCATTGCACCAGCCTTTGGAAAGTTCCCTGACCGTGTCAGGCTTAACGACTCTGCCTGGACATTTTTGTCAATGATGTTTGTCTTGACTGTCTCCTTGGTCGACAGGATACCACTTACATCCTGTCAAAGACATAAGAAATATCACACGAGTACGACAAAAGCCTCCCGGGACACCAGGCGCCCTGGCCGTCTGAGACGGCCTCCTGCCTCCCGCCTCTCCCCACTGTCCCTCGAGGGCCGCGGTGAACTGCGGGGGCGGCGAGGGGTGACCTGCCCTGCTGCGGCTTACTTTGCAGGCCTGGGTTTGGATGCTTCTCCAGGTTCCAGGAATCCTCCCACGCTGGAGGGCGAGGCGGCCGATGGCTCCTTCGCCCACAAGCACGGCCGCCACGTCATCGGCCACGTTGACGACTACAGCGCCCTCCGGCAGCAGATCAGGGAGAGCACGCGCCTGGCGGCCAAGATGGCGACGCTCCTGCGCTCGGCCTGCGGCCCGCCGGGCCTGGGGGCGCCGGGCACACAGGTAACCTGCCACGCTGGAGGTGCACCTTCCCTTCCGGCCCTCCCTTCTCTGCAGCGTGCGCCTCCTGCTGCTGTTCCTTTTCACGCGTCCACCCTCGGGCACGCCCGGCCAGGCCTCTCGTCCAGTCTCCCTTCCCGCTGGACACCCTCCTGTTCCAAGGCAGCTGCCTTGTCCCTCAAAGCACCGTGCCGGGTCTGATGCCACGTGCTTGGCGCTGCGCGCTCTTGCTGGCTTATTGTCAGGCGGCTGCTGCCCTTGGCCTCTGCGGGCTGATGGTCACTTAGTCAGAGGGCTAGCGGGCAAGATGTGCCCACCGGCCACGTGTGGGAAGGGACACGCCTGGCAGCGTGGGCGTTCCTGCTGGCACTGAGTGGGGTGGGACCCGGGCAGCTGGCTTTGCCCTGGAATGACAGGCCACCGGCTCTGTGTGGCCTGAGCCGCCAGCGCCGCGGGGACAGCCTGGCCCGCAGCCCCACACTAGACGGGGGACGCGTCTGAGCCATCAAGATGGGAAGCTCGGGCTCAGCTGCCCTCGGCTGTGAGGCGCAGACGCAGACGGGGCTGTGCCCCGGCGGCCGATCTCCTTTGCTGGGGCGCGCATTCCCGCCGGAGAGGACCAACCGCCGGCGGAAGCAGAGGTGTAACTCGGGGAGGTGGGGAATCGTGAAGAATGAGAGACCTCAGACTGGGGGGCAGAGCAGCCGCAGGGGGGCTGGCATCAGGCAAATTCCTGCAACTGGCGGTCACTGCTGAGTTGAGACGCTGGACCCCAGGCAAGAGAAGGGCTTTGCAGCCCCCCGCAGGCCCCGCCCACGCCTCACCGACACGGAAAGGAGCTCGAGCGGAGGCCAGCGAGGGCCTGCAGCTCAGCGCCGTCCTCCCCCAGGTGCCGGGCAGCACAGGCGTCCAGCAGCTTCGCAGCAGCGCCGGCGCCCTGCAGCGCTCGCTGGAGGAGTCGGCAGCCCTCCTCTCCATGTTCTGGCGGGCGGCGCTGCCCAGCCCCCACGGGCCCGCACAGCCGGACACAGGGGTAAGCGCCCTCACACGGGGTGGGCCGCGACCCCAGCTGCCCCGCAGGAGCCCACAGAGAGTTGGGGCAGCGGCCAAAGGGTGTCCTGGAGGGAGCTCCCGATGGCAGCTCCTCCCGCGCCCCCCTCCCTCGGGGCTCCTGATGCACCCCTCCTACCTGGCCGGCCTGGGGGTAAAACCATCAATACAAAGAAAGGATCTGGGGGTGCAGAGACAAACCTCACACCAGCGGCGTCCAGTGCCTTCTACTTGTGACGTTCAGGGACACGTTCGTGTCGCCCCACCCTCCCCGGCTGCAGTGGAGCCTCAGAATGTCACACGAAGTGACGGGCCCTCTTTTTGCCACCCCAGGAATCCCAACTTGGGGTTCAGACTGCGTCTCGGGCCGGGCCCAGGACAGCCAGCCACCCGGTGCCTCGGGCCTCAGGCTGTCCGGTGGAACCGGACATCACGTTCAGAAAGCGTTTCCTCCCAGGCACCCTAGCTCCAGGTTAACGCTGCTGGCTCCTGGGGTTCCCTCGCCAGTCCCCAGGGAGGGTGTTTGTTCAGCCCAAGCAGGCACCAGCGCTGAGAGAATCACATGCTGTCTCAGGCGGGCATCCTCTCCCCAGGCGCCAAGCCTCCCTGCGCTGCCAAGCGACATCCCCCAGGCCCGCTCGAGGCTGGGCTCCCACCGCAGCGGGGCTTCAGGCCTGGCCGTGAGTCAGCTTCCCTTCTGCCACAGGCGTACAGGCCTTGCTGACTTCCCTGGGGGCTCCCGGGGCCTCAGGTCCTCGGTGCCCCCACCCAGATCTCGTCCTAAACCTTCAGCGGCTGGAGGATGTCAGGGCTTCAGCGCAGGGACCGCAGTGTAGACAGTTGAGGAGACAGCGAGTCCGCTTCGGAGCATGGAGCCCCAGCGCACGGTGCTCTGTCACATCGGGGCTTCTGACCGTGACGGAGAGCTGTTCCTCTTCCCCAGGGAGAGTCTGTGCGGCGGGAACTTCTGGAACTGAGAGCCAAGCTCTCCAAACAGGAGAGTCTCCTCCAGAGCACAGCTGAGCGCCTGAAGACATCCAACCGGCAGAAGGACAGCCTGGAACAGTTCATCGTCAGTCAGTGTAGGTGCCCCCGAGTCGGGAGGTGGGAAATGGGGTGTGCTAGGTCCCCACTTGGGCTACAGACGAGCCATGACCGGAAAGCCTGGGGAGCGGAGGCTGGGCCGTACTCCTGTGCCAGGAGTAAGGTGGATGAGCGCGAGGGCCGAGGGGGCAGTGGTGACCCCAGGTGGAGGCGAGAAGGCCTCGCCGTGAGACAGACGTGCAGTAATCTCTTCTGGGCCCGTGTCTTGTTCCAGTGACCAGGACGCACGACGTCTTGAAGAAGGCGAGGAGTAATCTGGAGGTAAGGACCGCACCTCCGCCAGAGCCTCGGCCAGCGGGCGAGGCCCCCCGCTGTGCTGACCTCCTGGGCCATTCCCAGGCACCCCTCTGGCTCCCCCCAGCTCCTCCCCACACCCCTGCCCCTCTCACAACACCCCCTCTTTTGCTCTGCGGGCCCCACCTCCCCGCCAGGTCTGGAGTCCCGAGAACGAGCGTCCCCTCTGCTGGCTTTCCAGGCCAGGCGCCTCGGGGAGTCTGCTCCGCCTTGACTTTCGGCCTGGCCCCGTTCCAGGGCCGCCTTCTACTTTAAGAAAAACCAGGCACAGCAGGGAGTGACTTCACGCTGTGTGGAGACCTTGATGCGGTGCCTTTTTCCTTAAGCCACATCACTGAGAACACTCTTGGGCCTTAGGGCCCAACAAGAGAGTTCTAGAGTACGTAATCCTGAAACGGAGAGGGGTGCTTGCCTCCATGCACTTAACTTTAAAACGCTTCCTGGCAGCTGGAAAAAGAAAACCAAGTCGAGGCACAAAAAGCAGCTTGAAAGTCAAAACTCAACCTTTGGCTCAGACGTCAAGCTTGTCCCCAAGCAGCGGAACGCCCTCGGGGAGCGCCCCTGTGGGTGCCGGGGGCGCTGGGCGTTGAGCTGGCTCTGCCTGCCCTTGTCTCCTCTTCCTCCTTGCTACTTCCCTTCTGTTTCTCTCTGGCGGCCCTTCTTTCCTGAGCCCTTTTAGAAGAGCGCTCACCAGAATGCCTCTGTAAAGCCTTACTGCTGCCCCGTCAAAGGTAACGGCCTGCCCCACCCTGCGTTTGGAAGTGTCTTCTCTGCCCCACTAGGCTGTCGGAAAGGGCCTGCCCGGCTCCTAACCCCAGGCTGGTCACTAACTGTCTGTGTGGTTCGTTGGCCCCTCGAGCCTGGGGCCCGGCCCTCACCTGGAGAGGCCCCTGCTGGTGCGGCCCCCCTCTCCTCAGGAGGGGAAACGCTCAGCACCTGCAGAGGGGACAGAGGTCTTCTCCGCCCCCTGGGGTGCGCCCTTCTCTGGGGAGCCTGCAGAGGGCAGCGCCGAGGAGGGAGTGGCAGGTGGAGGCAGCTGCTCGAGAGCTGTCCCCACAGGAGTCTCCCCACAGAGGCAGTGGGGCGTCTCCTCTAACTTGGTGGCTCCAGGGGCCCCTCCTGACCCAGCGTGTCCGCTGGTCTGGACAGCGCGGCCGGCCGCACTCCCGGCTCCTGCCACACGCTCCCGCTCGCCTCTGGCAGCTGGAGGCTGGGCCTGAGACGACTCTCCTGTTGCGTTCTGGTCTCCAGGTGAAATCCCTCCGGGCTCTGCCATGCACCCCAGTCTCGTGACCCCCACCTCCCCAGAGCCACGCAAGACGCGAAGCCACCAGAGGTCCTTAAAACCGCCGGAAGGGTGGGCCTGCCCCGCCTTCGCACAGCTCCCTGTCTGCTGAGGGGGCAGGCCTGTCCCGGGCCTGCCAAGGTTGTCTGGGGCGCAGAATCAGCACAGAGCCTCCTGCCATCCGGGACAGCGGAGCCTGGCCCAGCTCTCAGGAAAACGCCGAGTCCGCCAGGACCTGGCCACGCTGCGTCTGAGGACTCCCGACAGCTCGCTCCCCGCCTCAGCACCGGCCCGTGGATGGCCAGCTCCGGGGAGATGGGACCCCGCGGCCTGCGAATGGGACGTGTGGTCAAACCCAGGTCTCGCAGTGGTGAAAGCACAAGGGCACAGCCGTGCCACGGACTGCCCCCACCAGCGGCCCCGCTGGGCCTGGCTGGCGCTGGCCCAGGCCCGGAGTCCACTTGGAGAGCCTTGACCCCCACACGCCATCTCGCCCTGACCCCCGCAAGCCATCTCTTGCTCCGCCCACATGGCCTGTTTCTAGTCTTTCCCAGTCCCCAAGGGCACTGACCTCACTAGACTCGCGGTCCATTTTGTCATCCTGATTTCTCCCGGGGGTGGGGCCGGGCAGCACAAGCCTGGGGCAGTCTCCTGTGCAGTCAGTGTTTGTGCCTCGCAGCTCGTGAGGACGGCGTGTGCCCAGCCTGGCCTGCAGCCAGCCCTGCCACACGTACAGGGGGCAGTGTGTGCCAGGGCTTTCACTCAGCCTGGCAGCACCTGGGACGGGTCGGCGACGGAGGCGAACAGTCCCGTTCAGGCAAAATATGTACAAAGAAATAAAATGTTCCCTCCACCTGCTGCGTCCTCTTTCTGCGCCAGCCCCTAGCCCGAGGGCGTGAGGTTAGGACAAAAGACACACGGGCATGAGGAAGCTCCCATGTGCAGCCGAAGTCCGAGTTCAGCAGGAGAGGTCTACCCCTCCTTGTCACATTGGAAGACGCTCCAGTCTGTAGACCGAAAGGGGCAACCCTGAAATTGGGGGGTAACCAGCTGTGAAGATGATGGAAACCACTTCTAGATCCAATCCCAAGAAAGTGGCCGGGCCAGGACGGGGAAGCCGCACCCTGTTTACATAAACACGCCCGGCAATGCTGATGTCAGTCAGTGCTACACCTCAGTTTAGACACATTGTCTCAGAACGCTGAGTTGAAGCCACCAGTAAATTCGCCTGCCTTTAATTAAGTGCCTTTCCTTGAAAGGGACATCATTCACAAGTGCGGAAATACAGATCTAACATCTCTCTTGGGTAAAATCCTCACGAAGTCCTTTTGTTTTCCAGAATGAAAACGAAGCTGTCTCTCCACCGTTATTCCCAGAGACAATCATACATGTTAGACAACAGGAACAATACACCCCTGCAGCCATGACCACAAACGCAAGCAATGAAAGAAAACACAAAGGTTGCCTGTGCCCGCGCTGGCCCTTCCCGCGTGGACGGACGCGTGTCTGCCTGTCACTCAGATGTCTCAGCCTGGCCGGGGTCCCCGGGGCCGTCAGTGCAGAGCAACAGCTCAGGGACAGGAGCAGCAGAGTCTGATTCAGCAAAACCTCCTTTAAGTAGCAAACTTGGAGAACCTGTTGCCTGGGTTACTCCAGCACCCAGCACTTGTCCCTGGCAGGTGCTGCCCACGTGCTCACTCCCCAAGGGAGCGCCTGGCTGTTGCTTCCCTTGGATGGAAGGATAGATGGATGGATGCACACGGTACTGCTTTTTTTCCGCAAACATTTATTTACTTATGTACACAAGAGCTGGGGTACAGGCCAGAGGTGCAGAGGTGAGAGGACCCACCAGAGACAAAGTGGGGAGCAGAACAGGCAGACTGACGGAAATCCACTGCTGAGGGGAGCAGCAGGAGAGGCCTGCTGCGCCCTGTGGGTCACTCCCTGGCCCGGGGATCGAACTTGTGCTGCAATGGCTGCAGACAGCTTAATAGTGCTGCGCTTTAACCCGTTGCGCCACCAGGAGGCCCACGTGGTACTGCTTATGAAGCAACAAGATAGGACAGCATATAAATCTCAGAGCTGGGCAGGATTCAAGCACAAATTTGGGAGACAAGCTTTAAAAGTCACTGTTGTGCTTTGCCCTGTGTGAAGTGTCGGGAAGTCACTCTGTGCCTGCAGACAGAGCAGCAAACAAGTACTTCGAGGAAGGGTTCTCCAACATCTGGCTTTTTGTAAATTAGGCTCTTTCCCTCTATGTGACAAAAACAGTGCCCGTTCTTAAAAAGTGGAAAAAAAAAAGTTTGACCATCGGTCTCCCAAGTTTTCTTATAATTCAAATAAGAACGATGTTGAGCCTTTGAGAATAGGGTGGGCTTCCTGTAGAGGCAAATGGGAGGGGGGAGGGGGCAGGCCCCTCATGTAACCCACAGATAAAAATATCCCCGTGAGACAAGCTGCAGGCCTTACTCTGCCTGTTCTACCCCCCAGATCTTATTACTGCTCAAGGGAGGGACTTCTGCTCTTAAAACAATCACCATAAACTTAGTGGTTTAACAGAAGACAAGTTTATTGTCTCATAGATCTGCAGGTCAGGCACCCAGCAAGGAACTCAAGAGGAAAATCAAGCAGTTAACAGGACGGCTTCCCTTCTGGAAGCTCCAGGGAAGAATCGCTACCTTTTCCTTCTTCAAATGTTGAAAGTGGCCAACATTCCTCGACTTAGAACCCTCCAGCTTCAAAGCTAACGAAGCAGGTAGAGTTGTTCTCATAGTTCATCATTCTCCCTTCTGTTTTATTCTGAAGGCCCCCGGACTTGCCCATCTGAGAAATCCTGTATATTTCCCACATCCGAGTCCCATCTGCAAAGTCCCTTTAGCTGTGTAACGTGACATGTTCATGCTAGTGCGGATTAGAATGGGACATCCGGGGCAGAGGGGCTTTATTGTAGTTACCCAAGCTAATAACTCGGGAGCCAACTAATAATGGAACTAGAAATACCTTACTTCCCCGAAAGTTTAAAATACCTTACTTCCTCAAGGTACAATCTGAAACAGCAAGTCACTGTAGAATGTGCCTGAAGGTGAGTTTGAGGAACACGTGTGCGTGCAACAGAATGTTCCAGTCTCCTCGTGAGACTGATCAAGCGCCTCCACAGAAATATGGCTACAGCTTGTCTAGCCCGAACCCTGTAACTTTACAGACTCAATGCATTAACTTGCAGTTACTGTACTCATGACTGATTTGAGGGTTTTCCTGCATATAGTAGCTTGTGATCTGAAATACAAATCATTTTTATTCCTTCACTACACTACTTTGCTCATCCTCAGTCCTGAGAGACATTTTGATCAGGTGAGAGGTCGACATTCCTGACGTGGTTCAGTCCCTGAACTTTTCAGGTCAGAGATGAGCAGTGACAGAGAGGAGGCCGCAGAGTCTTGATTTGGCTCATTCAGCCTAGATGAGGGGGACAGAAATCCCAGGAGCCCATTACCTAGTTCTTGGCCAGCCCAACAGCAGTTAGAAGGCTGGGAGGCCCCACAGGAGGGTCCAGGGCCCAGGAGCTTCCCCTAGGTAGGAAACCCCAACAACTTAGCCACGACTCCTAGTGAGATGGGACAAGCAGGCATTCTTGTCTTGACTGGAGAACTTGAGCACCTGCATAGGTTGGGATACTGCAGGCAGGCCTGGGGGGTGGGGGGCCTAGGCTGAGCCTTTCCTCAGTTTCCAGGTGAGGGTACCTGTGACCACCTTGGTTCCCCCCCATATTTCCCACATCCCTCCCTGTAGCTGCCCCTTTCCCTCCCCTCTCTTCCTCCCTTCAGTCTCACTTGTTTGTGGGACAGGAGGACCCTCAAGTCCAAATGGTAGAACCAAGAGATGTAGCAGGCCATCGACATGAAGCCTTTTCTGGTGTTCCTCAGTTTCACACCTCTGAGTGCACCCAACCTACATGAAACTCCTGAGGTCAGAAAGCCTGCATGCTGGGAGCCTTCACCAGCCTGTGTGACCTGCAAAGCCCAGAAGCAGCTGCAAGGGCCTCACAAGCGCCCCCTCAGCAAGCAGAATAGGAGGCTGTGGCAGCCACTGTAGGGAGGTACTT
>NW_004567127.1:2078912-2080385 GCF_000260355.1 Condylura cristata | reverse complement strand
TTTAATGAAAAGGGACTTTAATACAGTAAATATACAATACAGAACACAAAGAATATAACTTCTAAATCAAACACCTGAAGTGACCCATCCCCTCATGGGCAAAAGTCCACCCAAAAGGGACTGGCCCAAAGCAAGGCCTGAAAGCCCCCACAAGACTAAAGCACTTTCTGGCCAGGACCCATGGAAAAGGGTCAGAAACGGCCAGACAAGTCTGGGAGGAAAAAAGCAAAATCAAAATCAATGTAGACACTACCATAGTCACCTCCCTGCCGGTCTCTCACTCACATCTGCCTTAGCCAGCCCAGGGTCAGGAAAAAGCCCGGCTTCTTCCTCACATGCTTGCTGCTGTGTGTGGCTTCCTCAGGTCTGGTCTCCTCCTTGTTCTCCATCCTGCTTCATTCCCTTCTCTTCTCTCCTTTTTCTCTGCTCAGCTCCATCCTCCTTCTGGGTGGGGCAGGGAACCTGGAAACTTCCCCTTTTCCTAGGGACCCCCTGTTATAAGCCAGAGTGCTCCTGGGCCCTCCTGCAGCCCCCAGCCAGCCTTCTCTCTTCCCTACTCACTGGCGCTGGGCTGACCACAGGCAGGAAATCGGGCTCCTGAGACTTCTGCCCCGGTGACACAAGCTATGCAACCTCTGTCGACAGACACGGTAAGATGGAGGGGAAAAGCCCTGAAAAATCAGACTTCCATGCTGACTTATGTCATGACCTCCCTTTTTTGTATGATCGTCATATCAAAATATTCTGAGCAACCTTCAGTTTGCCTCAGTTGGATTGCCTCAGCCTCAGAAGGCGCTGCCTGCCCTGACAAGCAAGCACTGCACCAGGGCGAGACATTTTTTTGAAGTTAAAAGTCGTTAAAGAACTGGCTGATTAATAGAAGCAAATGGCTGTTACTACAGAGTCTCTCTCACTGTCCGGATGGAGGAAAATGGAAATCTCGTCACCCTGCTATCTCCCATGGCCTTCTACTCAGTTTCTAAATAACCACTCCAGCTTTCTACTACCTAGTCTTTACATACGGAAATTCACCCAAGTCGCCTATTCAGAGCTAATCAGGTTTTTTACTCTCTAGACTTCAAGGAAACTCAAAACTTTCTGTTTTTCAAAGAACTTTACTGTAATTTGATTTACAAGAAATTTCCTCTTCCTGCCCTCACGTTACTTTACCCCCTAGGATGTCTCTATGAGAATGAAAGCTTTAAGTAATAGATAATATTTCAGGGACTTTATTGTGGTTAAACCTCACTGTGGTAAATATAGTAATATTAGTCTTAAACTTTGTGAATCTATGTACCTGTTTTAGCCCTGATAGATTGATTTTTAAAATGTTATAATCTCAACTAAAGGTCAAACGACCCCAGACTATTCTTAGCAAAAAGGTGATCCTGATCTCAGCCCATTTCATCTGCTAATATCATCCCTCTGCCTGCTTGAAACGTATAAAATAAACCTCTGCTGAAGGCAGAGCCG
>NW_004567127.1:2073406-2078362 GCF_000260355.1 Condylura cristata | reverse complement strand
AAAGTAGAGTGATTCTCGAAGAGCCGGGCTACTGGAAACCAACAGAAATATTTAAAGAATTTTCCCAGCAAGAACTCATACAGGAGCAGCATGTAGAAAACATCTATCTTTTAGAGTAAAGCGAAACACAGTCCCCCACTTCCACAAATCAAGCAGTTGAGTTTCTGTAACAGGGTGGTCCCTAGGAAAAGGGGAAGTTCCAGGTTCCCTGCCCCACCCAGGAGGGTGGAGCTGAGCAGAGAAAAAGGAGAAAAGAGAAGGAATCAGGGGAGAAGAGAAAGAAACTGGATGGAGAACAAGAAGGAGACCTGAGGAAGCCACATGGAGCACCAAGCATGTGAGGAAGAAGCCGGGCTTGTTTCCGGACTCTGGACTGGTTAAGGCAGATGTGGGTGAGAGACCTGCAGGGAGGTGACTATGGCAGTGTCTATATTGATTTTGATTTTGCTCTTTTCCTCCCAGACTTGTCTGGCCGTTTCTGACCCTTTTCCATGGGTCCCGGCCAGAAGGTGCTTTAGTCTAGTGGCAGCTTTCAGGCCTTGCTTTGGGCCAATCCCTTTTGGGTTGACTTTTGCCCACAAGGGATTGGGTAACTTCAGATGTTTGATTTAGAAAATATATTCTTTGTGTTCCATATTGTATATTTACTGTATTAAAGTCCCTTTTCATTAAAGTTTTATATGTTTTGTCTTGTGTTGGATGGCAGAACCCACAGACAGGCAACCCAATTCACATTGGGGTGTCCTGTAACATTTCCATATTTGAGGAAATCGCAGGGGTCAGCAACGCTCGAAGTGCAATGGGGAAAGCCTCAAGCTGGCAGAGCCACCATCCTGACCATGGTCACTTCTCTACCAGGTGAGTGTGCACCAGCATCCACCAGCCATTGGCGCCCCCCAACCCAGCCTTCACCTCACATGCACGCTCACCCCCTGCATCTTCCACGTTCGCACCCCCTGGCCATGCCCACGCCCCGCCCTCCAAGCTGTTCCCCCAGGGGAAATTCAAGGGCTGTCCCACAACCATTTCCCTTGCACACAGGGATCCAACTGGGTCTCAAACTGGGGCGAGGCCTGCTTTGCATAACCCCGCCCATACCACCACACCAGGCCACGCCCACCTCACCCGTGAGCCAATGGGAGGGCCGGTTGCTGGGGGGGGGCGGGTCCCAGGCTGTAGGCCTGATCTAGTTTAGGAACTGAAGCTGTGTCCATGTGTATGGAAGGCCGGCAGGTACAGTAGGTGTTGTGTCCACGCTGTGTCCCCACGCGAGAAACCAGGCCACACTGCATAGCATCATTCCACAGAGCCCAGCCATAGAGCCAGACCATTTTCAGGGAGGTAAAAAGGCACAAGACTTTGTAGGGTTGGCTGGGGGAGGGTGGTCAACCGGCTCCCACTTTCCTGGTGCCTTCAAGTCCAAGGCAATTCAGTAAACACGATGGTACGTGGAAACAAGCTTGCAGCTTGCACCTTATATTCACCTGCAGACCCGCTGCTCCAGCAGGAGACCCTGTTCCTGGACCATGGCACCCTGAGGCGGCCTGCCGGGCCTCCCTGGCCCTGTAGTCCTGGAACACACCTAGGATCGCCTCAAAGATGGCCCTAGAAACCGTCTGCTCTTCCCCTCTCTAGGTGTTCCAGTAACTGCCGGAGACCAGCTCCAGCAATTGGGGTGACAGAGGTTCCTGTAGGAAATGACGGTGTTGGTGAAGGTGAATGAGGTGAATAACACTCGTGCTGGTGCAAGTGTTCTGCTGCTGGTCTCAGCAGGTCTTTTTATTTTACGTTTTTAAGCACTGGGATTACATCAGCACATGCACTGAGTAAAAACAAAATAACAACTATCACATATTCCTAAGAACAGTTTGAAGTCTTTTGATCTTTAGCCAAGTCTATAACACTTATCATTTTTAAGGAAAACACTGCTAACAAGCAAAATGTTATTACTGTTATTATTTTTTGCAGCTGGGCAAACAATTTTCTAATGATAAAGCAGGCAGATTAATTCATGTAGTTATAACTAACATTTCTATTTATATTATGATAAAAGGTTAGCAAAACAAAAGGAAAGCTTCTTTTATTGCTAATTTCTAAGGATCCTCATTTTTATTAAAGCATCCTAAAAAAAGTTTAAAGCAAGGCCAGGGTAACGAATGAAAATGTTTACTGTACTCAGTTCTAACATTAAGAGAGATAGGAGAGTTGAAGGCCGAACAACAAAGGCTTAAGCTTTTTGGTTCCCAAAGTTTTTCCCCCCAGAGCTTAATTTATTGTGTACATCTGGATGGTAGTGGAATGCGGGAGTTTGAATTACTGGTTTGGACAGAAACATGTCATCACAATATGTTTTTAGCACTGTCTAATTTTGCTGTATTAACTTTACAGTAATAGCCAATTGCTTTTATTACAACAACCAAATGCAAAATCAATTTTCACTTTATCAAATGCATCCAAGTGCAAAAATGGTTGCAAATACATGAGTGGCCAAAACCAAACAAAGAGATCCAGTAGGAGCCATCTTCAGGGTCCCGGGCTTTTCAGGGGCCCCCCTCAGACCCGGACTTGGTCGGACGGTATGAGATGTTTGCCCGTGCCAAGTCGCTATCTCTGCTGTCCGGGCAGGACACTCTCGGGAGTACGAGGAACATCGTTGTGGTGAATATGTAGATGCTATTCACGAGTAAAACACCTGGCGTGGGAAGACACAGCTTTGCTGCTGTGAGGAGGGAGTTTTATTGGCATCGGGGAAATCTCAGACGCCCTGGGACTTCAAGTGAGTCGCAAGACCCTTGAGAGCCTTGGGTTTGTGGTTTCTGAGGCAGCTTGACAAAGTGCTCTCCTCCCACAGACGCTACTTCTGCCGGCCCGTGGGTGGCTTGCTCTGTGGCCTCTGGTCCTGCTCGCCTGAGAGCATCCTGTGGACAGCAGAAGCATGGCCTGGGGAGGGGACGGGGGGAGCAGTCCCCTGCCACCCCCTGGAGGATGCTGGACGGCCCACAGGGGAAGAGTAGGGTTCCTGTGAGACGGGACAGCGTCGGCCAGCTGAGTGAGGAAGACACGGACCCCTGAAGTGGTGCAAGTATCTCCTGCTCAAACTTCAGCAGTTCTTTATTTATAGTTTTCAAGTGGTGAGATTGCATCAGTAAGGCCTTGAAGCAAATCTCTTAGTTATCACATTTATTCCCCTGGTTACATGGAAACTTTTGTGGCTACATGAAACTGGGAAATTCTGTTGATCAGAAAAATAAAAAACCACCAAAAGCAATCAGCCTCCTCCCTCAGCATGATCCGTCACTCCAGTCAGCAGCACACATAAGGCAGCAATCATGCATCCTCCTTGACATGAAGGGCTGAGCATCCTTGCTCACTGCATCTGAACTCAGGTCTGTGTCCTCAGATCCCTCCAGCTGTCCAGGAGGAGGCCGTCCTGGCCATGTGTATCCATCTCCCACAGTCTACTCTCTGCCTTTACACCAAGGTGCTTTTCTGAGAAAACCCCTGTCAAACATTCAACACTTTTTGTAGGGATTCTCCATGCCCAATTAGGCCGCAAACAGAAGAGGGCCAGGAATCCCTTGGTGGCCAATACAGTCGCTATCAGGCAGGAGCAAGCACAAGGCAGTTCAGGCACCGCCATGGAGACAGCCATGAGCCTGTCTTCTTGGGAACCAAGAAGAATATCCCCCAAGCCGGGACCAGTTCGCTATACAACGTGGGGAGCATAGATTCTGTCACTGGGCAGACTGCGGTCACAGCAGGCCTCTGCACACCGGACAGTCCTCACCCGCACAGCAGAGAGCACGGAGGCAGGCGCTCCCGACTCAGGCCAGCAAGCCCTGACAGGACAGGACCTGGACACTGGGGGCGCCACTGGCCCCAGCTGGCCCTGCCTGCCCATCCTCTCCCCCGAGCCTGGCTGCTCAGTCAGGCTCACAGGGGCACATCCAGGCTTCCAACTCCTGACCTAACCGTGGCCTGTGCTGTAGGGATTCAGCCCAGGTCCACGGCAGCCAAGCCCTCGAGCACATTTCTGGTGGCCCAGGCACTTCCGGGTCCTGTTGGTGCAAGAGTTGGGGGAACTGAATGTTCATAAAACATGACGTCGGACTCATGAATCTACCCAAAGTACCTGGTCGACGCATGAACACAAGCACATAGGTAACCATTATTTAGGCCTTTGACAGCTTGCAGGGAGCTCTTGTGAGGATCAAATGACATCATGGGCAGAACTTGGTCACTGTGGACTTTAGTGATTTTAAAACCCAAAAGAAACCCGAGTAGGCTCAGAGGCGGACAGGAGGCGGGTTTGTTGGCCTGGGCTTCACTGGAATGACAAACCACTTGCTGCCCAGGAGGATGGAACCACTCAGGGGAAGCAGAGGAGTAGATGAGAGTCAGGATGAGTTTCTGACTGAGAATGAGAAGACAGAGCACGTTTTAGAATGTTCATGGTTCACAGGATCATGAACGTTCCCGGCTCGCGCCCTGCACCTGTCACAGTGTTGGACACCAGGCATCTGAATGTGTGATGGTGTCTGTTACTCATGGAAAAGCCTAAGATTTATTTGAACAGATAGGGGTGGGGTGACCTCATCACAGTGCCCCACAGAAAGTGCTGGAAGCGTTTCCTGCCTAGACCTGTTCACACGCACAGCAGTCAAAGAGGAGAGTGTCACGAGGTTGTGGGGGAAGAGTCGGGCCCACCGGCACCCCCCATGACTGGGTGGGCTATGGCTGTGGGTGGCGGGGGAGGGGCTGGGCCGCAGCCAGGCCAGTTGGAAGGTGGAGACCCCCAAGGTTCCAGGTCACCCGCCTCCCAGTTCTGTTATCGAGACTGTTACCTGGCGCTGGGCCTCTGGCCTCACTCTTGCCGAGACCTGGCCACGGGCAGAGCGTGGCTCTGGGCTGTGGCATCTCGGCTCCGTCTGGTGGCTCCCAGCTCCCAGCTCCCAG
>NW_004567127.1:2068768-2070072 GCF_000260355.1 Condylura cristata | reverse complement strand
ACATGAGTGGGAGGAGCTGGGGGTGGGGTCGGCCAGCAAGAGGCCTCAGAGGACAGGCTGGGAGCGGCCAGGCCGTGCCTGCAGGACCAGCAGCCGGTGGGGTTAACCCAGCCCAAAGCAGCAGGGTCCTACTCCTGGCTGAGGGCTGCCCTGTCCCCGGGGGCGCTCACAGGCCCTTGTCTTGGGCTCAGGGGCGCCAGTCTCTCCTGACCCTAGCCCAGCAGGGCCGGACCCTGCTCCCGACACAGCCGGCCAGGGGCGCTGGGAGGGAACGGACAGGCAGGGAGCAGCAGACGGGAGCTGTGCCGTCAAGACAAGGCACCCGGGTGGAGATGAGCCTTGTGCCTGCCGGAGCTCCAGCCCGGACACCTCCTGCTGCCTCGGCCTGAGCTGGTTCAGCAGCTGGAGCTCGGGGGCGGCCGGCTGGTGCCCAGGGTGCTCTGGGCTCCCCACCATCACTGCAGCCCTGTCTGCCCTTCATGGGTGTGGTGGCCACCCTGAGGTAGCGGCTCCGGTCTCCCGTGCCCCGGGTGCTCCCATCCTGGGGCCGCCCTGTGTGCGGGACCTCCAGGGCCCCTCAGGAGCCCAGGAACCCCTGGCCCGGTGCTTGAATCCCGCCCCTTCCTCTCTGGCACAGCGCGGACATGCAGGGGCTGGACCAGAAGGAAGACCCGCAGGACACAGGGCCCGGGCCGGGGCCCGAGAGCGCGCTGACCCCACCGAGGGCCCTTCCGCGCCCTGATGGCCGCCAGCCCTGCAGCGGGGACCAGCTGGCTGCTCCGGACCCGGCCAAGGCCGCGGCTCTGGATGAGGGCGGCGCTGCCCCAGGCTCAGAAGGGGAGGACGGTCCAGCTGGCGCCTCAGGTAGCCTCTGCAGTCTTTACCTGCCAAGGTAGAGGTGGGGACCCCCGCCACACCCCAGGCCGCGCTGTGGCTCAGAACTCGACCCAGCTGGGGATGACACCAGGGTGGAGAAGGCCCGGGGGTGCTGGCAGGGCCCCGGCCAGACCTCCCACTCCCGGTTCAGTGCCAGCTGCAGGGCACAGGTGGTGCCAGCAGGGTCCAGCCGGCCTCTGCCCCCAGCGCCGCGTGAACGGGCCTTCTCCCGGTGTCCTGCTTTACCTCAGGACGGGCGGTTCCCTCACCGTGGACAGGTCTCAGGTCCCACAGGGGCTGGGCAGCTGCCCTCCTGGGTCTCGCTCCGCACTCAGGCCGGCGTGGATGTCCCGCGGGAGGGGAACGGTGTCTCCGAGGCCTGAACCCCTCCGTGGGTTGCTGTGGAGATGCTGCTCGCGGACACCCCC
>NW_004567127.1:2061483-2065689 GCF_000260355.1 Condylura cristata | reverse complement strand
TCACCAGTGGCACCTTGGAGACCACAGGGACTGTCGGGCATGTGCACCCTTGTCCTGCCTCCAGTGGCGCCAAAGTGCGACCGACGGGGATGGGGGCGGCCAGGAAACCCAAATTCTCTGAAGAACTGTCGCTCATAACCCAGCATGGGCCACAGTGCCTAAGTCCTTACCTCACCACCACCCAGGGATTTGGTCACCCCCATCATCCCAAGAAGAGAAGGAACGCAGTGCAGTATGACTTTTTGAAAGAGATGACAATCACGTTACTATCCATTTAGTATATTGCTTTCATTATATATTAGTTATTCATAGGTGGCTGTGTGATGTTTTACAACACCAGAAGTGCATTCAGGGAGGGACAAATGGTCCATAGAAATATCACTAAAATTGGATACTTCAGCTCTGTGTATATAACATTAATTTTATGAAAGTCAAGACTGGGAGGACTCCTTTTACTGGAAATGTGATGAGCTGCTTTCTGAAATATCCAAGCAATTCTTCAAAGTCAACAAGGAAACAAACCAGCCAGTTCAAAGAGACCTAGACAGTCGGGTGCCCCACTAAGCCAGATACGCGGGGAGCAGAGTGGGCTGGCACTTGGGAGACACTTGGCACTTATACTCAGCAAACAACTTGATCCAGCTTTCATAGTTCCAGTTTCCCCCACATGAGATGAAAACCATGTTCACTCAATAGCCTGCAGATAGGCCTGTATAGTGACGTATTCATGATTATGAAAAAGCGGGAGAGCCAAGAGCTAGTCGCTAGGTGAATGAATAAGCTCTCCACGCACACTGAGACAGTATCCTGGTTGGGAAGAAAATTGCTGTGAGCTGTGGAAATCTGCTGTCGGCCGTGGAAACACGCAGAAGGCCACCATCACATAGTGGCGGGCCGAGGTTGTGCCCATACTGTGGGATGCTGACACTGGAACTTCTGCGAGAGCAGGCAGACTGGGTCAGGGTCCACCTTGCTTTACTGGAGGGGGCGGGGGCAGGAGGCTTGCAGCTAGGCCGGGACTTTGAGGGCAGTGGAAGTTTTCTACATGCTGCTGTAGCTTTTCAGGATAATTCCACAGAAATTATCTAAATCCAAAATGTGCGAATATTTGGATCTGACAACGCAACTTCCAGGAAACTATCAGGAAAACAAGTGCTGACTTGGATGGATAAGGCTCAGGCTGTCCTGCAGAATTATTTGCAATAATAAACACTGAAGACACTTTTGTCATCACCAATTAGAGAATGTTTCAATAGACCATGTTTTCTGTGAAGCAGCCTCGTTTCCCAGTTTTTACGTTTAATTATTTTCTCTGCCATTTTAGGATCTTCATATTACTCATTTTTTAAGTTGTTATCATGTGAGAGACTTCCTGAGGTCAAACAAATATTCCATATGTTCTAAATTTCCTAAAGTTTCGCCTTCCTGATGTGAGTTTAGCCATGCATTTAGTAATAAAAATAAAACGATTACATTTTTCAAAAGAATATTTTAATAACGGGGTATTCATATCAGTATTTTTAAAAAAGCAGAGTAGATAATGAAAATACTGATAGCAAGGAGCCTGATGAGCGCTAAGGTGTGTGGAAGGTTGGGCAGTATGACCTGCGGGAGCTCTTTGCTTCACCAGCACTCACTCAAGCTCTGAGCCACCCTCGCCCTCCGAGAGCGAGGTTCCCTTTGGGGGTACAAATAGCGAGGCCAGGACTTGGGTTCTGCCCAGCGCCAGTGACTTCCCTCCGTGTGTCAACCGGGGTTCTCCTGTTCCCCATTTTCGGAACGTGCAGTGTTTCAGGGTTATGCAGTTGTAAAAGCCGGGAACTGCACAGGGAAGTGCACAACAGGGTGCTTCTCTGAGTGACTTTTCCCGCCCCATGCTCTGGCCGCTCTCCGCTCCGGTAGTGGGCAGGCACTGTTCTTGGCTGTGGTCTCTGTTAGAGGGTCTTGGAGGGCCAAAAGCGCCATAAAGATGGTCTCCCAAAGGGGGAGACCTGCTCAAGAGAAGCCGGGTCCAGCGTCCCTGGGTGGGCTCGAACCACCAACCTTTCGGTTAACAGCCGAACGCGCTAACCGATTGCGCCACAGAGACAGCTGCTGTCGGCAGCTCGGGCTGTTATTACTTAATTATATCCTTTCCAGTCGCCTCTTGCAGTAGTGCACAACGATCTCTGTCCCCCAGCTGACTGGGGCGACCGACTTTCCTGCTTTGCCAGACTCTCCCACTCCAGGACCCCAACGGCACAGGAAACGCTGGCTACATCCCTGCACGCGTGGACGTGGTCACCAAACCCGCCCGCGGCCTGTCGACCCGGGTCGCCAGGTGTCCTCTGCAGCCCCTTGGTGAAGTCACCGGTCCTGGTCTCCTCCCCGCCCATCAAGCCCGGGCGGTCACGCCCAGGTCACGCCCAGATCCCCGCGGAGCCGGCTGCGGCCAGAAGCTCTATGCTCCGGGGTGTGGCTCTGTGGAAGGTTCTAGGTGTGGGCTCCGGGCAGCCCGTGGTGCAGACCAGGACCTGGCACCTAGGTGGCGCCTAATGCTGGGTACAGAGATGCACTCCTGGGTCGGGGCCTGGGGGTTGGGGGGGGGGTGATGGTGGGAGGGAGGAGGACGGAGAAGACACTAAGAATTGCACGGCTGTGACACTTGTTGATTAACCCACGACACTTTCCTTCGCACAGGCGGGGCAGTGTCCAGGGCAGCTCAGGGGCTAGGAAAAGGTACCGCCACTCAACTTCAAAGAAGCCAGCGGGGTACCTGGCTTCGCGCCCACACACACCCCCAAGTGATTTATTCCATACATGATCTATCATACTCTCACAAAGAGTGAAAGGAAATTTAACAAAAACAAAAAGCTACCACCACCCAAAAACCAAAACCAGGCAAGGCAGGGCAAGCAGTTTCAGGTCTTCTGGGTGCAGAAGCTCTGTCTAAATTTTTCTGTGAATCGAAAGTCTCGGCCTCTTTCCCATGGAGTCTTTGGGGCACACAATTGGGGCAGAACAAGGGGGAGCCGCGCGGGTTGGGGGCCCGGCACTGGGAGGCGCTCTGGCTCTGGCGCGCTCACCTGGCTGGCCGGAGCCCGTCAGGGGGGCCAAAGTGGAACTAGCCAGCTGGTGACTGTGCGCTGTGGCTAAGCTCAGGGCTTCGCTGGAGAGTCCCCGATACTCGGGACAGCGTTTAGGACAACCTCGGCCCTTACCGGCCCCCACAGTCTCTGTGGCTAGTTAGTGGGGAAGGATCTGAGGGAGAGAAGGAAACGCACCCAGCCTTGCGCTTGAAACCAGAGCTTGAGTCTGAGCACCCCACGACTGAGCGAAGGACGCGGTTCTGCATCTCTTATTCCTCCCTCTGAGGGAACAGGAGGGGCGCAGCGGCGGGACGTGCAGGAGCCTGGCCCAGGCTTGCTTCTGCCTGCCACCCCGGGTGCCCAAAGGTTTCCCGCGGGGGGCGGGGGGAGGGGGGCATGGAGGGCTCCTCCGCTGACCCCAGGTTTCTCACCGTGCAGCTTGAATCGCTTCCCGGCCCCTCCCCGCCCGATCTTCCCGCACCCGAGACCCGCCCGGCCGCGGGAGCCCGCCGCAGTAAAAGGTCCGCTGTCGGGGGTACCCGAGCGGGAAGGTCCCACCGAGATTTGAACTCGGATCGCTGGATTCAGAGTCCAGAGTGCTAACCATTACACCATGGAACCCCGCGCTAGCGGCCTCCCCAGCGCGCAGGTGCCAGGCCTCCAGCCGCGTCTCCCCGCCGGCACCTGCAGGGCGCAGAAGCGGGGGCCCCCCTCTTCCCACCGCGCAGCCGGGCGCGGCGCTGACGCCTCGCTGGGGTCCCTCTGGGTCCGTAGGTCACGGAATGAGGGGGAGTCCACTCGGGGTTAGCGACGGGAAAGGGTCTTCAGAGCACCGCCCCACCCCGGGACCCTCTGTGCCGGGTTACTCGAGTTTCCCGCCTGAGAGGTGAAATTTCTGCCGGTAAAAAGAGTGTTTTTGTGGGGGTGGAAGGGCCGAAGGGGGCTGGCGCCTCCCGGCTTTCTCCTCCCAGCCCCACTGCCCCTCGCCGTCCTCCGCCTGCGCCTCCTATTTTATTCTGAAGCCCCTCCTCGGTCTCTCTCCTCACCGCCCTCCCCACGTCCTCTTCCCTCACCACCCCCCCGCCACCGCTGCAGAATGGCGTCCCGCGTTTCTCCGGAGGCCACGCCCCTCCCCGGG
>NW_004567127.1:2045865-2060078 GCF_000260355.1 Condylura cristata | reverse complement strand
GTGCTTTAACCCGCTGCGCCCCCAGGGAGGGCCGGACCTGACTTCTGTAGCAAGTTCTACTAGTCCCATAAAGATACTTTTTGTGGTGAGGGAATGCCTGGTGACCCAAGGGTAGTGGTGTGGGTGAAACTAATTGGCAGGCTACTACAGAAATGGTCTTTGATACAGGCCTTGAACAAATTCACAAGTGGGCAGACAAGGAGCAATCTAGGGGTGAAGTCGGGGTGGGGGGAGATTTTCCTTCCTTGGATCTGAGACTCAGGCGGCCTTGACCTCAATCTCCTGTGACCTTTTCCAAGGCTACGTCTTCACCTTTGTCACCTTTGTCTGTAACCAGAACAACTCCACCTTGGAATCTTTTTTTTTTTTTTAATAATATAATGGTTTATTTTTATATCATTTTGTACATTTTTTTTCTGTCTCAGTTGTAATCCCCGTGGGTTTCCCATCACCGTCACCCGTGTGCCATCACCACAGTCCCATGCACTTCCCTCCCCCCCCCGCCCGTTTTTGATCCCAATTCCCACTACACCCCCACAAAACTAGAGTCTTTTACCGAGGCTCTCTTGATGTTTTGTTTTTTTTTTTAGAAGCCTCATTATAGGGTGTAGATTATAGGGTGTAGAAAGGGTATGGTGTAAGGAAAAAGTAGTATCCATCTCTAAGACTGGAAGTCACTGAGCAGTTCTGTGTCATAATCAACAATGTCAACATTGCTGTCCTCTATAGAAATACACACAAGAATTGTAAATTTTGATCCGGAGCGCCGGGCCCCGGCCGGAACTTGCAGGCCTTGCTCTACAGCTGGGAGCCTGCACTCCTGCTGTTGGGTGAACAGTGGCCACACCGGCTGTGGGGTGGGACCGGGCCAGGGCTCCCTGCCCAGGCTGCAGGGGAAGGGTACTTGGAAGGAATGGTAACAAAAGACCTAAGCCAAGTGGGCCGGGAAGAAAAGCTTTGGAAAGCCATGCCACGCAAGTCTGCACGCCGCAGTTCGTTGCCGCTCGCACTCGCACTCGCACTCAGTGATGGCAGCTCTGGCTGGAGCTCAGTGAATCCAGCTGTTAGCTATGTGTGCAGCTTAGGGAGCTGAATGTCAGATCACCAAGTCCGCATCCCTCCTCCTCGTGCAGGCAAGGCTCTGAAAAGAGGGCAAGTGGCAGAAGGCACGACAGCGTCACCTGTGTCTTTATTCAGATGTGTTTATGTGACAATTTACATCCTTTAGATCCTAAGGCTGATCTTGCTAGTATAATGAGTAATCAAGGAAGAATTCAACTATTGCTGTATAATACTTTTATTCAATAGTTTCATGGGGGAAAACCCACATTTTTGTATGTGTTACATCACAAAATTTTCAGACATGTCAGAGTCTAGTAACAAATCACATTTAGGAAAAGCTTTAACATCTATTTCTGTGTGCCTTTCCTCTGTGAAATGTTGAAAAGCAGCTCTGTATCTCAGCAGTAGAGGTTACAAAAAGCACCGTTTAAAGGCAGCCTCACACATTTAATCCCTTTCAAACGAATGTCTTACTCTCCATTTACAATAGAGCTGCCCTTCTTCAAAATGCTTCAGTGTAGTAACAATCCACATTCTCCAAAATTCAAAGAGGTGTCATATCTGGGGCCCAGTGTGGAGACTAGGACTAAACCATGCCTGCGCTTGGCCTAACCTGAAGCCACGGGGGGCAGGTGGGGGGGGTAGCGGGGGGGTAGCGTGAGGACCATGCACTGTAGGTGGAATTGGAGAGAAGAACACCTGCCAACAGACGCTCGCTCGGTATTCCCTGACCACTTAAGCTGACTGCAAAATCCACAGCATGTTGAGTATTTCACACAATCTAGTTTTACTATAAAAGCACTGTGACACACGCAGTAATTCAATTTTGGACCTAAGAAAAACTTGTTAATGAGACTTACTCACTTCAAAGTACAACTGAGAAAAGCAAATCAATACAAAGCCCAGCTAGGACCCTGGATGGAGTCCATTGTTAGGAACTGGATTCTATGAATAAGACTCTTGAGTTTCTTACTTTTCCTCCCTTCTTTTATCATTAAAGCAGATTTGGCCTTTTTACTCCTAAAGTCTGGTTCACTGCAGAAACCACAGCCCTTTAATCTCCAATTGGGAGTTGTGGATAAGGAGAGAGAAATGTCAAGGTCCAGAGTTTTGAAAGACCCCAGACCCCAAACCCTCCAGGCTATCTATCCCACGAGTCACTAGAGTCAGCAGATTCTGATAGAAAAGAGCAAGAATTTATCCTGGCTTTAAGGATGAGTCAGAAAAATGTAGGAACAAACTGTGTCTGTTAAGCATGTGCCCCGAATAAGGAGAAAAGAAGATTTAGAAATCTCTGTGACTAGAATATATTTCAAACACATATAAACTATTGTGTATCATCTGTAGTTGAGGTCAAAATTTAAAAAGCCCTATTTCCCCAATTAAAAGCAGGAACTTATTAGTATGTCTCATTCATTTAAACTCCAGATTAACATAAACCCAGCCTAAAGTTAAACGCTTTTTTTCCAAATTGAACTTCACTTTAGCAGCAACAGTTTCAAAGGCTTTACCTCAGCTTCAGTAGATCTACAAAAGATTAGAGACAGTTGGAGGGAAGTGAGTAAGCCTCGGTGTATGGGACCCTCCTGGAAACTTCTCTTGAATTCTCCTGCCAGGTAAATAGTGCTGGGAAGGGCAGGTTTGCACTTTGGGTGTTGCCTGCGGGGGCTTAAACCCACTCAAATCTAAGCTGAAAGCAAATAAGCTAGGAACCACGCTATGGACGTTCTCCGAGCTGGCAAAGACGAGCATTTATTTGGTTTAAGCAAAATGCTGAGGTCCTGATAAGGCCTGCTGGATAAATGATGTGAAAGCAGGAAACAGGAGAGAGAGGGGGCATGTTTCTCGCGTCTAGACAGCGAGACTGGCATTTGATTTAATTAAGAGATGAAAACTCTCAGTCTGGAGTTACTTTATTTTCCTAGCATCACTCTTCAGTTCAGTCCTAATTTTCCCCACCACCCCAAAACCATGATGCAGTTCCTAAGGGCTCAGCCCTTTCCTCACCCACCTTGACTGTGAACCTTCCACAGGCCAGATGAAAGTTTCTTCTTCCCAAAGTCTGCCAAACTCTCTCTCCCACTAACATGAAAGAGTGATGGGGCTGTGCACGGGACTGCCTTCCTCCTCCGCTCTCTGCCTCCTAGAACCCTCTCCGGGGACAGACTGAGGGAGCCGAGGCTCCTCAGGGCCGCGGGACACGCAAGCAGCACAGAGGAGTGACAGTCCGTAAAGAGCTGATGCCCACTCGCCTCGCGTCCTCTGCCACACCCACCAGCTGGCTTCCATCTCACCTCTGGCGGAGAGATGCCCTCAAAACGGACACCCTGTGCGTGTTTCCGGATTAGAAAGATCGGAAGCACCCAAACCTACTGTCCTTGGAGCCAGACCCAATTCACAGAAGCCTCTGACCTGAGAGAAACTGAAAGGTTCTTTTCCTGCCCCACTCTACTGATATACCTGTACAGAGTAAAAATTTTAATACGTGAATACATAGACAATTTCACTGCAATACTGTTGACAAGAAATATGAATACAATACAAAAATTTTGAGTCCTGCCAAGTGACCAGCTTATTTAATTGATATCAGATAAAAACAAGAGTCTAGTATGACTGGAGACGATTCAGATCCTGAGAGCTGGTTAGATATGGTAGGACTTAGCCTGGGTTTTGAGAACGGCACACCATCCCAAAAAGGGGCTGGGGCCACGAAAGGCTCTCCACAAAGCTTTCTGTGGCACGTGGCCTCGAGTGGCTGATGCAGGGCTTACTCTCCGCATTTAGCTGCCAAAGCACTTAAGAATCTACGTTGCCAACCAGCAGCCCCACGTCCTAATGCTTCACACTGGGGTCTCGGAGGTCGGCACACCCGAAGAGCTCACTGTTGCCAGCTGTGCAAGGGGAAACCAGGGGTAGCTAAACTGACCTGTGGGTGCCCTTTCAGTGTGGCAGGGCTCATCTGAGCAGTCAAGGAGTCTCTCAAGCATCAAGTTTGGTCTCCTTCAGTGTTGAATGTTTGACTTGCATTTATCTGTAATGGAAGAGCCACAGATACTTGGAAAAAAAGTTTAACTGTGAACCCCAACATGGTTTGAATAGCTGTTATTTTCAGTCCAAATCTCTGACCCCCATCTCATCATCTCATCACTTTAAAAGTAGAGGCGGAAGAACAAAATGACCTTGTTAGCATTTAGTGCAGGGAAGCTATAATTTTCATAGCTGGAAAAACCAGGGGTACTCCCTTGCATTGCCTTATGAACCTCAAGCTGGGGAACCTGCGGAATGTACTGAATGGGCCTATGTGACTTTGTAAGTGGAGGAACACAGGGTCGACCACACTGCTGTAAGCCTGTAGCGGGCCAGACTAGAGAAAACCGTGGAAATCACTTTTCAAGAACCTGAACTTCTCCTATGCTGTCGCTCAGGACCAATGAGAAGGCAGTTTTTTAACTAAAGAAAAATGTAGGCACATAATCTCCAAGGATGGATGTTTTCCCTGGCTCCACTCCCATCTTCAAAGCTGTCCACCCTGAGAGCAGAGCCAGGAGGGTCAGCGAGATGGGAAGCCCATGGGATGTGCCAGTGCAGCCAGCGTTGCAGCCCCAAACAGAAGCAAGAACACAGGTCGTCTGCCTTTTGTGTAACGTGGAACCGTGTTTTCTTTAGCACAAGTGGAAATAAAAGTTGGCCTGGGACTGAGCCAGAAAGAGGAGTCTTTTTGGTAGCCCTGGTCTCTCAGGTTTCCCACAGTCTGTGAAAGGGGTCACTTACCCAAAGAGTTTTGTGTTAGCAGTCAAGTATGGGATCTGAAGAGCAGCAAAGCAAGAATGCAAAATGAGAGGGAAGAGGGTCCTTGCGAGGCATCTGGGATCACATAAAACAGACTGTGCCACATTCTGGGGATACAGCACACCCATGCAGGAGGAGCTGCCTGCCAGGAGCCAGCAGGAAGGGGACAGTAGCCTGGCACAAGCCCATCCCTGGGACAGCCACGGTAGCTGTCTTAGACCCTCCTCCCACCAAGGATCCTAAGCGTGTGCTGTCCGTTCATCTGAGGAAGTTTCCTATCATGGCGCTTCCTGCAGCTGCCCAAACAGGTCTTGGTGAGTCACCAGAGGCAGACAATACTTGTAGCTAGACGCTTCCATTAACTTTCCTCTCATATGAATATATATAGATATATATATATATAATTTTTTCTTAAAATAAATTCCATGAACTCAAAGCTCTCATCTGCAATCAAATGCAAAAGCAGAGCATCCTACTCAGAGGCTCTGAAACACACACATCAGCCTTAAAGCAAGTCAGCGTCCAGTCTCAGGCAAGACTGGTCCAGTTCAGAAAGGCTAGGGAGACGCTTCTCCTGAATCCCGGGAGGCATCAGGGGTCCCTTCAGATGGGCTTATAGAGCAGAGTAGTGACATACTTCTTCTTGTAGCGATGGGTTGCACTAAGTACCATCACACTGTCCTGCAAGGGAAAGAAACAGGCAGCTCGTTTGCTAGTTCAGGTATGGACAGCTCTTCCCAACTGTCAGGCCGTCACTGTGCTCACTTTTAATTGAGCTAGTTTGAGATAACAAGAAAGAGGGTTGGTTTTGGTGTCAAATCTTAAATTCCAATCCTGACTCCTACTGTTAGTCTATTGAGTAATCTACTTGATGTCTCTAATTGTCTTTTTACCTTATCATTGCACCACCATTAAGGTGACTGTGATGATCACCTGAGACCTTTTGGCACAGAACCTACCACTTATGAGGTGCCTTACAGGTACTCAAACTCACCCTCACTTGAAATTCAAATACTGGACTTAAAACTAGCAAAGAAAAAAAAATGCCTTGGCATTTCTAGTAGGAAGATTAAGTACAATGAGAGGAAAGAAAGTGATCTTTTTGTAGAGCCATTTCCAAACCCTGAAATCGGTCTAATTTCCATTAAATACCAGGGATGCATTAAAACATCCTCTCTGAACCAGAGGGGTATCAGGACTCCCCTTCTATCCTTCAACCGAGTGGATCCCTCAGTCTACCCTGGAAAAACACTCAATCCAATGAATCAACTTCAAACAACCAAAACTATCTGAGAGACCCGGAAATGGTTTTTATTGGTTATGCGGAATCACAATAATCAAGACCTTGATCTGGGTCAGAACCAGTACCATTTTCCTTGGAACAGACCATGGGTGTACCCAGGAGATGGCAGCCCCGAGGGCATCCAATTGTAGCCGAGGAACAATCAGAGGTGGGAAAATGCCATCGAGTGGAAGTCCAGGGAAGAAACCAGCACCACCCCCAACTGCCTTATCCTGTGTTACCCACAATGAACGTCTCTAGGGTTCACTCTGTGACCAGGGCATGTTGATCATAGACTAAGTGTGACAGAAGCATGGCAGATAAAAGATTCTGTTCCAGGAACGGGTTGGCAGAGAGGACAGCAGTGAGAGAAAGGCCGACTCGAAAGATGTGGCACGGTGGTCACTAGGGAGGGGTGTGGAATGAGGACAGGAGGACTGGATCTCAGTCCTCTCTCCGGTACTTACTGGCAATTTGACCTTCTCTGAGCCTTAGTTTCTTTATCTATAAAACAGGAGTTAAAAATAACACTTACCTCTCAAAGTAATTATAAAAATGAAGTTCAATCACATATGTTAAGAGCACCACATAATCTGTTAAAGGCAGTTGGATCAGTGACTAACCGAATTTGGGGGCATGTCTGAGAAATACAAGCATCTGAAGAAATCTACAGGGCGCTTCCAGGTAGATTCCTAGGTAAACCTGTTCAGAGTCCCTGGGGATGGAGCCGGTGATTCTGATGATGCTCTGTCTAGTTTGGTAACTTCAAAGCTACAGGAAACTTCATTCCATAGCCAAACCACAGTGGATGTTTTTAATGTGCACTCTAACCAAGCAGAGAAACCAAACTAAGAGTTTGAGGGGACAAGGCAAATCCGGCCACATTCCTCCCTTACCTACTGCAGAGAGGTGCAACCGCTTGGTTATGTAGGAGGCACCTAGAAGTAGCTCCCGTTCACTTTTTAAAAAGTAGAAGCCTGGCCCTCCCTGGTGGCGCAGCGGGTTAAAGCACAGCACTGAGAATCTGAAGCCACTTCCGCATGAGTTGGATTCCCGCCTGCCCCGGAGGAGACCACATGGCGAGCCAGACCTCTCCTGACCCGCCCGCTGTTTCCCTCAGCAGTGTACTTCGTTGATTTGCCTGTTCTGTTCCCCACTCTGTCTCTGGTGAAGCCTCTCACCGCCCGTGAGCCTCTGGCCTGTTCCCCAGTTCTGTATGCACAAATAAATAAATCTTTAAAAAAAAATAAAAAAAAGTAGAAGCCTAACTATCACATTCAAGTATTTTCTGAACTGGAAGATAACCTTGCTGCTTCTGCATATCCTCCTGCCGTGAACTCAAAACTTAAATGCGTAGGTGGCACCAAGCTTATAGCTACCCAGAAAGAAACCAGGAAGCAAGAGAACCCTTTCAGTCACAGGGCAGTTCAGCTAGAACATAGCTGTAGACACTAAGACCGCACACCCCAGCCCCTTCCCAAACAAGCCAAAATAACAACATGCCCACTGGTTAAAGAAAGTTCTTTACCTCTAGCCTGACTACTGCCTGCTTCGGTTTCAGGGAGTAGCAGAGCAAAGGAAGCCGCTGAGAGCCCTTGCCACCCCGCCCCCCGCGGGGCTCGGAGCGCTAGGCCGCGGCTTACCTTGATGGACAGTGTGTAGAGATGGTTCAGCATCACGTGATTGGGCTCGGGGAGCAAGGCCGGGTCACACTGAGAGAAAAAAAGCAGTGGGGTTTCTGCATAAACTTAAGTCAGTTTACCCATCTGTGTAGCTCTTTGGGACTCTGGGAAACCAGAACATTTTAAATAATGCATGCACCCTAGTACCTAGTACCTAGCAAGTCATTTTCATTACAGAAAATTAGGAAAATGCAGAGTCCAGGGCAGAAAGCCTAAACCTCAACATCTATTAAAACTTATAAAAGAGCAGAGACAAAAACCTTGCCCCCCAAATAACAGGAGATTGTATAGTAGTCTTAGTCGGAATCAAGTCAGTTGCCTAGGGATATATCCCCTTATACTTCTTTGTATTACAGCAAGCACTTCTCCTCCTGTGTGGGGATAGAAGTCCCCGAAGTGATTCTAGCAGTGCACACATCTGAGCCTGAATGACAACTGATATGTTCTGATAACAGAACTTAGCCCCCCAAAGGAAATCTATGATGTCATTGATAACATATATGATTTGTATCCTCAACACATTTTGGGAATAATCCCAGCCTCTCTGGTTATTACACATAGGCCCCAGTGATATTCTCAGGATACTCACAGAGATATTAGTGTCCTTGTTAAGAATAACTTGGAGAAGGTGAGGGGGAAGGATGGGTGGGGATTTGAATCTCTCCTCAGATCGAAACACGTACATTTCTTGCCCGTATGGCCCTGGTGGGGAGCTGGAGAGGTCTGGAAGATATTTGTACAAATATAAATTGAAGAACTAGTAAACGTCTATGGGAGGCCCTCCGTGGTGGCGCAGCAGGTTAAAGCGCAGCACTGAGAAGCTAAAGCCACTTCAGCATGGATTCAATCCCCGCCTGCCCCGGAGGTGACCCACATGATTCAGCAGACCTCTCTGACCCACCCGCTGCTCCCCTCATCAGCAGACTTCGTCAGTCAGCCTGTTCTGCTCCCTACTCTGTCTCTGGTGAATCTTCTCACTGCCCCTGCACCTCTGCACCCCCCAGTCCAGAGCCTGTATCCCAGTTCTGTATGCATAAATCTTTAAAAAAAAAAAATGCATGGGAAAAACGTGCTTACTGGAATACAGTGCACGGCTCTGAACAGATTCACGGGCCTCACTGTAAAGTAACAAATGTAGTGGAGAGTGGCTTAGTAAATCATTCTGGTGATACAGTGAGAAGTGTCCATGATGGAGGCACTGGGGGAAACAAGAATCTAGGTCTCTCCTCCACCAGGTTTCTTCTGTTTTGCTTTGTTGAACCAAAAACTTAAAAACTTTCAGTTAATACACACACAAAGGCTCTTCCTCCCCCTCTTCTGCCAAGGCTGCCTCTCTAGGCTCCTGCGGAGCTGCCGAGCTGCCAAACCGTACAGCTGAGCAGTGACGGCCACGCAAGGCAAACCAAACACAGCTGGCTTCTGATGGCTGCTGTCACCCAAGGTCAATGAAAACTTGAAATTTTACTGAAAATAGTTTTGCAGACCACAGGCCATAGTGCCTACTGCTTACGAAGGAAAGCACAAGACAGAGTGTGTTACAGAGTAAAGGCCGACACTGGTGTGTGTGTGTCTGCGAGGTTATGATGTAAAACAAATGTCCCACTGTAGATCCTGGTTGAAATGGTTGAAAACCAAATACACTAAATTTAAATGTCCTTTTGTCTCAGAAACATCTGTGATTCAGAAGATTGCTGAGAAGAAAATGAAAAAACCAACCAACCAACAAACAAAAAACCAACACCACCAATGTATATTGGGAGGGAATATATATTATAAGAGAGGCACACCGAGAAAGAACAAATATCACAAAATTACCTCGACAGGATGTCTCTGAACTTTCCATAGAATCTAACTTTAAAGCATCAAACACCTCAAAATCAGATTTCTCGACGTGGATCAAGTTGTTAATTGTGCCAAGTTGACTGGTTACCACAGGCTGAAACAGTGAATGAAAAAAATTCATGAATCTCCATTTCAAATTCATCTCTTCCATCCAACTGCCCTCCTTTTACAAATGACCATATTTGGCACCTCCATCTTTTACTGAGCAAAGTCCTCCCATGTGGGCGAGCTGCTGCCCACAGTCTTGATTTGAGGGCAATGATGTTTGACACCAAGGGGAACAGCGAGAGGGAGACTAAGCGCACGGCTCCCTCAGAAAGCCAGGCCTTACCTCAGATGGGTCATGAACCCACTGTCCATCCACAAAGAACTTGTACTGATGCTCTCCCTCAGGAAGGTCCAGGATGGCGACAAAGTCATTATGGCTACAGAAAGAAATGGAAAGTTAAATAGGCCAAGTTCCCATTAGAAGGCAGATGCAAATGTACAAACCACGAGGCCTTCTGAGTACACACCAATATCTATCACAAGCCTAAGTCATTGTATCCCAGGAGGTAAAATAACATCATCCCAGCCTCCTCTAGCACCTTGGGCATATACGTGCTGGCCTTTCTCAATAACTTCAAACCTTGGCTAATATCTGGGAAAGAATAAAAAAGATGTTACTTCCCAACTGGATCACCTGAACACAACTATTTCACTTCAGCAGGCCAGACCCCTCACGGATGTAACAATCAGGTAGGTTCAGGTGAAGACCTTCTTGGGGCCCTTTCAGTGCTCTGTGAGTAGTATCTGGAAAGTTACCTACATAAAAGGGCCATCTGGTAACCAGTTAACTAATTCGTGCTGCTCTGCAATCAGCAGCTAACATTAATTTCTGCCTACACCGTCATAGTTGCACTCTAGAGGTCAGAGCAGATGGACTCAGCAGCTACAGAAGACTGTTCAGAAGCAAAGGAAGAACTTCTGATCTAGCCCTAAAGAAACATACTCAGAGTGGCTACAAGTAATGCCCAAGGCCATGATATTCTAAGTGGTAAAACATCTCTGACTCACAATGAGGTTAAAAACACCACAGATACAGTCATTAGTCACAGGAAGTATTCTAGTCCTTAGCAAGTAGGATAGTGCAGCTAGGTTTCTTTCCGGAGAAAGCAAATAGGTCTCTATTCCTGAACCCTGCAGACTCAACCGAGATACTTGTCTTCACCTCTTAATCAGTGGAATCTTGGTGCTCCAATTGTTGAATGACCCAGAGAGGAAGACCTCCTTGCCTCCTTCAGACCAGCGGATAACAGTGGGTCGGGCCTGCTGTGTGGGCTTTACGGAGTCCTCCAAATCCTGCTGCCATGATACAAACTCTTTGTCCCCAGGGAGCTGTAAGAAGGATTATGTCATCCCTAAATTGTGACCCAGGAATTTTTAAAGGCCACTTTACTACCCAGGGCAGAGAGGAGTGGTAGACTTCCTCTAAGGCTCAGTAAGCCCTAAAGTTATCAACTAAATCAGATATTAAACTATGGAAAAACAATCATCTAGAACCAAAATGGTCAATGGCCATTATGACCCAGGGCTGCCAGATGACAGCCTAGCTTGCAGGCCCGCATCACCATACCCTGCAGAGCGCAGGGTCTGCCCAGGTGAAACAGCTTGGTCCCTGGTGCAGATTAATACTTCAGAGTGCTTCTTAACAGGAGAAAGATGAAAACGAAGCATGTATATAAAAAGTAAAGTTAGCCATGTATTTTTCACATGCAAATATGATCAATATCTGCTCTCAATGATTTTCACATGCAAATATGATCAATATCTGCTCCTCAGTGATTAGTTTTAAGGAAGTTAGGTGCTGGAATTCATAAGTAGTTTATAAGCTCTATCTTAACAGTTTGCAAAGAACATTTAAAAATCAGATTATTGCTTTCTTAAAGTATGAGGTTATAAAATCTTACTTGCTCACATGTGCCAGCTTTATATTAATTATTTCTGGAGCAGGGTTAAAATTCTGGATCCTCAAAGAGCATCAAATAAAAAATGTTTCCTTTAACAAAATCAATTCTAGTATCAAATTAGGTCTGTAGGATTCTGAAAAAAAAATTGACTCCTTAGTTTCTTTTCATTATCATCCTTTAGCAGTTGGAAAACTATAGTCAGTGAGCCAAATGCTTTTTATAAATAATGGCTAGCCAATAGGCCAGATGTTTTTATAAAAAAAAAAAAAAAGTATTGGAAACAGCCACACTCATTTATTTACATATTGTCTACAGCTGCTTTCCAGCGACAGTAATGAGTAATTGTGACAGAGAATCTTGTCTAAGAAACCTAAAATATTTACTGTCTGGCCTTTCACAGAAAAAGTCTACTGATGCCCATTTTATATTGACTTAGATTGGCTTAAATGACTTTGGTAAAGAGGTAAATAATACTGTCCAGTATGTGCTTTTTTAAAAAGGACTAGCTTTTTTATTGGGTTTTATGTTCAGAGTAAGACAGTCTGCCTTCTAACAGCTCAGTATTCCTTAAAACTACACTATGAGAACCCACGTCATGTAAGAAGCAGCGTAAGAGAAAGCCTTAAATCTCCATATTCTTGCCACAGCCTTTGCCTGTCTTGCTGCATTAGAACTACAGAAATTTTATATGTGCCTAAGAATAACCCTCAGATTCTGACTCAGATAGGGCCTGGGAATCTATTTTTAAAAAGCTTCCCAGATAATACTACTGTGATTATGTGAAAGTAAACAAAGAAAAACTCCTCTTTAGAAACTTAGAGTAATACTTGATATATACAGGATTTGCTTAAAAACAATGGTGGGAGAGTGGACTGGGTGGGATGTGACGACAAAATTTGTTCTGTTTCAGCACTTTTTAAACGGGTGACGTACATACTCACCAGGCGCACGAGCACATCACACCCTTCTTCCTACTGTGGACCATGGAAAACAATACAGATTTTACAGAAAATGCTTAAACAACCTCAGGTGATTCTAGTGTACAAGTCAGACTGAGAACCACGGAACTGGTCCCCTGAAGCAGCGGTCAGAGCAAGGGAGGCCCCTGCCATTGTTTTGCCTGCTACTTCATGATTTAGGATTTCTGGTTTGGAATTTGAAAGCTACAAACTATGCCTAGCTTTGGAGGAAAGCCCTTCCACGTATGACATGGCATTTCTGTGCCAGGCACGAGTGCAGCGGACTAGCGGAAGGCTCGCTTAGTCCACAGGAAAGGCAAGACATTTAGGACTGTAGTTAGAAAATATTTAAGTGCAGCACTGAGAGCAGAAAAGGAGCAGACTGGGAACTTTGCAGTTTTAGATTTGGAAGAGACCCCAGGAATGAAAGCAGTTTTCTTCTTCACAGTGACAGCAGCTTCATGGTAAGGGAAGGAACCTGCTTACTCAGGGCGCTGTTGACTAGGGCCACAAGGACAAATTCACTGCTCTTAAGTCCTGCGTAATCGCCATAGGAAGGGGGTAAACACAGGGAGGCAGTCACTCCGAGAAAGCTTGCAGAAGTGGGCTGGCTGGGTGGGGTGACAGCCACGTGGTGAGGAATTTCTGAAGTGGGAGAAAGAAGAAAGGAGCACGAAATCCGCCTCTAATGCCTTTGCTTTTCTTCCTGAGTTCATGAGCTCGATCGCGAGTCAAGAAAATCAACAGTCCCCCTGGCTCTCGGGTGCTACCTCTGAGCGACCACTCGTTCCTCTTTACTCTCTGAAACTCCTGGGCCATGGGGTGAGGTGATAAGAAACACACCCCAATCTTTTCCAGCCCGTTTTCCTATTTCATCCCTGTTGGCCTCCCTGGCAAGTTAATGCATTTAACGCTGCCAGCTCGCCAAGTGATCAGAACGCTGGAAGGCGAGCGCACTGCCCGAGGCGCCACAACCTGCGTTTCCGCGGCGCTGAGGACCAGCCGCCTCCGGCGTGGGGTGCCCTGGCACCCCGCGGCCCGAGCAGGGGTCCGCGCTCGAGGGGCAGCTGCGCTGTTGGGGGCCCCCTCAGCCTCCGCGGCGACCAAGAATGAAAACGAGCAGCCAGGCCACGCCGTCCTACTGATCCCCGAGCCTGGGTGAAGTGCTCGGAAAACAAGTGCTTGCCCCGCCGGCCGGGCTGAGGGGAGGGCTGAGCTCCTAAAAGGGCAAAAGATGGTACTGCACACACGTCGCCAGGAGAGAGCCGTCTGGCCACCTCGGCGCGGGGAGCTGCCAGCAGTCGCCGGCTCGCTCCCTGCCCTCCCAAGCATTTCGCAGTCAGTCCAGCAGCACTCCAGAGGCGGGCACCCGGCCAAGAAGAGGTCCACGGTGGGGGGTGGGAGGGGAGGCGGGGTCTGTTGTCCTCATCGCAAAAAGGTGGCCGGCCGTGAAATTTGAAAGCCAGAGCTCCGCCCGGATCCTGCTCAGTGGCGGCGCTGCAGGCGGATTACAGCCCACCTCGTCCCCGACAAGACCCCTTTAATTAAAAGCCGTAACCCGGATCCGAGAGCGGAGGGAGAGCCGGGGAAAGGAGGTGCCCTGGCAGCGGGGGCCGGCAGCCTCGGCGCCCGGGGGCGCGGGGACCCC
>NW_004567127.1:2042955-2045012 GCF_000260355.1 Condylura cristata | reverse complement strand
CGGGTCTCGGGAGGGGCCGGACGCTTCTGCGGGCTGGGGAGCGCGACGAAGCGCGGCCGGCAGTGGGGAGGCGCGGGGAGCGCGGCGCCGGGGAGAAGCACGGGCGCAGTCCGAGGAGCGGGGCGAAGCCGATCTCGGCCGAGAAGTCGCAGTCGCAGCGAGCAGCCCCCGAAGGAACAGAATGGAAAAGCCAGCGGCAGCCACAGGGGCGCGGAGGCGAAACGGGCACTGGCTGGGCCACCCACGTCGCAGGTGGCAGGAGCTTCTTGTTGCCCACGACTGAACAGCACCGCAGCTAGCCCTTGGGGAACAGCCGCACCCTCTGATTTCTCTAGCCACCCAGACTCTGGAGTTGCTTCCAGGTCTTGGCTGCTGAGCCTATCATGCTAAGTGGCCCGGGACACCGCTTATCCTGGAGACTGGCTGCTCTCCCCTGGATGGCCACCCCAGAGAGACCTGCACCTGTTAGTGCCATATACGTTTTGAATGTTTGTTCTATTTCTGTGAAAAACGCCCTTGTAATTTTCGTGGGACTACATGGAAAGGTACGTTGTCTTGTGTCGTATGAATTCTCCCCAAGAGCACAGCGCATGCGCTTGTGGGAACGTAGACTTGGCTGGCGTCTGCAAAACCTATACGGGTTTCTAAAAAATGAAAACCAGATCTGCCCTGGGATTCAGCAGCCCCATGCTAGGTAACACCTGGTGAATATGCACGCCGGTGGTGACCGCAGCTCTATGCACAAAATCAGGGTATGGGGGCAACCTAAGCGCAGACGAGTGGGTGAGAGTCCTGGATGTACACAACGAGTACTCTTAGTTATAAAATGTTGAAATCCTGCCATTTGCAACCACATGGATGAATTCGAAGGGGGTTTTGCTAAATGAGCTAAATCAGAAGACAGGCATTATCTGTGAATTCACTCACGTGTGCAGCATAAAGAAACAAAGCGAAAGAACAGACAACCGAACTAAACCAAACCCTAGAAATCTGACCACGGATCTGAGGTTACCAGAGGCCGGGAAAGTGGGGTGGGGAGGAAGGGAACCTCCTGATGTGCTTGGTGGAGGTTTGAGGGTGCTTGATGGTGGATAGAGTGGGGAAACATTTAAGGAGCTGTGACCCTACATCCCTGGACCAAATACAGTGTCTTAAGCAAACAGTACTCAATAAAAGTAATTTAAAAACAGTAATTCTGTAAGTCCATGGAATATCTTTTCATCTACTGTGGCTATTTCAGTTTCTTTCACTGATGTCTTAGAGTCATCGGTGTACAGTCTTGCCTCCTTGGTTACATTTATTGCTGAGGGGCGGGCCCTCCCTGGTGGCACAGCGGGCTAAACAAAGCACAGCACTAAGAAGCTAAAGCCACTTCAGCAGGAGTTCGATTCCCTCCCCAGAGCTGATCCACATGGCAGGGCAGACCTCTCCTGTCTCCCCACGGCTCCCCTCAGCAGTGGATTTTGTCGATCTGCCTGTTCTGCTCCCCACTCTGTCTCAGGTGAATCCTCTCACTGCCCCTGCACCTCTGGTCTGTACCCTAGCTCTGTATGCATAGATAAATAAGTCTTTTTAAAAAATTTTATTGCTGATGCCTTTATAAATGGATTGTTTTCTTGGTTTCACTTGGTAGTTTGTTATTAGTATATAACAACATAACTGATTTTTATATCCTGCAATTTTACTGTTTATCAGTTCTAGTAGTTTTTAGTGCTGTCTTTAGGGTTTTTTATAAATAGTTTCATGTCATCTGCAAATAGTGTCAATGTTACTTCTTTCTTTCCTCTACATCTGTGAGATAAATGGAAACACTATATGGAACTTCTAGTAAGTATCCTTAAAAGAAAAGAGGCTGTGGTCCTCCCTGGTGGCCCAGCGGGTTAAAGCACTGCACTGGGAAACTTAAGCCACTTCCGCATAAGTTCAATTCCAGCCTGCGGGGGAGGAGATCCACGGGGGAGGAGATCCACGGGGGAGGAGATCCACGGGGGAGGAGATCCACATGACGTGTCAGACCTCTCCTGACCCACCCGCTGCTCCCCTCAGCAGTGTGCTGT
>NW_004567127.1:2039552-2042630 GCF_000260355.1 Condylura cristata | reverse complement strand
ATTTAGGAAAGTATTACCTACAGAGAAGACAAAATCAGCTGCAGCTTATTAGAGACACAGTTTGGTGCTAAAACCTTCATTGAATAAAAGGGGGTGGGGTGGCTGAAAGACAGGTAGATAGCTTCAAACAGAAGAGGTAGTGGGTAATTCAAAGAAGGGGAGTCATTTAAGAAAGCACAGAGGAAAGGCTGTGAGGATGGAGGTGGCAGTTACACTCAAGGAAGACATTTATCCCAATAGCTTTCCTGTGTTAGATACTGACTTTTTAAATGCTGAGTTTGATAGAGGAATTAAGTTACTGATAGGATATATATATATAAATAAATAAACACGTTATCTATAAATATATGTTTGTTTTGACACATCTTGGTTATTTCATTAGAGAAGACATATTGACTCAGGTCAGTGATCTGCTGCAGAATATTTTGGCCCACAAACCTGTCAATATGTTAAGTGCTTCTTAATCTCCCTAATCACTCTTTATCTTACTCTCTTTTAATATAAGTATTACTATTTTATTGACACCTTTAAAAACTCACATTTTTACCACCGACATTGACTTACTCATTCAATTAATCATTAATTTCTGGGATCTTAGTGTGTTTCAGGATCTTTGTTGGGCACTAAGAAATATAGATTAATTTCAAAGTTACCTTCCTCCAAGAAATTTACTAGCTCAAGGAGCATAAAGATGAGAGAACCAACTGATAATTTTATGTGTGACAAAGCTATTAGGGGAAATCAGTGTAAGCTGGAGACACGGGGGTGAAAGTATTTGCCAGAGACTGAGAGGAGTACAGAGAAGGCAGATTTATAAAAATACTCTGCAAGGGAGCAGAGGGCAAGACAGGAGCTATGCCTCTCCTCGAAAATAAGGCCTGCGGCTCTTTACACTGTTTCAGGGCTTTCTTACTTACGTCCCCAGTTTGCAGCGAGAGCTGCTAGACATGCAGTCTTGGGTGAAGGCCTTTGACACAGACTCCTTCGTGGTCCTGCTTCTGCATTCTTGGACCTGGACTGGTTTTTCTGGCCAGAATGGTGGGTCTTACACCCTGTTCCAGTGGCAAACGTAAGGCCTCTCTTACCGGTTCCAGCCTCATACCTGTTGCGCAAGGAGTGGGGCCTTAGTTTTTAAGCTCCTTAAACAAGAGCCTGATTTCATGTTGGCATAGGAAGAGAGACCTGGGAGATAACATGCTGTGAATCTTGAGGGTAAGCGAGGTGCTGGGTAAGTGAAGAGTTTGACAAGAGGAGACTACAGCATGGGGACAAAGGGACAAGGAAAAGGTACACTGGGGGGTGGGGGGGACAGTCCCAAGCAGGCAGCATAGAGGCTGTCTGGGTGCTGTCATATTACTGTTGACGAGTACCAGGGCACAGACCCAGGAGTACGTAAAATGGACTCATTAAGAAATGTACTTGGCGGCCCTCCCTGGTGGCGCAGCAGGTTAAAGCACGGCACTACGAAGCCACAGCCACTGCAGCATAAGTTCGATCCCCAACCAAGGAGGTGACCCACACGGTGCGACAGACCTCTCCTGACCCACCCGCTGCTCCCCTCAGCAGTGACCTCCTCAATCTGCCTGCTCTGCTCCCCACTGTCTCTTGTGAAGCCGCTCACTGCCCCTGTACCTCTGGCCTGTACCCCAGTTCTGTATGCAAAAATAAATCTTTTTTAAAAAATGCATTTGCCATTCATTTGCCATAATACTTATTTACCAAAATATTTATATTAATTTACAAATTTTGCTAATGGAGATGATTGGCTTAATGTGTTCAGCTACAAGGAAAAAAACTTAGATCTAAGTGATGTTAGAAGAGGCGCCTTCTACTGGTGCTCTGGTGATGCCCATGGTGGGGTGACAGCGCGGCGGTGGCCTTCCTTTGGAGAGGTGTGAGTCCCTACAGCCGTAACGCCTGAGCAAGTCCATCTCTTCTGAAGAGTTGGGAACTTGTACCCCGAAATCATACAGTGTCTCAATCAAAATAACGTAATCAGGTCAAACAGAAGAGATGTGTCCTTCGATCTCACAGTACATTTACACACTCTAATTGTGTCCAGACTGATTCAGGAAAGGACGCAAAATTGCTCTAGTAAGTTATGTTACCCTTTTTTAGAAAACTGAATTTGTAGCATAACCAAGATAAAAGAAAATTTCAATGAATCATGAATATACGTAATACTCTTCCTTCCCTGAGAAAATAGTAGGTTTGGGCCAAAGCCTGACCCAAATGAATAGACTTTAAAAGTTTTTAAACAATGTAGAATGGGTTTACATTTTTAAAAAGCTGCAAAGTGAGCAGAGTTCTTGTATTTCCTTTGGTGCTAACGTCGTGTATTATCATGGTCCATTCCTCATCTTTAATTTTCACTTAATGTCCTTTCATGTTTCAGGACCCTGTCTAGGCTATAGTACACCCAAACATTAGGAGTTCTTCCGTTCTTCTAAACTGTAAGTTTCTTACCTTGTTTTCTGATGAGCGTGACAGTTTTGAGATGGGCAGGTACTTTGTCAAGTGTTCATGGCTGGACTGTTCCGGTTTGGGGAGGGAAAGCCCGCGAAGAGCTCGGGAGCTCCCCATCACGTGGTTGCGAGAGCAGCGTGATTGTTGATGGGAACTGGAGCGCCCAGCTGAGGCGGGGACCCTCGCTACCCCCCTCCTCCTCCCTGTGGGAGGTCACTCCGTGGCCTCCTGGAGGCCGGAGTATTTACGCGAATGATTTGCACTTCGTCTGTGTGGGAGATTTGCCTGTTCAGCTGCACGTGCTTGTGTCAGTATGGACTTGTGGCTGTTTTATACTCCATGTTTTACATTCCAGGACCAGGTGATTGTTGTTCAGATTGTTCCAACTTGGGCCGCTTTCAATGGGTTCCTAGTCTCCCCGACACACCTCCATCAGTTTGCCTTTTGGTGACCTCCTTCCTCTGGCACCTTCAGGTTACTTCTGGCACTATGGTGAGGAAGGCATTATCTTGTATAATACAATTGGGGGAATGATAAAAAGTACTGTTATGAGTGATATTAGTATGCATTCATCAGTAGCTGGGCCTTTGCTCTTAAGTTATTTTTTTTTTT
>NW_004567127.1:2037975-2039287 GCF_000260355.1 Condylura cristata | reverse complement strand
GGAAGTGGCTTCAGATTCTCAGTGCTGTGCTTTAACCCGCTGCGCCACCAGGGAGGGCCGCTCTTAAGTTATTTTAAGTTCAATTTCCTACTCACATCTTGCTTTTAGCTTTGCTTAGAAGTTAACTGATGATTTTTTGTGACCTTACAGATTACAAGTAGAATGGGAGAGTCAGTAGATTTATGATCACATACTTTTTATTTAAAGAGGAAACGGGGGCACTTACTGCTGATAGCTGGCATTATTTTGTCGAAGACTGCTAAGTTAACAGACATGCCGAAAGAGGGAAAGTTATATGCTAAAAGAAGGAAATGAAAAAGAAGCAAGCAAGCTTCAGCTCACTTTTGAACTAAAGTACTTTGTAGATTAAAATACACTAGGTCCATTTTCACAGATGATAATCCCCAGTATCTCAAGGGTTAGAGAAGAAAAAACACTGAAGAAGTAATATCATTTTTTTAGAAGATTTATTTATTTATTCATACAGAACTGGGGTACAGGCCAGGGGTGCAGAGGGAGAGAGGATTCCCCAAAGACAGAGTGGGGAGCTGGACAGGCAGATCGATGAAGTACAGTGCTGAGGGGAGCAGCGGGCAAGTCAGGAGAGGTCTGCGGTGCCCTGGGGGTCAGCTCCAGGGTGGGAATCGAACTCTCACTGAAGCAGCTGCTGCCAGCCTGCAGGGCTGTGTCCTAACCCGCTGCACCACTAGGGCGGGCCCAGAATTACCAGTTCTTAATTCTCAAGCGTAGATTCGAACAAACGGTAGCAGCTGTCCGAATAGTTACGTGATGAGGAAGAGCTTGCCGTTCTGGCATTCTTGCATGTGTTTATTTTGGGAAGGGTAATTTTTAATGTTGTTTTTTCAGTTGGTCAAATTTATCTTTTTGTTAAGAATTAAGCAGCCGTGCCAAAATGTGTTGCACAACAGCTGTTTATGAACAGGAACCTGGCTGATATGTCCAGGACCTTTCTTCAGAAATCCAGGGTGCGGAGACCTGACAGCTATCTTCTCTGTGAGATGAGAACAGAGCAGATGTCTGCAAGTGGGAAACAGGATCAGCAGCAGCTCAGGACATAAATCCAAGTCCTGCCTTTCTTCATTGGCTGTTTTTCAGAGCTGTCTGTTATAAAGAGAACGCCCCCACATGTAGCTAATGTCAGTTCTAACTTAATGCATAAATGACACTTGAAATACTTATGGCTTGGCCTCTGAGTTGGGGAGGGCGTGGGGGAGAGAATAGCCGCCGAGACGAATCAGTCTCACCCGGTGGCCACATCGCAGTGGCTTTCAGCATCTTATGGGACGGCCCT
>NW_004567127.1:2035940-2037315 GCF_000260355.1 Condylura cristata | reverse complement strand
GATTCTGTAGGCGGTTGAAGATCCCGTTTCCTAGGTGACAATGCAAGGGCTAAAAGTAGGCCACGAACACTGCCAGGAAGGCGACAGCCACCATGATCCAGGCCATTGCTGCGGCCGAGGTTGTGGCATCGCCGCTCTCAACCACTCTTGTCGTCAGAGGCTTCCTTATGCGACCTTCTGCCTCGAGGATAGCCTGGCGAGCGCCGGCCCACTTCCCGCGGCCTTGCAGGCGATAGTGGATGGGAGTGCAGGGTCCCACCAGTAACTCCAGGGCCAATCTGGGGTCCGTGAAGGCCAAGGAGAGCAGGTTGGGCCTGACACCCACCAGAACAGCAAGTTCTTCCATGGTGTCTGTGTAGTCTACCTGAATGGTGTGGCGCGGACTCTCCACATACCTGAAGCAGACAAGGGAGGAGTTATGGCCTGTCAAACAATTCAGCCGGCGGCCAGTGCTCTTCTGAGCACCTCTTATTGGTTCAATATTGGGCTAGGAGCTCTGGGAAGCAGGAAAGACAAAGAAGACTTTGTCCTTAAGGACTTCATAATCTACAGGAGAGGACACGATGAGACGAGTACAGATGAAGCAGAAAGATTTCTAAAACTTTGGGTAATTTGTATGGTTTTGGACTGCTAAATAGAAATGGAGGAGAGGGCAGTTAATTTGGAGCTGTAGGAAGTCCTGAAGGGGGGAGCTAAAGATAAACTGAGAACCAGAGAAAGTATCACAGTGACGAGCAGGGTGAAGGCATGAAGCAAGGGTGGGCATAGAACGTGGACACCGGATCTCCGGCACGCCGGACAGTGCCAGGATCACGTCGCGGATCAGCAGGCGGGTGCGGGGGCAGGGGCAGCAGACCGGACAGGAGGCCTCTGGTGTGAGCAGAGAAGGACCACAGAGCCCTCACGCCGGGGGTCCGGCCCTTTTGTTTTCAATAGTGCAACTGAATGTATGTTTCTCGAGAGATAAGAAAATATACAGTCCAATGCTGCTCTTATCAAGAACTAGTTAAACAGAAACGTTAACCACGTCTTCTGGGAATATGTCTTACCTTTTTGCAATTTTCTCTTGAACCATGGCTATTTCTCTGTTCATTTCACTTGGTGAGGGCAGTGTCTTTATCCCTAAAGAGAAAAAACTAAGTGTAAAATCAGCTCCCCAGGAACAGTAGCCCTATTAATAATTACTGTGCTGTGGAGAATTCACAGAAGTACAGAGCAGCTTTCTGTATTCCAGAAATTCGCTTCATCGTTGCATCCTGGTACTGCCCTGATATAATGACCCAAACTTCAGGCATTTGCTCTAGTCTGCTTTGTCTTTGGAAGACAGTTCTCCTGCTCTGCCTTCCAAATACATAGTCTGCTGCTGCCTCCTTCC
>NW_004567127.1:2020117-2035035 GCF_000260355.1 Condylura cristata | reverse complement strand
GAGTCTGACCTTGACAAATGTCAGTCTTTGAAACAGCCCTAACTTCTCTAAGTCTTCATCAGCCTGATTAGTACAGAAACAGCTTCACCTGCTCTGCTATGTTGGTTGGCTTTCTGTGGGCTCACTCTAGGAAGGTGCTGGGCATCTTGCTTACCATATGAGATTCAGCAGTTTGACAGCCAAGAAATGGCTGTGTTTTGCCATGCGTCTGTCACCCCTAACCTTGGGATTACTACTTATAGCTTTAAGTCAGAGAGGAAACCCTGTAATGTTTCATTTGAGATTCACCACAGGTCTCTTTAAATGTTCATGAAACCTATATAGAGAGCTGATTTCCAAATTATTTCCTATAGTAGGAACCATAACCTTTACTAATGCCAGAGACATTATGGTATATACTATCTATTTCTTGCCTGTGAGATCCAGCCAATTCTTTAAAAAAAAAAAAAAAAAAGGCAAAGCAAAACAAAAAACCCCTTAGATTATAAGAACAAAGCGGTAGTTGCCAAAAGGCGGGCAAGGGACAGTGGGTAAGTCGGCACTAGGGGCCAATCGCGATGACGGCAGAAACCGCCTGTCAGAGGCGATCACGCTGTGACCCACACATGTCCAGCCAGAATGCCGTGTCCTTGAAGCCAGCGCAATCGTACCTCAATAAAGTAACCCCACAGACGAGGCAGGTAGGAAGGGGGGCGGGTGGGCTGGCAGAGGGAGGTGTGGTATGATTCCTTCTTGTCCTTCAAGACTGCCCTTGCCGTGTTTCTTTCAGACGCAAATCTTTAAATTTCCTACCCCTCTCTCCCGTCTTGCCCTCCTCAGGGGGTACCAGCTCAAATGAATGGCCTCGGCACCTGAGCCCTCTCCCCTCACTCCCACTGTGACATATGCGCCCTCGCCAAATCCTTTCAACTTCACTGAGGAAGCTTCACACAAAGTTGTCTTCTAGCCCTTCCTCTAGGGTAAAGCCTTTACCCCGTCTTCCTGGAGTCTGGACTCAGGCTCTCGACTCGCCCCCCCCCCCTTGACGCATCAGAATCAGGACTCTGACGTGACCCCCCACTCCCTTTGAAGTCCTTCTTTGGTCCTGTGCCGGCTGCCTGGAATCCAGACTGGTGTGGCATCCAGGAGGGTTCTTGCTCTTACCTCTGTAACTAGCTTCATTTTTCTCAGTTCCTAGAACACTTCATTTTCAGAATTCCAAACTACCTGCAGCTCCCAGAACTTGGCGTATTCTGTCTTTTCCTCCAACTGCAGAAATGTCACTGACAGTGTCCTCTGGGCCGAGTCCCGCCCTCTCGCAGCGTGTTCTCGCCCTGCGCCCAGGGCTGTGGCTGGGCAGCGGCTCCTCTCTGTGCCCTTGGGGCATCTGTCTGGGCCCAGTAACTGTGCTGGACGAATGAGCCGATGAGCGTGTCGCACTGCGAAATGCTGCGCTTCAGAGGCCTGCCAGGCCCGAGGCGTGGTGGGAGAGGCGTGAGCCTCCATCACAGCCCTGCGCGGCTGGGCCTCAGCCTGCTCTCAGCTGAAGCGGCATTCACGTAGTCCTGATTTGCATAATTCTGACCTGTCTCTGCACACTTGAGTCTAAAGATGTTGTCAGAGAAGTTGCCATTGTCCTCGTTCAGTCCAGACAAGCCTTTTATGGCGACTAAAAATGGGCTAAGGCGTAGTTCTAGCCTAGGGCCTCAGCTAGGACGCGTCTACTGGAGGGCTGGGACCTTCGTCTGCCCCCGAAGCTCAGCCAGCCTTGCTTGAATAGACATTCGCTAGACAAGGCCCGCGAGCTGGACACAGGCCTAGGCTCAAAACTCAGAGGTAAATAAACATGGTTCTTTTGTTTAAAGAGCTAGCGATTATGATTAAGGGAGAAGAAATATAAATAGGCCCCTTCGCTACAGACAGAGCACAGGAGTGCTGGGGAAGAGCAGCAGGAGCAGAGGCCCAGGAGGACCGCTGCTCCTGCTGGGGAAGCCGCGCGGGCCTCGGGAAGATGCCGGATCCGGAGTACCCCAGTGAGAGGGGGGCCAGAAAGGCCAGGCTGTGTTCGCTGGTGGAGGAGCCTGGACGCTGCCCTGGGCTACAGAGCCTTGCTGGGTCGGGGCAGGGCTGGTTGAAGGAGAGAAGGCTGGTGAGTGACAGCGAGGGGCAGGGCCTGCACACGAGGCCAGGGATGCAGAGGCAGCTACGCGCTCCGAAGCGGGTTCCGCGCTTTGCGAGCGGGTGGACGGCTGACTTCACAAGAGTAGAGTGAACGGAAAGACAGAGGAAGCAGGAAAGCGGGTCTTGCTCAGGGCGGTTTGGGCCAGGGAAGGGAGAGGCTGAGTTGGGCATGGAACACAGAAGCCAGCTGGTCCCTTTCATGGTGCAGCGCAGACAGTGCAGGGCCGGGTGGAGCCTAGGTGAGCAGGAGAGCTGTGGAAGAAGAGCCCCAGCGCGTGAGGGAAGTTTGATGCAGTGACAGGGATTCTCCTAATGACCCCCGGCCAGGTTAGACAGCGGGGGCATTCGCCCTGGGCTTGGCCAGCCGAGCAGGGCTTTCACACGCCCCAGGTCTCCTAGTCCCAGAGCCTGGGGCACATTCTGCCACAGACTTTTCTCTGTCCCCCAGCAGTTCCCTCGGTCATAGCAAAGTCCCACTAGTTTAACTACATAAGATGCTTCGGCCTATTTTAAGGCACCTTTCTCTTCTTCCTTAATTGACATAATTAAAAGATCCATTAATGTCACTGAAATGAAGCCAATTTAATTGCCTTTGAGTGCAAATTAGTGCTCTCAAGTTGTACGTGAGCTGCTGGATAGAACTGGAAGGGTTTGAGAAATTGGGAAAGTTTTCGATCTCTCAATTCTTCACTAAGGGAGAAACTGTAACTCCATTAAGAACTCTGCGTAGGGCCCTCCCTGGTCCACAGCAGGTTAAAGCCCAGGACTGTGAAGCTGGTCGCAGCCACAGGAGTTGACCCCCCAGGCGCGGCTGACCTCTCCTGTCCCCCGCTGCTCCCCGCAGCAGTGGACCTCGTCAGCCAGCCTGTTCTGCTCCCCACTCTGTCTCTGGGGAGCCCTCTCACCTCCGGCAACTCTGGTTTGTACCCCAGTTCTTGTATGCGTAAATAAATCTTTTTAAAAAAAGAATTCTGAATAGTTTTGTTACATATTAGTAATGATGGCAAATTTTATTTTAAAAACTGGAGACCCCCGAAATTTCCTTGTTAGCAAGAATGTTAAAGGCCATCTTGGCGCTCCCTGTTCTGAGACTTGATTCCGAGTTGGCCTGGCCGGATGACCCTCCATCCACTTTCCCCGTCCCCCATTCTGCTCAGATGCCCCTGGTTTCAGACACTCCCCATTCCGTCTTGAAATAGTCCCTGGCTCACAGGAAAAATATTTGTTGCTTTGTTTTTAATGTTTGTTAGGCTCACTATCTTAGCTCCCACAAAGTTTCGCTCCTGGTTCCCTTTATCTTCTCAAGATTATCTTGGGAATCGCACTGTCTCCAGGCCAAACAACTGCCACTCCTTCACGTGGACTTCAGATGGCGCATTCTCACGTCCTCGACTGTTCCCGTCTCCCTCCTTTCAGTGCACTGATTTCACTTTTAAACCTGTCTCTGGGTCTGGTCTGATCAGCTTCGAGAACTGTCACGAGCTCTATGACTTGGTCATTTTGTAATGATGCCCGATATCAGTCAGCCTTTCAGAAACCGTATCATCTGCTGATTCACACTCTCCCAGCTATCCCAAGCCCAAACTTTTTGCTCATGTACCCTTAGAACTGAAAGAGGGATTTAAATTGGAGGAAGTGGAAATTTGAGATTGAATTTTCTATTTGCTGGCCTTGTTTTTAAGCAGGTCTAACCTTCTGTCTGAAGTCTTCTATCTGCAGTGAAAGAAGATACAATTCTTTTTCTTCACAAATATACATCAGGGGTCTAAAGCGTAGGTGAATATAGTCAAGTTTGAAGTGCAGATTATAACATTTCCCACAGTTACATATACTGGAGGGTAGAGTCAAAGTGTGCCCTTTTTTTGGATAGTTTCCCAAAAGATTCCAATATAGGACCACGATTATAAGTTAATATTTACTCAAAATTAACTTTCAGTCAGTGCTAATTTTGTTGCAGCCCCGTTTAGAACCATACATACAGTCTCGGCTATTTGAAAGTAGAAACATACACAGAATCAGACATGCCAAACATGTAAGTAGTCAGGTTGCAAGTCACTCACCTTTAAATACTTGAGTGACCCAGCGACCTTGGAGCTCTGAGATGGGCATGATGGCACCCAGGGGTTGGATCAAGCCAATGATGGCAAGGGTTGGCTTTTCCAGGTGAGGAGGGAAGACCATCTTATATAGGGATACCTTGTTATTGACTACTTTGACAGAATCCTCAAGAAAAGGAAAGTTGAAGCTGTAGCCGGTGGCAAAGATGACTGCATCAATGTCATCCTCCCTGGAGCCGTCCTCAAATATGGCGGCCGTCTCTGTGAACTCCTTCACGTTTCCTTTCACCTTCACCAAACCAGAAATGATGCGATTTGGCAACTCATCGTTTATTGTTGGATGCTGACTCAGAGGTCTGTGAATGGTGGTGAAGAACAAGAGGAGAAACGAAGAGGGGAGGGAGAAAGGGAAGACAGGAGAGAAAGAGGGAGAAAGAGGAATCAGTGCCATGTAAGACTACTCCAGGGGGCCTCCCTGGTGGCTCAAGGGGTTAAGTCTCAGCACTGTGAAGCTGTCCACCACCACTGTGGGCTGAGTTCGGTTCCTGGCCAGGGAGGGACCCCCAGGGCGCAGCAGACCCCTCCTGTCTCCCGGCGGCTGCTCCCTCAGCAGGTGTTTCAGTGGGTCCGCCTGTTCTGCTCCCCACTCTGTCTCCGGGGAATCCTCTCCCCTCTTCATATCTCTGGCCTCTACCCCAGCTCTTGTGTGCATAAGTAAACAAACCTTTAAAAAATGGGAACAAAAGACTACTTCACTGGAGGCAGTTAGACAACATGTCCCTCTTTTATCTGGCCGTGGCACTTGGTGAAGGTCTAATTTATACTGCTTGCAGAGAGCAGCTCTCTCAGCAGAAGCTGGACCCTGGATGGCCCTGCGGGGGATAGTGCTGACGAAGCGGAGGAGAGGTCTTATCTGAGGAGCACCAGGAATGCGCACAGCAAGGAGTCCAGCAGGAAGGACTGTGGGGCTGTTTCCGTCCACGGCCCAGCACTCTGCAAGCTGCTACCACATCGCTTGTACTGTCATTTATACTACAAACTGGTCTTACAGACGTTGGCTTACACGACCTCCAGCCCGATGAAGGCAGCAGGCAGGTGCCACTCCCCAGGTTCGCTAAGGGGCTAAGTGGCTCGCCCGAGGCGCCACAGCCTGGGACTTTAGAACTGACAATAAGATGGCTGCCCGCCAGCTCTTCCGGGATCCTTTTCAGTAACACTGGGGTCCTTGTACTGTGTCCAGAGACAGTTGAAGTAAGCCTGCCAAAAAGTAAGGCAGGTTCCAGTGTCTCGGCGCTCCCTGAGGCATCTGAATCTCGGAATCCCGGCGTGGGGGGGCCTCAGCCGCATGCTCAGTGCTGGCTGCGCTCGACCGTGGATGCCAGGGCTGCTGCGGCCTGTCGCCAGGCCTCGGCCCTTCCCTGCGGACTGTGCGCTGCGCTCTGGCCTTGCCGTTTGCTCTTCCTGGCGAGGCTGAGTCCCGTCCGACCTGGCAGCCGCACGTCTGCCCGCCGAGGCTTTCGGTCTCCTCGTCACCTCCTCCCGTTCTCTCTCACCTGGGTCATCGCCACTGTCCTTGGGGTCTCCTATTCTACCCCCTTTTCAACAGCCTTCCACGTTATTCGTGCATGGTCGTTCTAAAGCGTATTTATTATTACTTCACTCAGTTGCTTAAAATTCTGTCACCTGCTTGCTTAAAATCTTTCTTTTTAAAGAGTGATTTATTTATGCAAACAGAACTGGGGTACAGGGGCGGTGAGGAGATTCACCAGAGACAGGGTGGGGAGCAGAGCAGGCCGACTGACGAAGTCCACGGCTGAGGGGAGCAGCGGGGAGACGGGAGGGGTCTGCCGCCGGGGTTCGAACTCGCTGAGGCAGCTGCGGCTAACTCCGAAGCGCTGCTTTACCTTCCTGGGGCAGCAGGGAGGGCCCCAACTTGCTTAAAATTTTTCAGTGGCTTCGAACTGTCTTTATTCCAGATGTTCTCGGCAGAGTGGTGGCTTCCCTGCACGCACCCGACAGGTGAGCCTGCCTGCGGCCCTGGCGCCCGCGGCGCAGCCCAAGCAGCGTGTGCTGCAACCCAGACACCACTCACGCCAGGGAGCCTACTGGCTTATCTCCTGCTAGTCCATAAAACCTCAATTCATTGTGTAATCATCAGTGATAAGGATGCTACAGTTTCCACTAAGTGGGTGAAACGGCTGTGTGAAAGGTTGTTGGGGAGCACGGTTCCGCGTGATTAATTCCGAAGGAGAAGAAATCGGAATAAGGGGGAGCCAGCTTGCTGCACCTTCTCCAACTGATCCAGTGTCGTGTCAGTGGTGCGGGGTGAGCGCGTGTGGGCCACCGAGACGGCGCTACGAAACTTCTGGGTGTCTGTGCCAGACGTGCTAGCCCCGAATCTGACAGAAAAACTACACGAGCCCAGGTTTAAAGATGTTCTACAGAACACTTGACTTAGAATCTTAAAAAGAAAATGTCCCCATAAAAAACAAAACAAACAAACAGAGTTACTTCAGAGGGGAGCTGGGAGAGCCGTGGCACGGCTGTCTGCACCCCTCGTTTGTACGGACACAGCAGCAAGCCCTGCGGGGGCGAGCACGTGACACGGTGAGGGGTCACAGCCACTTGGCATTTGCTCTGGACAGCAGCCTTATGGGTTGGCGACTCTGTCCATCTGCTGACATAAAAACTGACCTCAGAGAAAGACTTTGTACAAGGTCACACAGGTGAAAAGGGACACCTGGGCCAGCCCTCAGCTGCTCCAACGAGAAGACAGGCAGCCGGACACAAGGACCGTTGGCGGACGACGGCGGCCGGCCCCGGAGGCCTCAGGGCTGACTTGAACACTTTTTCTACCTGACTTTTTAGTTTTTAATGTTCGGATTTACTTACTGCAAAGCGCTAAGTACCGTGAGCGCCTGTGTGTCCTTCATTTTCCTCCTGACTGCTAGTCACTATTTGATCTCTGTGTTTTCAGACCCAGCCTATGCTTGGCTCAGAGCAGGCGCCCGGGGTTCGCTGAGTGGAAGAATGATGCCTTTCTGTCTCAGCCCCGTTATTGCTAGACACAGAGAAGGGCTGGTATCTGGGGACTGGTAGAGTGGGTCACGCAAGCAGAAGCCCAGAGCAAAGATCCTTGACGTGCAGTTCTTAGGCTTCTGTGGGAGGAAGGCAGAAAGCCGACTGCGACTGTGTGACTGTGCTAAGTGTCCGCGTGGAGGCGGAGCAATCCTTTTCCTGTGCCTGGGTGTCACCGCCACACTCCCACCCTGGGACTTACCTGTGTTTAGGCTTCAGGCCAAACAATGCATGGTCAAACCTTTGGTTCAGTCTGTTTTCCAAAAAGGTATTTATGGTGGATTCACTTAAAATGTTCTTCATATAATATTTCAGCCGAGAAGAGTACAACATGTCCGAAGGGTACCCGTGGCTGCCCACACGGTTCAGGATCCAAGACCCTCTCCTGGTGCTGAGAAAGACCTGGGGTGTGGGAGAAGGTTGTTCACTTGTGCTATCCTCTGGCTCATCATCCTTAAAAAACACCCCATTTCTGGCCCTCCCTGGGGGCGCAGCGGGTTAGGACGCAGCACTGCAAGCTGGCCGCAGCTGCTTCAGTGTGTGTTCAATCCCCGCCCCGGAGGGGACCCCCAGGGTGCGGCAGACCTCTCCTGACCCGCCCACTGCTCCCCTCAGCAGTGCACTTCGTCACTCTGCCTGTTCTGCTCCCCACTCTGTCTCTGGTGAAGCCTCTTAGTGCCCCCGCACCTCTGGTCCTTACCCCAGTTCTGCCTGCATAAATAAATCCATCTTTAAAAAAAAAAAAAACACCCCATTTCCTCCAAGATTAAGGTCAAACTCAGTCTGGCTTTTTCGTCCTCTGGCAATCTTTTTGAAATCTTCCTTTTTATTTCCTACACTTTTCCCTCTTAGGTGCTAAACTTATCATAAAACTGATGTGTTCACTGGCCACAAATAGGTCTTTCTCGGAGACCCCACCGCATTTCTGCATAGGGTCATCGCGCCTGTCCACCCCAGCCTCTTAATTCTCAAGGTCTCTTCATGTTTAAGTCCAGCTCGACCCTGCCTCTTCCGTGGCATCCGACGCGCTGTTCTGGCTGACCCTCCACCCTCTGAACCTCCCTACTACTTACCACCTTCCAGCTCATTTAAAACGAGGCCATGACAGCAGAAGGCAGTGAGACATCGTCAATACAGCCTCAGACTTTTTGTCCGCCTTTGACATTGTTTGTATTGTTACAAAAATGTGTTGCTTATTGTTTGTCCTGAGAAATCTTTTACACTCTTATTTTCTGTCACTTCAAGTGTGTTTTTCTCTGTTTGTCAAGGATGCGGCAAGGCAGCCTTTTCCATTTCATTTCACCCCCACGTCAGCCCCTGCAGCTAGGGTTACTATTCCCGTGTAAGGATGAGAGGCCCAGTGAAGGGCAGAATTCGCCTGCAGTTGTGCAGCTGGTAAGTGGCAGGAGGGCACTTCCAGGCCACTCACGCCTACTCCGAAGACTAGGAGGTGCCATGGAGAGTCAGGACTGCTGACGGCGGGGAGCAGGCCTTTCTGTAGCCCCTGTGGGCCAAGGGCCCTGTTCCAGTCACAGAAGTTTGATGTTCAGTGACTTGGCAGAATTCGGTGACCTTGCTGTGCTACGCTACATTTCTACCAAACTCTCCAGAGATGGTTTCCAGATAAGAGCATTGCTTCATGGTCTGGAAGCCCCTGTGTGCCAGGCGTCTCGACTACAGAGGGGCCCCGTGCTGCGCTCTTAGGGCCTCACTGGCAGCGACCCCGGGTGCTGTCATCACTGAGCACTTTTCCATATGACAGCAAGAGAGCCTTCGTGCTCTTAAGAATCAAACAATCTTGGGTTTCCACCATCAAACAGTCCTGCAGTTCCATGTAATCTTTGGTATGCAAGAGGGTGAGTGATGCAAACACCCAAAGCCTCAATCAAAAGGTTCTCTATGTGTAAAATAATAACAAAAATGACACAAATTTGGATCTGTAAGAAAAGCTGCCTTAGAGCAAATGTCCCGAGTCACCGTCTACAGAGCCGGGGGGCAGGGGCAGGGGGTGCTGCTTGCCAGGGCACGCCCTCCCTCGCACTGGTGCCTGTTGTCTTTGGAAGGATGAGACTGCACCTCACTTCCACTTGCGGGGTGAGGAGAAGAACCCCCCTCCCCCACCCCGTGAGTGAGAAGCTTCCGGCGACCCTGCGTGCTCTCCTCTCCATGCGTGCCCAACACTTCTGCTCCCGGTGGCAGAACCCCCCACCCCGCCTCCAAGCTCCCCGGAAATTGCCCGGTCTTCTCCAACGCCAGAGCGCGCTCAGAAGCGCTGCCTGGGCTCTGCGGTCCCGGTAACCCTGGTCCGGGCCCACTGGCTAGTGGCCTCCAACTGTTAAGGGCCGTCACACCAGCGAGCACAGAGCGGCCGCCGCGTCAGGCAGGCCCCGCGGCCTCCCTGCACCGACCTGCTTGGCCACGTGGCTGGTCTCCACCGCCAGGTCCCCGCCGGAATTCCCGATGCCGATGACGATGACTCTCTTCCCGGTAAAACTGTCTGGCTTCTTGTAGTCCCGGCTGTGGAGGTACTGTCCTTTGAACTTCTCGATACCTGCAAGAGAAGAGAAGGGAGAGTGGTTGTCGGGCAAGGGGCTGCCCAAGGCCGCCGTGCACCTGTCATGGTCTGCAGCCCGCAGAGTCTGCACACGTGTTCCCGCTGTCCAGCTGCTCCTCCTTCAGCCTCAGCAGGCGCTCAGGGCAGGTTCTGTTTGATGGGATCTGTAGACTCAGAATCTGGTCCACCTCAGGAAACCTGGCGTCTCCGTGGTGTCTGCATCTTTGCATACCAACTCCCAGTTCAACGGAGTATATAGGCTCTTACGCACGCCACGCTCATTGAGGCTTTTTTTTTCCCAAAATGAAAATCCAGGCCAAAGACTGCAGTTAAATTCTTTCTTTAAGCATTCATTTCTCCCTTAGAAACTCAATATTTATGCTGGTTTTCTCGAGGGCTGAAAAAAATCCTCAGTTACCTCGATGCAGATCAACGCCATCCTCATTTAACCAGTGAGGAGTAACACTCGGAGAAACTGAAGTCATTGTGGCTCTGAACAGAGAGGCCTCTCACTTCCCTCTGGTCTCCAAAACCGTGATTATCCCTGTCCCTAAACGCAGTAGTGCAGGTGACCCCAGCGTCCTTCAGGACACATGAAGAATAAGGGTAACCTCACCTCTCCCGAGGTAGGAGTCGCTGACATCCTCCCTCCCCGGGGGGTCAGGTCCCTGGCGGCTACTCACCAGGGAAGCTTTTCAGCGGCAGGTGAGCATTGGTGTGATGGCCAGAGCAAACCATGACCCCGTCGAAGACAGTCGCCTCCTCCTTGCCTTCACATTCTGTGACCACTTCCCACTGGCCTGAAGTGGAGAAGTCGGGCCGCTTCTTCACGCTGCGCACAGTGGTCTGGACAGAGAAGGGACGGTCACCACGCCGGTGCAGTGGGACTCCCCGCTGTGACCCGGCAGTGTCATGCCCATCGCTGAGGGCCCCAAGGGATACGGACTTGCACCCACACACAGGAACCTCCTGTCCAGGCTGTGGCAGGCAGTGAAGCGCTTCTGCAGCAGGTCGAGCCTGGCTGACGGCACCCTCTCTCCACCAAATCGCTCAGGTCACTCGCTCTTTGGGTCCTTGCCCTGTGGCCGTGGGGCACTTTAAAACGTGGGGGACACTCGAGGCACCACAGGCCTGTTCCTCCCTGACCCTCAGACAGCCTGGTGTCATCTCACCTGCCGGCCTGTCCTCAGTGGTCAGCTGAGGCCTGAGCCACAAAGTGACCTTTTCTAGTGGGACAGAAAGCATCTCAGTGGCTCCTGAGTGGCGCCCACAAATGCCAGTGAGCAAGACACAGAGAGACGGCGTGCCAGTGGCACATGTAAGCTTTTAAAGAACATTAGTGAACACGGATGCGCCACCTAAGTTAAGGAGCATTGAGGGGCACCCCCACGCGCTCTCGTGCCTGTTCCCGCCCCCAGCCAGCCTGCACGAGCCATCGCTTAATCTGGCGCGTTCCTGCTTCCCCTCAGCTGGCACCTCCACCCTTCTCCTCCTTCACCGGCAGTTTCCTGTCACCCTTCAACACTCGGCTCGGGCTTCCTGTCCTCTCCGAACACTTCCCCGGTGTCAGCACTGTGCCTGCTGGGCTCAGGCATCTTCTCTTATGTAGGGTATGGGTCTCTCTGCTGCTTATCACCGGTAATTCTTTTTTTTTCTTCCAATAATTATATTTATCATTTTTTTTCTATTTTTCTATGACTATGAAATCACTGTCATTTTTTCTGTTTGTATCTCCACTGCTTAGTGCAGTACCAAGCAAGTTCACTCTACATAAGCAAGTGAAAAAGACTTTCACTGGGCTATGAATGACTTACTTGGGGAGTTATCACTGGATATGAGGTGACCCTGTATTGTCTATCATTAAACAAAGGTGTGATTTAGCAGGCTGATAAGAAGGTGAAAGATTTGCCAGATTTCAGAAATACTCTTTATGATGGTGATTAAAAACAATAGAAAAATTGTGGAATACTTTACATCAGGAAGGAACAGTGGTATGACCTAGTACATTGTGTTTTACAACCATCTTGTTTTACAAACAAGAAAATTAAGCTAAACCAAAGTTAAGGGACTGACTTGCCTGACATCACAGGTCGGTCCATCGTAGGCCAAGGGCCAGAACCCAAGTTGTCCCTGAGCTCAGTGTTCTTCTCTCCACACCAGAGTTATGTCTCTGTTTCCTCAGTAACTTCCCACCACCCCAGGGGTTGTGAGCATGTGAAGTAAAGCACCAGAACGTGTAAAGGGCAGGCAGCAGCGAGCAAGCCATGAGACCAGGTTTTAATGTTCCCCTGGCTGTCAGTTCCACCCTGTAACTGGGAAACATTACTCTCTCTTGTTTTATTTTCAGTCAAATAGTAAAAAATGAAAGCAGGGAAAACATGGTAGCTCGCAGCCCCAGTGGAGAGAAGCGCAGGAAAGATGGAGCCTGGAGTCTCTGGGTAAGACCCGGGTGCAAGCCCGTCTTCACGTTTGAACGCTCAGTAAAGGAGACCACAGTCTTCGTTTATTTGACAGACGACTTCAACGCAAAGCTACCCCCACTTCCGTACCTTAAAACGAATGTACTTCAGAAGGTCAAACGCTTTGGCGTACATCCTGAAGTAGTCCAGCACCTGGGAGTTGTGCATGAAGTTGGGGAAGTGGGCCGGGATGGGAAAGTCACTGAAGCACATCATCTCCTTAGAAGTGTTGATGATCACCGACCTGTAAATGCTGGCCCGGCCTTCTTCAGGGTTTTCCTGCAGTAAGAGCCAAACAGTCACAGCAACTTGAGAGCTAGCGTCCTGGCTGGTAAGCAGCCAAAAACATTTGAAGATGTTTCTGGAAAGAATTGCCAAATGAAAAGCTCTACCCGCTCATGCACACCGCCACACTCACGCCACCATCTCTCTGTGAGCTCGTGTGGTCTCTGGCCCGAGCACAGAGGCAGCTTAAACGCTCTGTGGGCCGCTGCCTTTGTCTCCATGGCTGTGAGTTACCCAAGAGGAAGAGGTGTCTTGTTCTCTGTCTGCTGTCAGCACAGCCCTGAGGTAAAGGGTCAGTCCAGTCAATGCTTTGAAAGGAATTAAGTGAATCGTGGAGAATGAATTAGAAGACATTTAAAACTGTTTTGAAACCTATTTAAGGACATTGTAAATAGCCTAGTAGAAAGGTAATATCAGGCCTCCCTGGTGGCTTAAGGGGTTCAAGGGCAGCGCTGTGAGGCTCAGCCCGGACACTGCAGCACTGCTCCATCCCCGGCCAGGGAGGGACCCCAGGGCGCAGCTGACTCTCCTGTCTCCCCGCTGCTCCCTTAGCAGTGGGTTTCAGTAGATCTGCCTGTTCTGCTCCCCACTCTGTCTCTGGAGAATCCTCTCACCTTCCTCCCTACCGCTGGCCTGTACCCCAGTTCTTGTATGCATAAATAAATAATTTTTGAAAACATATCCCTTTCTAAAAAAAAAAAAATCTGATAAGCAAAAGGTGGGCACACTGGCTGCTATTTGAAGTGACTGATGGAGAGCTGTCTGGCGCCCCACTCTAGAAAGTGGGTACGCTCAGGTAGATATGAAACTAGAAGACGCAACTAGCCGCTCCCAGTCGGCCAGTGAATAGCCACAGCTGAGAACGGCTCTGTGGGGTTCCCCTCACTGTAGTGCTTGTGCTTCAGTTATCTTTTTCTTTTTGCCTTTTTTTCCCCCTGGGAGGTGGGGGACAGAGTTATTAAATTTAGAATTTTGAAAACAGCCTATTCGTCTGAGGGTATCTTACTTTATTTTTTATTTTAAATGAACACTATTTGCCACATTTTATGTCACAGTGCGGCTAGTATTCTCTTTTTCACATGTTTTAGAACCTTAATGTTCAAAATGTACTTTTCAGATCAACAGCATTAATGACTTGTTAGAAATGCAGAATCTCTGAGTCGGAATGTACATTTTAACAAAATCTCTAGTGACTCCTTTGCACCATGAAGTTTGAAAGCGTGGCTTTGGTGTAAGGAATTCAAACATTAGATTATCTAAAGAATATTAAAAATTATTTGCCAGCACTAAATAATGATCAGACTTCCAAGCATTCCACAAGAGATTGATCATTTTTAACCACTTTGGAGATAAAAGTCAGAAACTTGGTAACCAGGTAATTCACGCCTGGTGGCCAAAGCCTGCTAGAATGTTTACCAGAGAAACCAAGAGTGGGGACCCCCCACGGGCCCATGGATAACTGACAGACCTTAGTGTGTATCAGGCAGAGTGATTATCCACCCGGTTACCCCAATAACTCTAGGAAGAGGGTGCAGGAAACAGGTAGCAATAAACCTCTACACATGTCTCCCTGTCGCATGGCCAGTAGGGAAACGGGACAGTGGTCAAAGATGAGCTGGTTAGAATCCAGTCTGCTGTGCTTTTACCCTCTACTCAAAAGCAGAGCTCTCTACTGATTACTAAAAGCTAGCTGCTCAGTCCCTGCCAAGACAAATTATGGCAGGAGGCATCGGGGCCTGCTCTGATCTTATTCTAGATGTGTACAGGGACAGTTGTCAAGTAGCTAGTTGGGTCCCCGAGACCGGATCAAGATAGGCAAGGGCCATACTGAGGAAGGCGGGGAGGCCACTTCTAAGTGGCTGGCTGACGCTGTGTTAGTTTTGTGAAATATAAACACATGTAGACACCTTCATGCTACTCAGTGGTTTAGAAAGTGAGTCTGCAAATAAACACCGTGGCCTCCGGAGATGAGGCCAGGCTGTCGCTAGTCTTTGACAGTTAATAAATCTGTCCTTTAAATAGGTGATGTCTGTTAGTAAGTTACAGGACTGTGCCTATTCAAGCAACTAAAAAATGGAGTTTATGGAAAGGACAAGAAACCCAGTGAGAAGCGCCACTGTCCTCTTTTGAAGACAGGACTTTGAACTGTGGATATGATTTCACAAGTGGAGGAAAAATTCAAAGCAAAGAAGGCAGCCACATTTTACATTGTGCTCACCAGGGTTATGAAAGGCATTTGTAATGCGGGCCAGAACTTTAAGGGGGGTGGGAGGATAAGATCCGAGAAGACTGAAAGGGGCTTTTCTAAACTGGTTGCAAGCGGGC
>NW_004567127.1:2016399-2018572 GCF_000260355.1 Condylura cristata | reverse complement strand
GATCTGCCTGTTCTGCTCCCCTCTCCCTCTGGTGGATCCTCTCACCCTCTGCATCTCTGGCCTGTACCCCAGTTGTATATGAATAAATAAATAAATCTTTAAAAAAAAAAAAGTGTTCTTTGTACCTTCCATCACATGCTAGCCACTGATAAGTGACTTAACATTTTCAGATATAAAGTCGTGCAGCAAAAGCCAACGCCATGGACGCAGGATTTCACACCTGGTCCAATCTGGGTTTTTTGTTGTGTTTTGTTTAGAGAAAGAAAAAGTTTATTAAGGAGAAAAGGGACAGAAATGGAGTGGGACTGGGGGGTGAGGGGAGGGTGGAACCAGGCTAGGGGTCCAGGGAAGCTGGGGCTCTGTTCGGACAGATGTGAACCGCAGGTGGGGTGCAGGCGGTGCAGGCTGGGCGCTGCCAGCTCCTTGTTTACTCAGTGCAACTCCCAACTTTGCTCAAGATGCTGCCATGCCAAAATTGACAGCCCTGGTTTGGAGCGTCTTTCACAAGACAATGGCCATCATTTCTCAAGAGCTGGCTTCGTCTGGTGCGGAAAACTGGGGCTGTCCCAAGCAGCCATCCTCTCAGCAACCCCAGGAGGCAGGTCCTCCCGCGGCCCCACTTTGCATTTGGAACTGGTGCGGAGACTTGAGTAACTGCGGGCCACCTCAGAGGGGAAGGCGCCCGTGCCAGGCCCTCTGGCCCCAGGCGCGCCCTGAGCCACTAGATGCGCTTTTCCTTTGTGAGATGTTTTTTTCTTTCTGTTTCACCACAATTCTCTCTTCCATTTATTTCGCAATTCTATTCCCGCTTTTCCCTTTTGCCTGACTTCCCTTTGTATTTTACACTTAAGTTGAACCTCCTTTAGCTGAGCAGTACCTTGCCTTACTTCAAGTACTTTAAAGGGTGTTTAAAAATAGGTCTAGGGCCCTCCCTGGTGGTGCCGCCTTGGAGTGCAGCACTACTAAGCTACCTGCAGCCACTGCAGCCCAGCTGGAGCTGGATACTGGCCAGGGAGTGACCCACAGACCCCTCCTGACCCGCCTGCTGCCCCTCAGCAGGGCACTTCCTCCATCTGCCTGTTCTGCTCCCCGCTCTGTCTCTGGGAATCCTCTCCTCTCCTCCCCCACACCTCTGGCCGTGTCCTTGTGTCCTTGTTTTTGTCCTTTACAAAAACAGTCAAAATCGGTCTTTGGCTTGGTGACTCATTTGGCTTCATCAGGAAGATTTCTGCTCAATACATGGTTTGAATTATATGAAAAAAAAACAAGCAATGCATGAAATAGGCTGGTTCTCTTTTTGTGGGGCCTTCTTTGATTTCTCTGTTGCTTTATAATTTTCAGTGTAGAATTCTGCACATTTGATTTAGACCTAGGTATTTTTTTTTTAAATCCCATTGTAAATGGATTCTTACGTTTTCATTTTCTACTTATGTGTTGCAAGGGTGAAAAGTATATTTGTCTTTTGTGTATTGACTTTATGTCATATAACCTTGATAATTTTTTTATTCTTCCAGTAGTTTCTAGGTTCCTTATATATGCAATGTATATGTTATTTATGACTAAAGATAGTTTTCCTATTTCCTTTCCAATTTTTAATTTTTAAATTTATCTTTTTTCTCTGCTTATGTATGAGATGGGACCTTAACAATGTTGTTATCACATTCTAACTCCTGGCGTTTCATTGGTGAGATGTAGATACTTGGGTGATGACAAGTTTTTTGGGTCTTCACAAAATACCCGGGATATTCAAAATTGTACAAAATTATTTCATATAATTTCCACATCATTAGAGGGTGGCTATTATTATTTTCACTATAAATTAATATGAATTACAGGCCTTTCAGAAGCACCCTGCTTTTTTCTTTGTTAATAAAAACAAATATTTTGCATTTCATACAGAACCTGAAATCTGCACTTGGGTTGACAATTATCCAGGAGTTTGCAGAGCTTGGTTCTGGGTGCTGGAGATCCCCACAAACAGGCCGGAGCGGAGGGGGAGGAAAGGGGCCAGCAGGATTGTGTTCAGTCCTTTCCTAAAGAAACAGCATTCTGAGATGCTGAAACCTGTGCTAATGAACCTTCAAAAGCAGGCGCTCTAGAGTTTGGGGGAAGGATCAGCACGAGGACCTTGATAAATAGGGGCTATTTCTTATGATAGGGGATGAGTAAGGAG